>NC_071466.1:31268626-31571656 GCF_028500815.1 Rissa tridactyla
TTTCTCCAGCCCCACATACTGCAGGTCCACCCTACAAAGATGTTGTTAAGCTGGTTGTGGGGAGTACAGATTGGCCATATTACACTGATATTTACCCACACTTCTCTTGTCCTCGTAAATCCTTAAGATCTTTTACCTGAAGACTGAATATTTGTTCTACATTAAAACATCCTTTTCCTCTTTTCTTATCTTCTTCTGGCCTTATCTTTTCTATATCAGGACTACCTGACTCTCTTTATCTTTTCTCTTTGGCTCCCTTTTTTCATCGCTGATGCAGTTTCCCTCTTAAATCTCACTTCCCTTGTAAAGCCTCATTGCCTTTGTGCTCTTTTCCAGGAGCCCCGTCTCCTATCACAAACTGGAGATCATATCTTTTAGCCTTCTCCCATAGTGGCTGATTTTAATCCTTAGTCCTAGTCACTTGTGACTAATTAGATTGCTTTCATAAAATCACAGATGTTTGCACTGGGGTTTTACCCTGTGGTAATCTGAAATTAAGTAGCTCTGCTGTTTGTTGTTACTACTTTCAATCAGTTTCTTCTTACTGTGAAAAATTAGGTTCTGGGTGAATTTTCCTCCAAGTTCTTTACTTTGCAGATCACTAAGTTATATTCTCTATACCAGGGGATAATCTTTTTTGTTTAACTCTTTAGTTTTCCTCTAACAGCCATGAATCCTAGGAAAGAAAGTTCTGAATTATTTCCCCTCTCTTTCTGCACCCAGCAGTTGCTCAGACCTTTCTCCCGTTTCCTTCTCCAGCTCCTTGCCCACAGGAGCTGCCTGTGATTTCTTTACTACACTGAGCTGCACCTTTACCAAGTAGTACAGCCTTTTCTTCTCTAAGGCCTCAAATCAAATCTCTAATTACTCTAAGCATCACGTTCTTCCTGTTCTCACTGGGTTGTAGCTTCTTTTCAAGAAGCTACAAGAAGCTTCAAGAAGCAAAGTAGGCACTTTTCAGTGCCTATCCCGCTTCTTGTTCACCATTGCTTTTACCTACACACATTTTGAAATATTCGATGCTCTTCTCGGCCTGCTGTATTGGTTGCATCCTCTGTCTTGGTTTTGTTTGGTTTGGTTTTTTTTTGGATATAGACTATATGTCGTACTGGCGGAACTAACCATGTTGTAAAACCTTGGTGCACCCACAGAATTTGAGTATTGTGTGCAGCTCTGGTCTCTGCATATGAAGAAGGACATGATGGAATTGTGAAAGCTATAGAGAATGGTAATTAAAAAGGTGAAGAGAATGGTGCAAGCTGCTTATGAAGAGAGACTAAAAAGGCTGGATTGCCTCAATTTGGAGAGGAGAAGGTTGCGGAAGGATATGACAGAGGCTTACAAAACAAGAAGCCAATAGTAAGGTGAATGCAGAGATATTGTTCACCTGATCCTTCAATAGTAGAAGGGTGGACACCCAGTGAAGCACGAATGAATTTATAATAGATAGTACCAAGACAATTTTTACATGGCAAATAGAAAAATTTGGGAATTTGCCACCAGAGATTGTGAAGACAGACAGTATCATTGTGGATGCCCCGTCCCTGGAGGTGCTCAAGGCCAGGCTGGATGGGGCTTTGAGCAACTTGGTCTAGTGGGAGGTGTCCCTGCCGTGGGCTTGGAACTAGATGATCTTTAAGGTCTCTTCTAACCCGAACCATTCTGTGATTCTTTGATTCTATGATAAGGTGCAAAAGGACAGGAGAAAAACCTCATTACCAACAGGTCCATAAACAGATCCTAAAGAAAAGAAGCCAGGATGTACCCTCTTAACATCCCTAATCCTACCACTGCTGTGTGGGGCACTGCAGGGACAATGGACCCTGGATAGCAGCAAGATTTGTGTGTTCTCTGCAGAGCACCAGGACAGATGGACACTGATCTGATCTGGGAAGGCATTTACTGCACTCTCCTGTCTTTCCCATTTATTGCTGGTGATCATTAAACACCAGGACTCGCACTGTTCAGAGAGGAGAAATAAGAGTAGGAGCATGACCCTTGGGGGTGGATGAATGCTCAGAGGTCGGCAGAGTTACTGGGAGTCGGCAAGATTTCAGAGAGCTCAGGTGAGACTGAGACCCCAGGGACGCTCAGCAGCAGAAGGCAGAGGGAAGATCTGATGGTCAGAGACTGGAGCCTCACTCCAGTGGGTGCTGAAACCAAATGCAACTCCTTCCACACCAAGCTATCTTGTTAGGTAAAAAATTCAAGACAGGAAGAGGTGATTTATAGTTTTTCCCAGTTACAACTCACTGTAAGTTGCAATGGTAATAAAAATAATCCAGAAAGGAAATAGATATGATATTCCTAACCAAACTTTTAACAAATAGAGTTGCTGTGTGTTAAAGGGAAAATTTGTTGCACAGAAAAGGATAATTTGCAATTGAAGCCAATTCCTGGTTTCGCCCAGCCTTCCTGTATGGTCCGAGGAGGGCTGCTCACCTCTTTTGATGTCAAATCTCTGCCCATTGAGTGCAGACAGTACAAAACTGGGAGGAGTGGCTGATACACCAGAGGGTTGTGCAGCCATCCAGAGGACCGGAGAAGTGGGCTGGCAGGAACTTCATCAAGTTCAAAAAAGAAATGTAAAGTCCTGCACCTGGCGAAAGGAATGTGAAGTCCTGCACCAGTACAAGCTTAGGGCTGACCAGCTGTAAGCAGCTTGGCAAAAAAGGACCTGTGGGTCCTGGTGGACACCAAGTTGAACATGAGCCATCAATGTGCCCTAGTGACAAAGAAGGCGGATGGTATCCTGGGCTGCATTAGGAAGAGCTTTGCCAGCAGGATGAGGGAGGTGATCCTCCCCTGTGCTCAGCACTGGTGAGACACATCTGGAGTGCTGGGTCCAGATGTGGGCTCTCCAGTTCAGGAGAGACATGGATATACTGGAGTGAGTCCAGGGCAGGAGCACAGAGATGATGAAGGGACTGCAGCAGCTGACATGGGTGGAGAGGCTGAATCCATGTTGTGACTCTGTTAAATAATATCTGTTTCCCCTGGCCTTTAGCTTTGTCTGCTCAAACTGTGAGCAGTTACAGCCAAGGACCATCTCTTTGTATCTAGTACCTGAGAAACACGATCTTCATTGGGTATGTAATACTATTATAAAAGCACTTATTCCTTTGAATGGGTGTGCTGTAGTGTAAGTGTATGGGAATCCAGTAAATACTTCTATGGATGTTAAAAGGTGGCAAAATCATAACAGAGGAAAAGAAGTGGTTTCATGTTGTGTGTAATTAAGCCATGGAAATCAGAAACACAGAGGTGGCCCGTCTTAGTACTTTGGCAAGTTTTAAAGCACCATTGGGCATGTATAAGGTGAACAAGAATATAAGAACTTTGTCTTGGTGAATAAATGTTGTGTAATACTTACTACACTTCACATTTAGACGATCTTCATCCCATAATGGGGCTGGGGACCTTGTGTGAAGGTGGACTCCCTACCACTCCCCTATGTCAAATCGTGACACCTTCTGCTTGGCTCTTCTCCCAAACCACCGTAAGCAAGAGGGGAATCGGCTCAACTCTAGGTCTGGTCCAGGACAGCAGATTTGCAACTTCTGCTTATTCATAACACTGAGAACGTCAAAACATGCAAGCAGAAAATCAGTAACCAAAGAATAGTCTTTTTAAAAATGAAGATTTTTTTTTTTAAAAGCTCTTTCTATTGTCAGCATTTCTGCATGATTCGTATTTACCTTTTGCTAGGGAGTAATTTCACAATCAGTTTCAGCTACTTCGTTTTCCAGAAACCCAGACTGAAACTTAAAAAAAAAGATAAAATTAATTTCTAAAAACAACTCCAAAATATGCACAAAATAGGAATAAAGGAGGAAAAGTTTTGCCTTGAACCCTGATAAAGAGGTGAAGTGTAATACTGCCCTGTTCCCTATTTACCCAGTTCAGCAGGCAGCTGTGTTTGGTCCTGCCAAGTAAAAACAGCAGCAAAATGTTCCTGTTTATATTGGTGCTTCTTTAAATCTGTTTTGGCTGCTCTTTTCTTAGCTCTAATTTATCAAGAAAAAGACACCAGGAAAGACTGGTTCCAGTTGAAAACCTTGAGGCAGGGATCTTTGCTGGCATCAGCAGTGCCAAAGTTGTCCAAAAAAGCTGTCCAAGGCTCAGCGAGAACCGAGCACCGAATCGTGAGGGAACGGGGAGGTTGAAGTCTGAACACAAGCCAGAGGCTGTAAAAGAGGACGCTTGACTCCTGCTTTACTGCAGAATTTTGTGTTAGCCTCTCTCTCTCCTACAGAAACCTTCCATCTGCCCACGTTACCTAAAACGCACCAACAGCCAGTCTGGTCCCAGCAACTAGTGCCTTCACCACTGACCCCCCTCTCAAGCTCTTCTACGGTCTAAAGCTGGTGGTGCAGTTCCAGCCCTCATGCAGGCAGTAAAAAAAAAAACCAACAAGCAAGCAGAAAACAACTCAAATCCTTGCTGCTTACTATTTGAGCTGTCAGAACATCAGCGCTGGAGAAACTGGATACCTTTCACTTCACCAGTGGGGGGGCCACTTTTATCACCTTCTTGCATCATGACTGAGAATAAAAAAAAAAAAAAAAAAAAAGAAAGAAAAGAAATGTTTCAAGTTGAGTGAATCCTCTGGAGGTGCTGCAATTTGTCAGATTAGATCAAGGTTTTCTGAAATTTTTGAAGTATCCAGATTAAAGGCTTTCTTGGAAACCAGTGTCACTCTCTGCTGCTGGTCCACACAGGGCCTGAAATTCATTGTGGTTAGACAACAGAGAAAGAAAGCGCCACCCCAGAATGTCATTGCCCTTTAACCTGCAGTTTATAGGAGCCAGGACGGCATATATTTGTTGGGGTAAATTTGACAGTGAACCTTTGCACTTTCAGCCAGTCTGTTTTCTTTCTGGGCTGTTGATTCTTGCTTGGCACAATCACTCAGAGTTGTGCCTAGCACTGTGATTGCTACCTGCATAGCCTCTCTGATTCCAGATTATCTGAAGAACACCGTGCTATTGAGATACTGCTCAAAAATGCAAATAGGCGCTGTGGGAATGCCCAGAAAAGACAGTTTCCCATCTGACTTTTATTTTTGCAAAGGAAGATAAACATTAAACAGTGGAAAGAACAAAAACATGTTGGGGGTTGTGAGCAGGACGCAACAGGAGAAGATAGAAAAATTCTCCAGATGAAGGTTTTTGCAAAACAACAAATACGTTTGCCTTGAAAGTCACAGACATTGCTTTCTTGTTTTCACGTGAAAATAGCTCTCACACAGGCGTCTTGGGCTTAATGTAATCTTACAGGGTATTTTTAGACTGGGGTGGCTACTGCCACTATCAGAGCGTCTAACCTCAAATATCCATTAGTGTGCCAATCGCTTGCTTACCTTTCAAGTCTCTTGCCCTGGCCTTCACTAACAACTAGGATTTCTGAGTCTGTGTGTATGAGCACGAGACTTCCCCTGACAAGGAGAGTGTGACAGAAGTGCAGTCTTTCTCTAAAAGTTTCTAAAAGAAAGTCAGTGAATTCAAAGCAAAGTTTAGGCAACATCGATACATACAAACCCAGAGATGAAAGGCTGAAAGTTTGAAGACCATTTAGAAGGCTTAGCTATGACTAGGTGAACAATGTCCTTCTTATTCTGTGTTCTTTTTATATGATTCAGGTAATGTGGACTTTCACAAGGAGCTGTTTCAGCTGTAGTCTGTGTATTTAAGTCCGTAACTGCCTTCAAAGGTTGAGAGCTGTGGGCATGAAGGGCTGTGGTACTTCACCCAAAAGGTACTTTGGAAAGCACTTTGACACAACAAGTCATTGCGGTATAAAAAAGAAAAGGACCTCAGACCTGAGACAACTTCAGTGTGACAGTTCTGCGCTTGGAAATCATTTCCAACCAGTGCAATGGTGTTCATTCATGGGTAATGGGACTAGGGTCCAGAAGAGATCCGTCAGACAAAACAAGGCGTTCAGTGAAGCTAAGCCCTTACTGAAAGTGAAGGCAGGGGAGGAAGCAGCGTGGCAACATGAGCTCTAAGCAGGCCTTTGGCAAGCCAAGCTGGAGGGCAGCCTTGAACATAAGTCCTGAAGCCATTTCAGCTATAAAAGACGTCAACAGACTGACAGATAATTGACAGCTGCTAACACCTTCTCTCTTGCACTGCATGAGTCATCCTAGTTGCAATTAGTACCCCAGGAGCAGCATGTAAATTAGAGGTATAATTGCCCTAAGATTTACCCTACAGTCAAGGAGGACAAGAAAGAAATTCCAAAACCCTTCCCAATCTCCTGGAGGTGTGTCCCCCTTTCACAACTGTGCACCTACGGTTGTGAATCAGCTACCTCGTTTGGTGTCTGAACTTTAATAGGACAAATTGGTTTGGAGATTGCTCGGCAAGAGGGTAGCAGTGATGGAGTAGGAGATATAGCTCCACAGAGGGTTGAGTCAAAGCAAGAAAGGACACTAAGGCATGGAAATAAGGAGATGTGTCTGCAGCAAGGGCATGCGTTCTGATGGTACCATGTTTCCCCGTAGATCTCCTCTCCAGTATATTTCTCAAGATTTATACAGTCCTTCCCAGCAATGTATCCAAGTGTCTTCTGGAGGGCCCTGGTGACAGAAATGCCGTCTGCCACAAAAAGCTTGTTTGGTTTCATCCATAAACCCAAAGACTGTTTATTTCAGCTGCCCAGCATATACATTGCAATAGTCTATAAGTGAGTGCCTTGCTTCCTTAATGGGATAAAAAGTCAGTGTCTACATCTAGCACTATGGACCAGAGAGAGCCTTCAAAGGGTAATCCAGCATCCCCAGGCATCGTGCAGAGTGCTAGGGACACCTAGCTAATGGAAACACAGGGTGTGCATCAGCCCCAGTGTGGAGCACACCTTCCTTCCTTTTTATTCTCCTCCTGATGTCAGGGATCTCGATGCGTTTTCTGCACGACAGCCCAGCTCGTTCAGACCCTCCGAGGCTCTGGAGAACTGCTGCCAAGAAAAAGTAACGGAGAGATGTATCTGGTGCCGGAGTGATCTTTGAAGACAGGGATGGCTTACCTTTTCTTTCCAAGAAAACTGGGGCATCACATTCCCTCTTTAATGTCAGAGCTTTGTGATATCCTTCTTGATTCCTGTAATATTTCAAAATGTTTGAGGGGTGTTGGGGAATAGCTTAAAATGGATACATTTTTATACTCTTCCCTAAGCATCACTACATCAGAAACAGGATCTCTGGGCTGTCAATTCTTGTCTTCTTAACATGCTCATATTTATTTCTATGCCAATATTTTCCACTAGATGAAAGAGCTTTTTTTTTTTTTTTTTGTATTTTACTCTAACACATTCACAGGGAACAAACATATCTCCTTTCTCTCTTTGATTTGCAAGACTACGGAAGCTGACAACTTTCCCTGTCCACTCATAGAAATGGTCTCCTTTGCCCTGAGCATCCCACACTGTGAGAATGTGTTATGCTTGGAGAAGCAGAGGGATTCCTATCAGTACACTGATGCACAGAGATAATTACCAGGCATGAAACATTTCTAAACAGTAGTGTGTTTTAAGGTGTCCTATGATCAGAATTTTGATTTTTTCCTTTTTAACGCATTGAGGCTACCTAATGAAATGGATAGAGGCCCTTGTAAACTATCCCCAAATTTCAAAATGAAATTTCAAGAAATAGGAATCTATAAAATATTTGTAACACTTTTTGAATCTAAACATTTTCATTAAAAGCGTTTCTATAAAATACACAACCTTATGTTACAAGTCAAAACAGCATTGGTAGTTTCGAGGATGCTTTAAATTAAGCCGATTTATACATGTGTTGTTTAATATCTCTAAGCAATATTTACCTCACTTCATATAGATTTCAGGTTGCTTTTGGCAGTTTCTATATAGCAGCTACACTCCTTAACACATTTGTGAATCTGATTAATTTACTTCTAGTTGTTGGTGGCAAGTTAATATTTTCTATAACTAGCAACGATGGTAAAGCTCTCCCAAAGCATGCCAGTTACTGATGCAAGCATTATAAAGACTAAGTAGGGTGTATAATCCTATAACTTTGTCCTTTGAGATAATGCAAAATGAGGCACAGTCAGTTAAGATATTAATCGCGTATGTTTAAAGTCCCTGACAATGAAACTATTTTATGAAATAGCTTTTAAGGCAGTTATAAGAGCGGTTCTGTCTCCATTAACACCCACACACACGTTTCATAAGCCTCCATTTCACTTTGATAATTTTAGAACTGGATAGCTTTGTTGTGAAGCCGAGAAAGCAACAAACTCCGTGTTCCTCCTGTGCTGCCTGAAAAAGGGGGGAGACGATCTCCAAAAGCGGGTCCCCTTTATAATATAAAAGAGAGCCACAGAGAGCAGGGCTCGCACCCAGGTGGTGGCTCTGTGTCTCCTAAGGAGCTGTCATCATTTCACCAGGGGCAGTCGCTGCTGGGACCCCCTGTGCACATTTGGCAGACATCTAACGGCGCAAAAATGATCTGCTGAAGGCAGAGGTGTGAGTGAGTGAGGGAGTGCAAAACCGCTTGTCAAAAGCCGCGTCAACTGCCCATTCAAATTCATCCTGAGGGGTGTATGTATGTGTATATACATACAGATATATATATATTTATATCTGTATATATACACACACACATATTCACATCTGCCTTGGGCACAGAGCTTTGGTGAGACACTGAGAAACAAAGTGATGACCTGAAGAGGTCTGGAAAGGCTGCGGGGAGAGGCAAAGCTCCTTTAGAGGGCATGCTGTGGCTACAGTAGACAGTGCAGATGCTTTTCCTCCTTTCTCAGTGCCGCTTACTCTTGCAAAGCTGCTCCGCTGCCGTTACTGTTTCCCTCTGTTTATGGCTCTGCAGCTGGGATGCCGTGGGTACCACTTAGGTGAGCGCCCACCTCCCAGCAGGGCTTCGGCAGGAACTGGATCCTCAAACTTCTCTCCCCCTTTCTCTCCCTCCCTCCCTCTCCCTCTCTCTCTCTCTCTCTTTTCCCCCCTCTCCTTTGCTCTCACAGCTCATTAGCTCAGGCAGCATGCTGTATTTCAAGAGACCGATTTCAAGCTCGGTCCCAGCAGGTTCTCATACAGGCTGATGAGCAGTTGCTGATCTGCACAGACACGTTTTTCTGTTGTTATCTGGAAGGGATTACTGCTGATTGATTGGCAGGGGGGTAAACTAAGAGCCAGTGAATCCTCCCCTACCTTCTCTTTCCTCTCCCTGCCAGCTTTTGGACAGTAAGAGGTAAATAGCTTGTGCCGCTCAACGAGGATAAGTCACCAACGTGGGTAATGAGAATATGCACAATTATGCAAGATAAGATAAGAGGCTTAGGCATATTGGCGTTCAGGCTTCAGGGTGAAACCCAGCTCCTAACTCATGGGCATTCAGAAGAAACATCCTCAGCAGGAAACGCTGCCTGGTTTCGTTCACTTGCCCCTGAAGCAACTGATGCTGGGGCAGGAGGTAAGACATCAATGCCAGGGCAGTGTGGCTGCGGGGAGGTGACCCGCGGGGGTCCATGACCCACACAGCACGGACAGACCCCAGGGGACCCCTCTGCTCCCTTCCTGCCCATCTCCAGAAACTATCATGTGTCTTTTTCATTTTGACGAAAGTAGTTCTTCTCCATGCCTGCGTCCATCTCAGGGTTTCCAGTGGGGAAAAAACATCGGAGTAACCTCTCCAAAGTAACGCCACCCAGCAGTGACAGTGCTGCTGGGAAAACACAGCAGCTTTGGGGTTTTTTTCAGCTCCTGGTTCAGGTGTACCTGAAGCCCCACATTGACCCCAGCCTGATATTTTTTTCCACACCAAGGTGAGATCCCTGTGCCGTGAGACTCTCCAACATAACCACAGCACTAAGGAGCAGCCACGTCTCTGGAGAATTAACTGGCGCAAAACCTGTCCCCAGGCAAACCAGAAGCGTCACTGGTTACTGCCGTTTCTGCTGGGTTTTGTACTGGTGTCAGCCAAAATTGTCAAGGATGGCGCAAGAGGGATGGGTGAGGAGGGGAGCAGCTTTGTCCCACCGGAGGTTGGAGGGGGAGCACAGAACAGCAGGGTGGGAATCAGGTGTGGAAACTCAGCAAAGCAAATAAATTAACACCCTGTCCCTGCCCTTTGTAAAGTCTCCTTACGCCGCTTTTACAGCCTACGGAGAAAACGGGTATTTCTGGGTCACCACCCGTCCGAGGGAGGGACGGAGGGCAGCCAGCTCCAAAGGAAACACGGCAGCGCCGGCGGCTGCCTCTGAGCAGAGGAAGCCCGTATCACAGTGGCCCGTGCTCTGCCCTCTTGTACATAATTATTTAGATTATTCATTTCCTAATGTTTGCTTTAGAGTAACAGATAGATGCACCGCATGATATTTACTCGCGTTTTGCCTTGGTGCCAAGTTCTATTATCGTGTATTCTCTGTGTTGAAATGCAATAGGGGACACCACCTGCTTGCTCAAGCTTTCTCTCTCAGCGCACAAGGCAGACAAAAGACAGATTGTTTTCTGCAGTTTTACACATGGGAGGATGAGTGAAACGTAGGGTGCACTTCAGCAACTCTCAAGCACATCCGCTTTACAGCAGCATGTGCTTAAGTGATTTGCTAAATCAGGACCTTCAGATGGGGCCAAAGCCTTTCAGGAAAAAGGTCCCAGTGCCAGTTATTCGATGGGGGCTGGCCAAGTCCAAATTTTCTGTCTTAATTATAGGAAGGTATTTTATTTATCAATGCATTCTTTCAAGGCATATATATAACTCTTCCACAAGCAATCCAGGAGATCAAAAAACATTTTTTTCAATGCTCCCAAGATGCAAGGGGACAATAAGAGGAAACAATTATTTTTTCCATTAAATGGCGAAAACAGAAAGAAGCGTGCCACTTCTCTGGAAAGTCACATTGGCTCTCCTGCTTCTCTGAGGCTCTTCTAGGAAATACGATCGGGTTCCTTCGGTTCCCTTTGAAGAGGGCAATGTCACTGAATTTCAAGCCATTCATTTGCAGAGACCAAAGACAAATATTTTCCTGAACTTTGACTACCTGAATCAGGAAAAAAAAATGTTTATAAACAGACACTGATGTTATTGATGACATACTTGGCTGAAATCACAAAGGCTTATCAGTATTCAGGGGCTTCTGAAGTAGGGTTTGTAAATGTCTAATATGTGTGTAAGTGAGCAATTTCCTGTAAATCAATGTACCTTACTTTAGACTTCAGCTTAATAGCAAACCTACCCTCCAAAACAAATGACACAATCATTGCTTTATCTCTACATGAACGCTGCCCCATACCATTTTGCTATTTTCTCTTTTTCTTTTAGCAGAAAATTTGTACTCATCATAAGCTTCAATTATGGTAAATGAGCGCTGTAAATCTGGAATACCTGAATGTATAATCAGCAAACAAAGGCTGATTTCTTGGATGTTTTTATTAAGAGGATGTACCTTTAATAAATAGATAGCAACAAATGCTAGAGATGGCAACAGCATTGCAAAGTGAGGACTCGCTTTTTATGGCTTTAAGAGCGTCTATTCTGATCATTTAAGGGACCAGAAAAGTAAAATGGAGCAAACGCACTGATTCAGAGAGCAGGCAAAGAAAACAACCCCATTCCTTCTTGGCCTTCAGATCACAGAAGGCAGATGGGCAGAGTTCCTGTATGCTAGATTTCTGGTATTAGCAACATTTTCATGTCCTGTCCTCCCCGAGCTGACGTAAACAGACAATATCCTGAATTCTCTGGAGCCCAGCCAATTTATGATACCCCAGGGTGCCTTTCTGTGATTTCCAGAGCTGCCATTTGGAAAGTGCGTTGTTTAGCCAAGCAGCAGAAGTTAAGCAACAGGTTGAAGTAGCTTTCATGCTGCTGATGAGCCTGGTCCAAAGCTCCATCTTGCACTTTATTTCCATGCCAGTACCAGGGTCTAACGCACATAACTTGTCCTACGGAGCTTCTGGAGTGGACCTGTTTTGGACTGGACCTGTTTTGTCATTTCCCAGACGCAAAGTCGGTGAAAGGCAGTCTGTCCATCTGTCTCTCGCAGGGCTCAGAGGGTGCCCAACTCAATTGCCGTAAAGTGGGAGCTTCCAAAGTCATGGCTTAGCATGAGCTTTCCCTTTTATACAGAACCTGAGGAAAGCAAACAGCCCGGCCTGGCTCCCCCGTGGCCATCAGCATGCCACGGGGTCCCTCAGGAGGCTGACCCTTGGGCCCCGCTCACTGTCACATGCGACGGTTGACGTAGGTAGGTGTGTGATGCTGTGCTCTTTGGACGGTGGCTGTTTGCCAACCTTTGGAAGAGATCGAGGCTCTTGTTTCACAACCGAATGGGGGCAAACGAAGGCATTTGGGAGTTGGCCCCATCTGAGTACACACATTTCTGTTGCTGAATGGGACGTCTAAATTGCTACGTCTTCAGGTATCCATTTCCATCAGTAGTGTAGGGTTACACAGAAACCTCTTACACTGAGGAAAAGACCCAAAAAAACCCCCAACAAATAGCTAGGGCTTAAGATCGCTTTGAGACCTATGAATTTTAAATTATCTTCTCAAATTCAGAAGGGTTGCCCGGAGAGAAGGACAAAATAACCTGGATTATCTCACACATCTAAGGCACGAACCAGAAGCTAAACCAGACTTCCCTGAGTGGTGACATGTATGAAACCTATTCTCCAGCACCGCTCCCCTGTGCGGATTCTCTGATGTCCACACAATAACGAGTTTATCAGTCATTGCCTGACTTGGTGCATGAGGAGGATCTCCCTTCATGATAATTCTGTAATCTCATATTCCTCAAAAGTGAAGAATTAAAACCACTGGGTTCACAAGTTACGGAGATAAGACACACGCATACCCGCAAACTTCCTAAGATTATGTATTAACCTTAGGAAACAAGGCTAATTTATCTGTTAGAGCAGGAGATGGTACGGTAGCTATTCCAGGCTCTGCAAAGTGCTTACTGAAAACCCTGTGCTGTTAGCCAAGAGGAATCCCTGTTATGTATCTTCACCCATACAAAAAAGAAAAGATTGGCCTCCTCATCTCTCTGATGAGCACGGACACACAGCACAGTTGCCCACTTCATGATGTTATTGAAATCAAAGGCGAAATCTCCCTGCACTTCAGTGGAACAGTCAAGTGTGCTTCGAGGTCCTGCCCAGCCACGCGATGTAAGAGCATCAGAGCAAAAGTAGGAAAAAAATCCACTCCCCTCATCTAAACCCATTTCCCTCTGAACTTCGCACAGGCTGGGTGCAGGATAGCCACCTCCTGGAGAATGGCCGTGTGTTTGTGCGTGGTGTGATCACTGTCACTTTGAGACATTGCTTTGCCCTGCCATGCCCGTGCTGCACTGGGAGAGCTGGACATGCAGCACCATGGTTCAGATTCCAGGCTTTCCACCAGATACCTATTTTTGTGCAATCAACCTGATGAAATCTTGTCTCAGTGAAAACCAGGGGCCTTTCTCCAGCAACCCCAGCTGGGGCAAGAAGTCCACTGTGCCATAAGATGCCCACAGTCTGTGAAGGCTGCTTTCATCATCACTGCTCAACAGCCTTGGCCATGATTTTTCAGAGGTCTACTGAACTTCTCCATCCCCAGGGGATGGCTGCAGAGTACCAGGGATGAAGGAGGTCCAAAGAAACTCGGGATGCTGCTTCGCCTGCCTGCACAGAGCTGACTGGGCACTACTGGTGGAGCAGTCCTGGGGTCTGGGAAAGTCTAACGCCCTGTCAGGAGGGCGTGATTGAAGGTGAGGAGCACTGCTCCTGGCCTGCAGCTCTGCTTTGTGAAGGCTCAGTGAATGGCTGAGCTCGAGCATGAGCTATGCTGAAAGACTTAGAAATTCATTCCCTCGCTGCAAGCTCAGTGAGGAGGATTTTCTCTATTATATCTGAATCCTGCTTTATAATAAGAAACTAATTATCTTAAATGAAGTCTCAGTGCAACTAGTGAACTAGATGTAATGTATACTCATCCCTCATATCGACAGGATAGCAACTAATTGGCTACTTTCCTGCAATCTTCACCTCAGCTTACCTTGGTATACAATCACTTCACTGCTCTGCCTCAAACTTCCATTCTGCACCAAGTAAATAAGGGCGCAATCTTTTCCATTAATTTTAAGAGGCTTGGGAGCAAGCCCTGCACATGTAGGAATTACGGCTGGAGCATGGTGGTTCTGCTTGTCACCTCCTCTGAAGCTCTCATTCACAGAGCTCATCACACACCAGTTCCATACGCCAGGGGCCAGAAATGCACTTATTAGCTCCTTGTAAATACACCTGTGATGTGATTACAGCAGGACAACGGATTTTTGTGAGCTGGTATTCACTGAAAAAGCCGATGCTTTTCACAGATGCAGGCCACTGAGTCTGACCCAGTAAAGCAGACTAAGGTCAGGTCAAACCATTCAATTTGACAAGTTTATGAAGGCGTTTCAGCAGCACTGTGTTTGGGACCATTTGGCAAAATGAAGCAATTAGTGCATTTCTGATAGTTACAAGAAGCTGGTGGTTCTTTTTCTGCTCATACTCCAGGATGCCTTGGGGTTTCCCAGGTTTGCTACCTCTGTCTACCTGGGAAAACTTGAACCTGCATTAGCTGTTTCCTTGAGCAACGTGCCAGCCACCAGCCAGGGGCTACTTTCCATGGCTGATCCTGGTGTCTCTTCCTGGAGTAATTATACTCCATATATAATATTTCAGTAGTCACTGGAGCAGAGCCTGGTCCCCAGCTGCCTGTGTACTGTTCCTATGGCTTTTGTCTCCTCGTCTGTCAGTTAATGTTTAAATATTGAATAATTATTCTTTATTGAGAAATATTTAAGTGGGAGAGGTACGCTTCTGAGGGCTCTTGCAAGAGGGATGGGTGAGGTGAATTTAGAAGAGAGGAAAATTTGATTTGAATCCAAATGTAAATCACAGTGAAGACTTGGCCTGCATCTCTCATCCCTTGAATGAACAGCCCAGCCACAAGAATATAGAATTGAAGAACACCACCGTTGCACCCCACTACAGGCAGCCAGCCCCTTGGAGAATATTTTATTCACTTGTTGGGCTACATCTCTGAGATCCCCCAAAGGCAGAGTCAGGACCACCCTCAGTCAAATCCAAACCCCTAGAAGTGGAGAGACTCCCTCTGTCTATGACAGCACCCTGCCATGCCTTACTGCGGCTGCCGTGGACGCTGGGTACTCTCCCTGCAAAGACAGCAGTGTGCACGGTGGCTATGGAGTGGCAACGGAAATCTGTCCCTAGGTTTTGAAATCCCATACATGAAAGACAGAGACTTGCAATTACCTGTAACCAAAAAAACCCCAAAACTTCTCTTTCGTCAGCCATTAAAAAAAATTGGTTTTCTTTTGAGAAGCTTTTCTTTAGTCCAGTCTGTGTTAATTCTCCTCATCCCCCTCGGTTTTGTTTCAGTCAGTGAAGTGAATACATCTGCTATTTATCACTTACAAACGCAGGGTGTGTTTGGTCTCTGGATTTTATCACAACAGGCCCAGTTCTCTCTAACCCCAACAACCTGTTTGGTCCTAAAGCTAAATGTGAGAGTCAACATTTCTGTATACTGATATGAATTTTAATGGCTTTTTTTTTTTTTGTTCTCCCAGGGATGCATGTTCCCCCTTTGAAATGGCACAGAAGACAATGGCCATACCTCAATGTCACCATGCGTTTGTTGCCGTACAACCGTCTGTTTCAGTACAGTGCCCCCGTGGTATATGCCAGACACCCTTGTCCAGCAGGTGCATGTACACAGCAGCACTTTGGCTTTACTGAGATTGCAAAACGAGCGGGGACACCATGCAGCAATGATGCAACAGGACCATGCTGCAACCTGTGCCTCTGAATTCCTGTGCGATCCTTATCTCAACATCAACATGGGCAGCTGGGCCCACTGGGTCAGCCGTGATCTAATTTTGCAGGAATGCTGTGGGTTCTGCTGTCGCCTTTGCCTTATTAAAGCCTTTTTAAAACTTACATATGGCTTCCTTCTGAATGTCACTTGTAGTAGCTTTGTCTGGGTTTTTTGAGAAAAGTGTCAAAACCCAACAGGAGCTGGGTGCCAAGCTCCCTCAGGCTCCTCTGAAAATATCTGGCTTGAGTCTTATTGCAAAGGTTGCTGACACAGGTGCAGAATCAATGCCCTTGACCCAGCACTGGTGGCTTTTCTGTACTCTTCCTAGGTATAAAATTAAGAGGAACTCCTTTTCCTCTTTCCTCCAGCTGATTGTGGAGCTTTCTCAGTCTCTCCTTGACACTGTGAACCTCCACATTATCTTCTGCACTGTGCTAGGATTTGTGTTTACTTGGGTCTCTCGTTCAAGACACAGTAGTCCTGACTTACCCAAACAAGCATCTTACTGCATCTTTATCTGTAAAGGTGCTGAAAGGCGCACAGGACCACAGCTGTGGATCCAGGTGAGCATCTCATGGCCCCATGTAACACAGCAAGAAGAGGAAAGGGCAACACCTCTCATATATGGGCAAATGGTCCAGAGGCAAGGAGAGAAAAAAAAAGTTTCTCATGAGGAGAGCTGGTCAGGAGCACTAGGACTCTGCAGTTGAGTCGTCTCCCTGAGGGACATTTTGTGTGGTATTCGAGCACTCACAGAGATGAGGACTGAAATCCAGGTGTACCCTTTTTTCAGGAGGAACAGGGCCTCTGCCACGTCCTTGGAGCAACCCTCACGTGTCCTCCAACCCCCTAACTGTCTGGAAAGTGGGACAACTTCAACTGAGAAGAGACCAGCACCAACCTGTACTACCAAAATTTGGTGAAGGTGGTTGGAGTTTTGCAGTAGGAGATACGCTTTGAGCCTATGTCAGGCAGGGAACAGAAAAAATTTGCCCATCATTCAGTCTGTGGGAAGATCAGCCTCGTAGTTTGGTCTGAGGTCACCTGCCAGCTCCTCACCATCAAGATGGGGGAGGAGAGGAGCTTGTAGATCACAGTTTGGTTTTATTTGCTTACAACTCAGTGCCGTAAATATGGCCAGCTCTAGAGCTACCCAGAGCCAGAGAGTAGGCTGCTAAGTGGGATTTTGCATCTTAACTTTGTTCATGGGAGTGGATTAGGGCTGGTCCATAGTATCTCTGTTTCCCGACTGTAAATAATAGGATAGTTCCCAGAGTTTTGGGACTGTTTGGAAAAGAATGACATTTGTTGTGAGGAGCTTGGAGTCAGCACTACAAAGTGTGCATTGGTGTACATGCACATGGCTCCAAGTGCCTGGGATACAGGTGTTAATAGATGCCATGGATACAATAAGGAAGACGACTTGTTCCCTGGTACACTGATATTTCTTTCTATTTATTCATATTACGCTTATTATAACACTATCAGCACGAAGAGGGTTACAATAATGAGGGCAGGAGAGATAAGATCATGTGCCTGCACAGGCTGCTGGTACCTAGCACACAGCTTGATCCTATTCAAAGGCTTAGATGTACTTAAACCCTATCCTAATACTTTATCACTTTAAGCCTCTTATGGCCTTAATGCTTCAAAAATACACCCTGGACCAACCAGCCTGACAAAATGGAATGGCTGAGACTTCTGATGGTACTTGAGGCTTGAGCCTTGCACGCCCAGCCAAGGGGAGCCAGGCTCCGGAGAAAAAACACAGCAGCCAGGCAGGGTCCCCCTGGGCCCAGGGGGCAGGAGGTGGCTCCCTGACCCACGTCTCTGGGGAACAGGATGATGCTGGGGGCATGAGCACGGGAACATTTCCCTTGCTGGGAAAGAGGGGATGGAGGCGGGTTGATGGTGCTGTAAACGAAAGCCTCTGCTCAGCAGAGGGCTGTTAAATGGGTGAGTTCCCACTTGGTGCTGGCACCCTTTCTCTTGGAATAGACATAGTGCGAGAGAACCAGGTCATCACCATTTTAGGGTAGAAATCTGGGGATAGCGATTATTTCCTAGTCTGTGTTCTCACACTGCTTGGCATGATGGAGACCCCGCTCTGGCCGGAGCCTGTTGCTTCGACTGGAATACAAAGAAAGAAAAATGACAGAAACAGAGTGACTCTTTGGGAATGGAGTTTGTTCTGGAGGGAGACCATTTTTGCCTCTAAAGTTTGAGCACTGTGGGTTGAGGGAAAGGCTTTATTATCTACCATAGTTCCTTTCCTCAGACTAAATAAGACTTCAGCATGCTTGGCATTAAAGGATGCTTTTAAAGTGTTCTTTTGCAGTATATTTTGTTGCATATATCCACCAAGTGTGGGAATAAAATGTCATACTTATGGGTTTACTCATCACGCGGCTTCTCTTGTTTCAATGAAAATAATTGATCCCAGGCATGTACATGCAATAATGCTTTGCGAGGAGCCACATACTGTACCAAATGCTACATACTGTACTCACAGACTAGAACTTTGTGTCAACCCATGTGAATTATTTGCAAGGCAAAATACAGAGGAATTCTCTCCAGGGTAACAGTGAGGTTACAGCAGTTCATTTAGCGAAGGGGAATCAGCTTCTGGGCTGCAAAAAAAAGTGCCATACGATCTGCTTATGGAGTCGTTGTGGTTCCAATACGAGTGTGCCAGGAGCAAATACTTACTAAAAGGAAGATTAAAACACATACTACAGAAGATCAGCAGCAATGATCATATTCCCCCAATGAGGGACAAGCTGTGCGGGGACGCAGCACACAGTAACGCTGGATTTCGACTGCCCTGCGGTGCTGGTGATGCAGGCTGCACTCACTCCCTTTTCTCTCCCTGGCTTCCCCATCCCAGCCTGCCTGCAAACGCATCTCGATGCACTTGAGGGTGGCAGAGCTGCTGGGATGACAGGGAGATGGCACCCATGCACCCTACCTACGGGTGATGATAGACACACGCAGGGAGGGAGCATGTTTTTGGGTTAGACGCTACCTCCCCACTCCTGCCCACTCTCGTGACAGCGCAGTGTCTCCAACCTTTAAGTTCAGACGCCCTGATTCACCATGAAACTTGTATCATCCTGCAAAACCCTCTTATGTTGTCAAGAGAGACCTCGCTGAAATTGCTCTCTGGGGGCTAACGCTCGTAGCTGCCGTGCACATCAGTGAGAGTATGCATCTGTCAACCCAAACCATGCACCTGCCAGGTGTGCTTGGACCCAAACTGCTATCAGATAATTTGATATTTTTCTATGCTGAGACCCCTCTGGCCGCATGCCAACCCTGTACAGCAGAGCCTGGCCTGGGAAACCTCTCCAGGGCACTGAAATGCCGTCTCGGTGCAGCTCAGGTCCCAAAAGCTGTACAGGGTGTATATGAGGTGCCTAGCAGCCTTGCCCTTTAGCCTTGTACCACACTCCTCCTCACGGTAAAGATGCAGTGCTGTCAATGTTAATTCTTTCTCCCACCCTGCTCTCCATCCTGGTAGGAATTCGTCCCTTCTCAGGGAAGCCCATGGGCTCGTCTGACTCCCCGACTCGTCTCCCCCATGCCTGATGGGAGAGCAGAAAATGCAGGAGGAACTGTAGGCCAACCCAGGGACGTCTACCTCCGTAGCTATCAAGGGTCAGAGATACTGGCCACCCAACAGCAACAAACCATGGGTGTGTTGACACCTAATAATCTGATCCTTTTGTACTCTGACAGGTTGTGAAATCTGCCTGTCTCCATCTTTTGAGTTTGGTTCTGGGGACCAAGCCTATCTATGTCTCTTTTTATCAGACTTTAAAACTGGTGTTCGTTTTGCCTCCGTGTGTCTGCGTCCTTTCTTTTTTTTTTCGTTTTCCCTCTCTTTGTCCTTATATGTGAACTCCTGTGGACATAGGAAATGGAGGAAACATTCTTGCATCAGGTATAGAGGTGAAAATCACCTTCATGAATGATGTTCTTTAAAGAAAACAAACAAACAAACAAACAAACTGATGGCATCCTGTGACAAACCAGATTTTCCCATCTGAGGCAAGTGCTGAGGGAGAGTCTGGGTGGGAGGGGTGGACTCATCACTCCCCATCTCTGTCCTAAACCTCTGCTATGAAGCGGGAAGGAAATGGGGGAAGGGAAAAACACCCAGTTGTTTTATTATGTTCAGACCTCTCGTGTCTTTCTCAGGCTGGCTAAAGCCTCTGCACAGTGGAGCCACCGCTGCTTGAGCAATGTGGGGCCGGGACGGCCCTGGGAGTGTCTGTGTCCCGTGCGTGCCGGGCTGTGTGACGATGACGACGGTGGTGATGAGGGTTTGCACAACCTGGGCCAGACGGGTCACCCGGGTGCAGAGCAGGGTGAAGAAGATGTTGCGAGAGCTGGCGGGACAGCAATAAGCCGAAGGCAAGACCCTCATTTCCCATCCCCTGCTGCCCCTGGACACATCCTGACTCCCAGAGCAGCACTGTGGCCCCTGAAAAGGAACTGATGCACAAAAGCAGGGATGTAATGGGATGAGCGTGGCAAAACCAGAGCCCCTCAGCTGCCCCTGCAGCTCCTTCTCCCCTTCTTCCTTTGCCCAGGAAGTGCCTGGCTGGGTTTTTTGCAAACGTCTGTTTTCTAAAAATTACATGACCGTTCATTCTTTCCATTTCTAGACATCACTGAGAAATAGAGGGCTGGGAGGGAAGCTGTGGCCACTCAGTGTGACTGCCAGCAGCTGTGGTAAGCCACTTGGACCTGAAGCAAGCACAAGGACATCTGCTTCAGCCACTTCATACCAGAAGCCACAAAAGTCCCAGCAAGATGCTAAAACAAGCTTGAAGACTTCAGTAACAAAGACTCCGATGGCTAAAGACTTGACTTGTACCACAGCCAGAAAGCAGGAGGGGTCATCTACATCGTGGGTCCTTTCAGTGCAAGTAGATCATGGCCAAAAGTTGCTGAGAAATAAAAACAGTCCTTTCCACGCTCCAACGGCCAAAGACAACATGATGGCAATAGAAATGTATCTCAAAGATTTGGAAACAAGGACCTTCTCCTAAATTGTACGGCAATTTTCCTGCAAGAAGTAAACTTGACTTGTCGAGTACATTGGCAACCTGGAAGCTTATAGAGCTTCCCCTGTGTCTTGATTTCCATGTAGCTGAATACTCACGCAAATTTTCCAGAAGCTGCTCAGCAGGCTTCCAGGTCTTGGTGGAAAGGTGTATTTTAAAGTGGGATTAAGAAAGGCAACACATCTAAGGTCAAGAAGATTAGCAGTGAGATTTTGTTTAGCTAGACAGATCATTAACTACGCTGTACTGCAAGATTTCCAGTTTAGCTGCCCTGGCCCAGCTGTTGAGGTAACAGGGCAGTTTTGCACCTTTCAACGATGCTGTGGGTTTATTTCCCAGCAGAAATACTTGAACTCTGTCCAAGTGAGTGATTGAATCCTGCCTCTTGCTTTTCCCCCTCAGCACGGGAGGACAAGCAGGCCCGCTTGGAAGAGAGCTTGCATTTCTTTCCGCCTTGTTCTCTGAAGGCACGTCAGCTCAGCTGCGCCTTATCATTCCGATCTCTGTGGGTCTGAGTCGCTGGTGTTAAGACAGTTCAGGACCACACAGAATCAGATATTACATTAGATGGATAACATGAGACAAGGACCGAAGCTGAGGCTAACCCTGAGAATCGTGCAGTTGGAAAGCAGATATTGCATTAGCTGACTGTCATGGCTGACGCTTTCAATACACACTTCTTCAATGCCATGAGGCTATTTTCTGTACTTTACAAAAACAACGTGAAAACTTTAGTGAAATATTTTGCAGAATTCTGCTAATTGGTTTTGGTATGACTGTATGTTTCTTCTTTTTTTTTTTTTTTTGTTTAAATCAGAATGTTACCCTGTCACTTTTTTCACAATAACGATCCTAAAAAAAAAAAAAAAGAAAGGCTAAAAAGGTTAAATCCACTACTCCAGTGTCGAGGAGGTAGGCTATGAAAACATAATTTTACAAGCTGCTGCCAGACAGTGAGTTAAGAAAGATTCGCCCCGACCAGCAAGGACACCGGATATGACCTTCCCTAAAAGTCTTTGGAGTATAAATATTTTGTATCAGCTGTGTAAAATACCGATGCAATGAGTGTGTGTAAGAATGCTGACCAGGCTGCAGCATGTCGGTCTGACCACAAAGGCAGCCTGGGACCCAGAGGGCTGTGATGGATGTGGTCTGGGAGTCTTCTGCCTTGGGACAGGCAGTGACAAAAGGGTTTCTAGGATTATTGTGTCTGAAAAATAGCGTCACCGACTCCTGAATGCAGAAGGACTCTCATAGCGCTCATGCCCCATAAAACCTGAGTTCAAAATTGTTGGTGTTCTGTTTATTTATGCACCTCCCCAGTCCTAAATAAGTACCAGCAGATGCTATGCAGCATTACGGCTTAAAAAATGGAGTACTGGTAGCTCAGAGAGATTCTCCTAGTGCTGGTCACCTCTGCTGTGGGTCCGGTACCACTCCAGTTGTCACCAAGGAAAAGATGCGTCTGATACATTTTTATTTTACATCCCCCTCCCCCGTGATGTATGTTATGGCAAAAGAAAGAATAGGCAATACCCTACTTTCACTGAAACTCAGGGATGAATTGGCCTTAATTAGGGGGATTTTCCAAAATTTCAAGGTCTGGTTTAGCATTTCATTTTGGCACTGGATTTATCAGGCAAAATGGCAATCCAGTGCTACCTAGCTTGGAAAGCTTTTGTTCCCTATGGATTTGACAAGATCCTTGCTTGAAAGCTCTTTGTCTTTCTACACAGTTCTCTTCTCTTCCCCTTCCCATTTCCTTCCCAACTGCTTTTGCTCCAACTTAAAAAAAAAAACAATCCACACCAAACAGGAACACTTCTTTCACTCAGAAACATGGATTTCTAGCAAAGTTGTCTCTGAAAATGCAAGTGGCTTAAAACAGCTCGATGGGAGCTGGGTCTCTGCTCACAGATGCCAAGGGGACCAACCACCCGTAAAGGTACTCCAGAAGGGCTTTACACGGTCAAGAAGTGTGCCAAACTAATAGCAGAAGGGTTCAGTGCTGTTTTCGTTCAGTAAATCACCCAGTATTTGTCAGACGTAAGGCAGGTTTCAACCATAACATGCCCCGACGAAAGCTCCCTGTATCTCCGCACCCTTTCTCTGTTAGCGCAATCTGCAAGTCCTCAGCAAAAGGGTAAAAGTGCAAAGGCGCTTTCTCAGATGCACCCTCCCAAATTCCAGCTGTCCGTGGCTCGGGGAACCAAAGCTGTCCTTATTAGCCCTTCATGAGCTCTTCTTATATGAATTGGTGAAAATTGTTTTACTGATGTCCTGCTGCCTTTTCCCTCATATCTCAAACCAAAAATACAAAGCAGAAAGTTGAAGACAGAGAATGAGGAGCTGAGGGCCATGGCCTCAGATGGCAGCGGGACTGCTGGGAGAAGAGTGAAAAAGAAAGGAACTGAAACAAGTTTGCTGTGTGGCATCATGCTATTTTATGGCTTAGCAATGTCAGAATCAGTTCCTGCTTGTGAATTCCAAGAGTTTCAAAGATTACTTTTTCAAATATTGTTATTTCAGAGAAATATTTTTTTTCTGTCAGACATGTATCTATATATTTTCTAGTTGAGTGCTGGCTCTAAAGAAGGGATAGGACAAATAATGCATGACTTGAGTGATTGATTACACTTCATTAAGAGCAACTGTTGTACATCTAAAAAGTCCAGGGCAGGAGCAGCCTACAGGAAAACACATTCCTGTAATCCTTAAAAATAATCAACCAATTCCCAGAAATTAGGGAATGATTGGAGGGCTATACTGATTGAACTATTTAGCCAGAACAGGTGATTCGGTTACTCTAATTAGCAAAAATATGTGGAGAGAAGCTTGAAAACCACTTAGCTGCTGAATTGTTTAGCCCAGCAGTAGTTGTTTCTTGTTTTTACTGGCCATTAATTAATCGATACATTTAAAAAGGCTAAATCTAAAAAGGCCCCTTACAAAAAAATGACAGCAGCAAACTGAGTGCTTTGTTTCGCAGTGACAGCTGGAGTAAAGGTCTCCGAGTAGTCACCCCAGCTCACTCCTCTGGACCCTGCACTGCAGTTTTACTTCTGCCTGCCCTGGGCACGAGTGGTCTTTGTCCCAGGGCTGTGTGTCCTGGCGAGCCACGGTGAGCCCTGGGGGAAGCACGGGGCCATGGCTGGGATATAACCTACCTGCACGCTCCATCCGGCTTTTCCCTGCACCAACAGTAGAGATAACGTAATTTGGCCACAGAGCTTTGGTCACACTTGTCTGCACTTCTGAGCACCGGCACGGACCTGAGCACGGCCCCTCGTGCTTACTCTCCTACCAGCCACTGTCAATCAGGATGCTGTGATTTAAAATTCATGAGTTAATCTGGTTCTGCAGTGGAATGTCTCTCAGCTGGAAAATGCTGGTTCCATGAAGGCAAAATTTTTTGCAGAAAAATTTGTTTTCTTTGATGGAAGTTGTTTTCTAAAAACTGGTCAAAAGCCATCAGTCAAAAGCATTCCTCTTCAGCCTCTTTGAGACAAAATTTGATTCTCCATTTCAAAGCAACTTTTCTATTTTGTAGTAAGAACAAACCATAGTATCCTCATTTTAGTCACCCCAAAAATTATCCCACCAAAAGTATTATTTTTCTCTTTTCAATTTTGTCTCCTAAGCAGTTTATTCTTTTTTTAATCTTTTTTAGTTCCTTTCCGAAAAGGAAGTTTTTGAATCACCAACTTTCCTTTGAAATGCAAAAAAATTGGTTCCTACACGACCCTTTTAAATAGAGGGAATGTCTTTCAGCAAATGTCTCTGCCATAAGGAACTTCCAGACAAAACTCATTTAAAAGTTGTTCAATTTTTCTTTCTTTTTCTGCACAAGCTTCTGCAAGTGCTCACTATTGTTTCTAGATTCTGTTCTTCATTCACAGCCGACTCCTACTGACCTCAAACCCTGCTTCCCACTAAGCCTGGGAACAGAGATTCATAAACCCGCTGGAGATAGAATACCATGGATTTGGTGGAGATAGTGGTTTTACAACCTTTCATAATCCTCCTGTCCCCACTAAAGTCTCCCTGTCCCATAGGCCGTAATGAGGAGACACATTGCATCTTTGTCCCTACCATAATTATGTCTACTCCACAGGTCCCAACAAACTCCTCTCCAATGCTCTTGACAAATATCTGATTACACTTAGGGCAATCGTTCACAATCGCTATTTAGCTTTGAAACTGACTGCTTCTACTTCAGCCCCAAAAAACGGCTTGCCAACCTGAAAGCTTGTCTACTTTTTCAATCTACAGTTGTTTGTCTAATAGGAGATAGCATCTCAGCCTACAGACTTTGCCCTGCCTTTTATTACAGCTATATTTTACAACAAATATTACTGACAGGGACAGACATGGTGAAGAAGAGCACGAGACAGCAGGAGAAGAGCAAAACACCATCATGATGCCAATGGCCCCCGTGTCATTGGCACCGGGATAAGATTCAGCAGATCAAATACAGACATCTCTGTTGTTTGCGTCCACTGTCTGCTGAGGTGGTCCTGCTCTTGGTGTCAGGATAAGGCCAGGATACTTCACAAGAAGCCTTGCTCTTCCATAGGATCCCACTAGAAGCTGCCCCCCCCCCGTGCCTTCTCCAGCTCAAAGTGAGGTATTAAAATAGGGCAAGAGGGTCTTCTAATTTTGAGAAACCAGTGCAACTAGAGCAGAAACCCCTTCTTCGAATATCCAGAGAACAGCAAAGCTAAAACCCAGTGGTCTTTCCAACATTTTAACAAACAATCTTGTTTCCAATTCTTCATCAGATAAGAATGTTTTGTGCACATTGGGCCAATTTATTCTGGAGCAGGGAAGTCTGTAGCCACGCACAGCCCACCCCACCGTTTCCTGTGGGAGTCACTGAAAAATATTCTGTCCTTCCATTCCCCTGACCAAAATACTTCTAAACATTCTGGGAGGATCTTGCAGGCAACC
Source organism: Rissa tridactyla (assembly GCF_028500815.1). Classification (NCBI taxonomy): domain Eukaryota; kingdom Metazoa; phylum Chordata; class Aves; order Charadriiformes; family Laridae; genus Rissa; species Rissa tridactyla. The sequence goes on from NC_071466.1 coordinate 31,294,502, forward strand.
ATGTGACAACATTTAGGAAGCAAACAGCCAACTACAGGCAGTCACCAGAGGATGCACATTCATTCCTTGTGTATCTTGCTGAGGTTTTTATGAAAGCGAGCTTAACCTTTCTTTGGCTTGCAGAGCTCTAACCAATTAAATGCTATTTATACAAGCTAATTCTTTATAATTATAATAGGAAAAAATTTTCCCCATCCAAATCCTTAGAGGGCATAAGGAATATAAGAACAAGAAAAACCATCTAGCCTTGAGTATTTGACCTGTTCTACTAAATTTTCGAATCAGAGTGGAGTAATTCTTCCAGGATAAAATCACTTCTATTTCAGGAAAGAATGTGTACCTAGGGAACCATAATGGCATCATGCAATATGTTGGTCATTTCCCCCATGTAGATAAGAACTAAGTCTTATTTTCCTACAGTTCCTCAACTACCGTCTTGCTTCAGGAATAGTTTAAAGAAATGCGAATTCATTCCATATGCATGAAATCTTCTGCCAAATTAAATTCAATAGGGTATTCTGTTTGTAAATCTTAGAAACTACTAAGTGGTGTAGATTATTCAGCAAATCTCAGAGATAATGAATTAACTTGAGAACTATATAGAAGAGCATTATCCAAATAAGACAAATTACCAAGCAAAAAGTTTGTAACAAAGGATATCAACCTGAAATTAAGCCTGTGGGGAAACCTTTTTTCATAGTTTGAAGTTTTCTCCTCTTCCTAAGCCTGTTTCATCACTGTAATGTGATTAACAGTAAATGGCTCAAGTAAAGGACTTAGGATCCACGAGCTTCATTTTGGTCTGCACCAAGAAAGGAGCTGGGTCCCAAGAGCGCAATGCCTGGATTGCCTCTGGCTCTGCGGAAAGCTCCTGTGGGCACCAAGTGCTGCTGCCTCTGGAATGCACATCTATCCTTTACAGATATTTTAGAAGCATGAACTGTAACAGCTGTCCACAAAGCCCGGAGCAACTCTTTAGTGGAATGTCTGAAGAAAGTTGCAACAATGACAGGGAGTCATACTTGCTTCAGATTTGCATGAAGAGGTGTAGGTCTAGGGGGAAACCCTTGCTATTCTGTTCCATAGCCCAATTCCTTGCAGCAGTAACTCCCAGTGGGTCCTGCAAGGGAGGTTTCTCCAATGCCCAGATTATTCTGGGACACAGGACTCTGGTGGCTGCAAGGTGTGCATTATCTGAACCGTCCCAAAATTTCTGTGATGACGAAGCACTGCAAGGCAAGTGCTGTGAAACAAAACACGGCTTTCAGTCTGGATCAAGTGCCTTGCCAAGCCCAAGAGAGGGCTGTAGTGAGGGACATGCCCAGATTGGCACAGGTCCCATGAAACAACATTTCTGCTGTGTTTACAGAAGGGAGGATCTGTTGTCTCCTCTGCACACAAAGATTTAACCTTCTGTGTTTGTGTTCAATTGCGGATGACAGACGGGGTGGAAGGACACATCCAAACCTTATGGAGATCTTCAGAGGAGCAGCAGCTTCCTGAGACCAAGCTCTTGGTCAATGACCAAGCCAGACAGGGGCAGGTGAGACTCCCCCTTCTCCTGGCTAAGATGTGGAAGGATTTACAAATCTCATGGCTGCAAAACCCGTGAATCCTGCAGTGTTTCCTTCCCATGACAAGGGCAGAGTCATCATCCTCTTCCCTTCACACCGCAAGCAGTTACAGGAGCACTAAGAGAAAATGCCAGATCTGCCCTTCACCTCATCGGAGCCTTTCCCAGCTCCTCCCTTACCCGGGTGCCTGCCACACTTCAGAGAGACCAACCTTCTCCGCTACCTATTTTTATTATACAAGATACATGAACTAAAGACACTCCACATCTCTAGTATGATTTCATCTCCAATTCATCGAGCAGGAATTTCCCTTCTCTTATTGCTTTGTCCTTGTCCTGACAAGGACACTCAACAGACATCGAAAAACAACTTCACTTTTTCTTTCTATGTTTTTTAAAGTGGAATTTCATGCTTTCACTAGTTCTAACCTACAGAATTCCTCTTCCTGTCGCCTATACAGACTGTTTTGTTACTAAATACAAAACATGACACATGCAGCTAGAACAGCCACCAAACTGGTTTTACACAAACAAACCTGATTCAGCCTGAAGGACATGGCTTGGGCCTCCTACATCTATACCATGCAGGGCTGTGTCTCAGGCTGGGACAGCCAAATGACCCTGTTTTGAGGTCGTGTCCTTGGCCAGAAGGGACAAGTTAGTATATTTTTTGGCCCAGTACAGGGAGCAGGGAAGTCTGCTGCAAGTCTAAAGACTGCACTCATTCCTCCAGAACCTGAAAGGGTGCTCATGTCGAGCATCCGGTGAGTCTCAGCCTGTTGCAAGAGCCTCTCTGGCCAAAGTTAGCGGAGACGTGGGGAAGTCCAAGCGTGCTGCCACCTTCCCCTCCTCCAGGAGCCCTGCCTTCCCCCCGGGCTGCAAAAGCAAAATATTTTCAGCGCCGCACCAACTCTCCTGTTTTGTGCATCAAGAAAGAGATGGGGCACAAACACCTCCCCTCCCTCGTTCACTATCTCTGGAGATGAACACTTCCGCCACCCCTGGCCCTCTGCTTTCTCTTTGCTTTGGACTGAGGTAATGAGCTCTGCCGTGCCATGGGAGTGTGCTGGCTGGGAGCGAGGGCTGTGCGATAGCATGGTTTGGGAAGCCTTTGAACTTGCTCTAACTGTGGTTGGCATCGTGAGAGTTAGCACAGCTCCTAGGTCCCTGACACACAGGTGAGTAGATCCGCCCTCACACAGAGAGCTGGCACGTGTCCTTGGCCTCACAGAGACTTCGGTAAAAGGAAACAACTAATCTGTTCATAGCCAAAGCTTTAGGCAAAGTTGTCTGAGTACCTGTCTGCGTTCAAGCCAGCACATCATTAACAAACAGCTTTATATTTCCTGGGGAGATGGGGTTAATGGGGAACTCTTCCTTAGTCTATCAGTCCTGATGCAGTGGAGCTTCCTGGATGGCAAAAGGGCGAAGTACCCAACCCTGGGAGATGATGGGAGAGGGTTGCTTGGCACTATATCCACTCCAAATGCTCAGAGGGCTCTGGTAAGGATGAAGGTAACTACACACATTAGGGCGTGCCAAAAGGATTAACGCTTCCTGTCGTCTGTGTCTCTGCTACTATATTTTATTCACAACTGGTCATTTCTTCATTATTGACATAGCAGCAAATACTAAACAGTTTCCAGCACTGGAACTGTATTGCCCTTCCTCTGAAATAATGGCTAGGACTGTCCTTTCCTGCCTGACAGGTGGAATCCACCCAAGCAATACGAAAAAGCATCAGATTAGGATTAAATTTCTCTCTCTGTGGTTTTTCAAAGAAGCATTTTGTTTACTACAGTTGGGAAGAAAAGTAAACCTAAGATCCAAGTCACTTTTCATGAAAACCTACCATTCATGGGTGTGGTATCTCCTGGTAGAGAGTCTTCTGGACCCCACTGAGTGTGCTGATCACAAGGCCACCATGCAAATGCAGGTTGAGATATCTTTTGGTGCAAAGGGAGTCTCCAGAAAACGGGTGTACCCAATATCTGGTATTACGTCCCTCTAGTCTCTGTGGAGAAGGCTGACACACAGCCAGGCAGACCAGATCACACCCTAACACAGCGCTAGGGCAGAGCCAATCTCCATTGCAAGTCTACAGAGGTACTTGCTTATCCCCAGAGGTACTTGCTTCTCCCCACCAACTCTTCAGGTGGTTAAAGGAGATAAGTGCATTGGCTCCTTTGCACCCCAGCCTGGAAATGCTGGACAATAGCCTAAACCCCTGGCAATAGCATCAACATTTGGTACCTTTGGCAGGCAGACTAAATTCCCCCTTGGATTTTTCCATAGGAAGCTCTCAACCCAACCATAAGAGATTATTTTCTTCTCTTTAGTGTGTGGCTTTCCTTGTTGGGAACACTCAGCTTATTTGCCTCAGGAGGGGTTGTGCAGCTCTCTCAGTTACCCTGTTCAACCTCAGCCTTCCCCATATTCTCACCATAGCCATTTTCTGCTCCTGCTTGGCCCATTTTCTACCTTCCCACTCCTAACCTTTTCCACCTCTCCAGTAATGTGTCTGCAGCCAGACCAAGAAGTCTGCCATGGCAACTTCATGCTGCTGCAGCAACAGTTCTGAACACAGCAGAAGTTGAGCAAACTTACAGAAAAGTTACAGCAAGCTTGGAGCCAAGTTGTAGGAGCTGGTCTACAACTAAATGATGTGCTGTAAATTCTTCTAGGCAGGACAATTGGGAGACCAGATTCTGAATGCTCTGAACCACAGCCAAATAAATTCCCCAGAACTGCAGTATATAAAAAAAAATCAGAGCCATCTTCCTAGTTTCACAGATATGTGGTAGCAACCACCACATGTCTTATTTCATCATCATCATCATAACTCCATCCTCAGACAGGCATTACTTTATTCACAAGTTTAATGCACAGAATCAGATGTAAGACTAGATATGTAACAAAATAATTCATATTTCAGAGAAGTACCATGTAGTACAAATAACCAGGGTACCCCAGAGTATCCTAAAAAAGTGGAAGAACATCTCCTGTGAAACTCAGGGAGTTTTGCTGTTGGCTTCAAGGAGATCAGCACGTAACCTTAAAAGGTGCAGCATGTTCAAGAAGAAAATCAGAGGTCACCAAGTTTTTGTCATGGTTTTAAGGTGCTTCTGCTACAAAACAAAACCCTCTTTGCTGCCATGAAAAAACACCATCCAAAACATGATAGCCTTGATATTGTTGAGTCTGCAACAGAACATAAACACACTCTATTGGCAATGTTGCATGAAATAACCATCTTCAAGTGACCTTCAGGGTGGTAACACAACAGATCATATTCTTCATTATTATTATTTCCAGGCAGTTCACCATAATATCTGAAGTATGAGCCAGATAAGCAAAATTGCATCCCACTGAGCTGATTTTTAATGTCTTGATTTGTCAAGTAATAGGGTGGCTGTTGGCATACATGATTCTCATTCACATACATTGGTGCTAATTGCAGGAGAATATCCCAAGCAGCTATTTTTCAAACACTTAATATTCACGATTATTGTGAAGAATTTCCCAGCCTGGACTGGATATAATTAACAGCTTGAGCGAAACATTGTATTTACTGCTATTGCTAAGCTCTTCTGAATGCAGTTTCAGGGTGGTGGATTGACTAGTGCACGTAATCTTTAAATGATCAGATTGGTAGCGCGTGCTGAGAAGACAAAAGCCTCTCGTTGACAAGTAACGAGAAGAAATCTAGTTTGCGGACTTCAATGAAGAAGTGCTTCAGGTATTAAGAGGAATAAATGTCACAGTGTGGCGGGCTGGATTTTAACTCTGCGTGTAGACTTGATCGGCTGCACTGGAAAACTTTTAAACGGTTATTCACACAGTTTGTGAGGGTGGAAAAAAAGCTTCTGTTCATTGTTTGCACATTACAGTAAATAACATTTGATGACAGGAAAAGGAACATTTGGCTCTCTCCACTCTAGGACTCTGAATTTGTCTTTTAAATTACTCGCTTATGGTTATGCAGTGGATTCTTTCATGCCTTTTTTGTAGCATCCTGGTTTTGGAGGCTGCTGTATTTTCTTTTAATTAGCACATCCCTGGCCCACCTCGGGATGTTCAGCAGGGACTGGGAAAAGTACAGTGGCGGAATTGATGCCCGCCTCTTCCCCCCCGGAGCTTTTGGCTTTTAAAATAACCATGCTTGATTACAGGATGGCCGTGGAGTTATTGACTGCAAGGGCCCAGCTCGTTAAAATTGAACTTGAATAATATAGCTTGGCCCACTCACATAACCCAAATGATCACTATTTTTGCAGAGGAAACCTGGAAAATGCTGAAAGAGGCCGAATGAGGTCTCTAACCACCCCTGGGAGGGGGGAGATGGGTTATTCTCCCTACCAGCTTCTCCTCTGCCTCTCACCGACATTTTTTCACTAAAAGAGTCAGGTTTAATATACTTTCTGATGGAAGTGGTATTTTCTGATGAAAAGACCATTTTGCTTCTCCAGCCCCTGGCCACTTCTCACCCGCGGGTCTCCTCAGCTTTATGGGGACTTGCACTGGGGTCACATTTGGTAGTGCCCCCTGCACGGCAGACTCCCGGCCGTAGGACTACAGCTGGGGTAAAAACATTTGATGGCTACTAAAAAGCACTCAAATCTTATGCTTAAATTTCACTGTAAAAGCTCCCCCTCCCTTCTCCCTCGTTTCTCCCAGAGGAGAAGATGGCTGCCAGCCAAGCTGCTTTTTTAAGCCACGTTTTTCAGACAGGTGCCTATAGAGCATTTTTTTTTTTTTTTTTTTTTTTTGGAGGGGGAGGAGGAGGCAACGCCAGAGGAAGCCATGGCTGCCGAACCTGTGCTGGGTCACGTAGACTTCGCAGCGGTCTGTGTCCCAGGAGAAGCTCAGCCCCACCGCTGGGGATCCTCTGCACCAACGCAGAGCTGCGGTGTGGCTCACGGTCACCCCGACAGGACTGTTTGCATTTCTGTTTTCCTTAACCGTTTTCGTCGAAGTTAAAAATCAAATTGGCCATAAATCTTTCTATTGGTTTTGGTGCCTTTTTTTTGTTTGTTTTTTTTTTTCCCCCCCCCAAACCCCAAATATAGAGTTGAATCAAACCTGACAGTGTTTTCTTTATGTTCATCATAATTTTGCCACAAGTTCACCACATGCTATGCTGGAAATCTGCCTGACAAGTGTTTTTAATTTGAAGGGAAAATACCAGAAGAAGTTATATCACTTGCAAATTGATGAATGTGATTTTTTTTTTCTTTTTGCAAAATGATCTGCTCTCATTTCCAACACCCTCTCTTGCAGATGTTATCAGTATGAGAAAATCAAGGTAATGCTGGAGTAGGCTGTTCACAGTTCAGCTAGGTACACCTCCGTCCCTTCGCATGTTTTTTTTTTTTTTTCTTGTGTAAATGCATAAATGGTTTACAAATTCAGCAGTATCCCAGAATGATACTTTAGACAAGATGCTGCCACTTTGTCTCCCATTATATATTGTGGCACTGCACGTACCATATCCTGGCTTAAAACAATTTAGGTGCCTCGCTCCTGTTGGTGATCTGGACCCTTGTTTTTCCTGAACCCTAAAGTGCTCTAAAAAAGCATCCTTTGTTTCATCTTTTTCCCCAAAGCTGTGGATGTCCACACCTGAGACCAGTTCTACAGGGACCCGGGAAGTCAAGGGGAGAGAAAAAAAATTTGAATTGTCCTAGTAGAATAGCTACAATAACTTGTGTTCACAACACAACAGGGAAAATAAAATTAAAAAAAACAAAACAAACAAAAAACAAAACAAAAAACAAAACAGGAAGGGGGTGGAGGGAAAAGGACTTTGAAGACATTGAGTAGCAAAATAAAAATCCACTAACGAAACTGGAATGAACACTTCAGTGAAGACCATTTCAGAAAATACTGGGAAACATAAACATATGCTCATCTCATCTACTTTAGGGGCCTGTTGGAGAGGAAACGTAACTACGGAGGAACTTTCAAAGCAAAGCACAGGATTTCTGGTCCTCCTCCTGTTTTTCTGTCTTGGCCACCGACCAGAGAAGCACACTGGTATTCACAATAAATATTCGTCTTCAGTCAGTGCCAGCAAGAGGCATGATACAGGTCCAAGCCAAACAGCATGACTGACCTTCTGGCCTGCTCCTGGCACCCAGCACCCTCTGCATAGGGGGTGGTGGCAACCAAGTATCATCTACCCTTACATTCCTGCAGCACCATGCAAAATAAAGGCATGACAGAGCACTTCTTACATGGGTGAATTTCCCGTATCTGTGCCGTGTTTAGGCAGAAATGATCCTTTTGATCAGATTTTTGAAATGGAGCTTCTGCCACAGGTTGAGCTGTATCTGTAGGGCACGACAGAGACCAGGGAAGCAGGAAGATACCACACATAAATACAACACCCATCCCAAACCTGGCAAGGGGTTGGCGAGTTATACATTTACTAACACATACAGTATTTTAACAGAAAACCTGTCATATTTTGGCTCAAGTGGTCTAATTGTATGCAATAATATAAACTATTAATTTGCCTAGAGTAAAGGAAGCTGAGGGGAGACCTTGTCACTCTCTACAACTACCTGAAAGGAGGTTGTAATGAGGTGGGGGTCAGTCTCTTCTCCCAAGGAACAAGCGATACGACAAGAGGAACCAGCCTCAAGCTGCGCCAGAGGAGGTTTAGATTGGATATTAGGAAATATTTTTACACTGAAAGGGTTATAAAGCATTGGCACAGGCTACCCAGGGAAGTGGTTGAGGCACCATCCCTGGAGGTATTTAAAAGACGGGTAGACATAGTGCTTAGAGGTATGGTTTAGTGATGGTTTTTGTCACTGTTAGGTTGATGGTTGGACTCGATGATCTGAAAGGTCCCTTCCAACCCAGGCAATTCTATGATTCTATGAAACTGCTGACAGTACATTTCATTTCAGTGGCTGCTGAAGAAGCTGTTTTCACCCAGGAAAGGAAAAAGCCTCTTACCAAAGCTTGCTATTACTGCACTGTAATGAGTTAATACAGAGTGCAGCTTTTTAAAAGGGCTGAGATGAACCAGCAGATATACGTGGGGAGGTTTGCGCTAGCGCCTACTCCTACAGGGTATGAGTCAGGCCAGTGCTGTTGCTCTTTCACTTTTATAAGCACTAAACTTCTTAGCAAGCTTTTGAGCTACTCTGAGATTTCAGGTACAGATTTTTTAACTGACTAACCAGCTAAAATGTCTGCAGGCTGATAAAAATGCAAGACAATCTTTAAAACAACCCAACAACTAACACAGGTAAGAGAGCAGAAGAAATAATGATTACCAAAAAACAGAAAAAAGTGGGTCCGTGTAGGACTCACAGTGCAAGAGTGAAATTGAATGTCTAAACCTTGAACATTTGAGGCATTATACAGATGTATAACATTTCAAAGATGATTTGCTAACTTGTCTAATTCAGGGATTTGTTTATTAGTTGTAGTCCAGTCCAGCCTCTTTCTTAATTTGAGCTCTGACCTGTGGAGGTTAGATTATATAAATTCAGAGGGTACTGCTCTCCTGTAAAGCAAACAATCAAAACCAGCCCCTTAAAACATTGATCGAACACGGCAACAAGGGGAGGAGATGGGACATATCGCATCACCCCACTGCTCTGAAAAGAGAAGTGACTGCGGGAAGGATGCAGGAAGGTGAGAGCAAAGGCGTGGGTTAGAGTCACCTTCTCACCGTGGCTAAAGTAACTGTTCTGACTCCTTTGACTCGTGAGGAAGCCGAGGAGAAGCAGAAGAGTCAGTCTCCCTTTTCAGGTTTGTGTATCTTGTTTCCCAATCCATTGAAACACAGTTTATGCTTTCAGAACTTACTTCTTTTCCATCAGATTTCTTTTCCTTCAGACAATTAAGCATTTTTATTTAGCTGGTTTTTCTTACTACATACAGTTAGAAGGAATCTTCAGTTCCTCTTCAAACCCTTCTAGTATCTGCACATACATGGAAAAGGCCAGTTTAACTTCAGAGCTATATTTAAAGATAAAGGGATCATAATGGTACCCACCACTTTACACGTAGCATACGTGTAAAGATTGGTGACGTTAGGGACAATTTTGAGGTTTAGAAACCACCCCCAACATATCAGCAAGAAATCAGAGATCACATAAGCATAGTTCTGCTACAGATCCTTGTCACAAGTTGGTCCAGACCTCCTGTGAGACAACCAGCACTCTGACCCTCTTCAGATATCCTGATGGAGGTACTGATCCTGGTGGTTATGGCACTCCCGAAAGAAGAGAGACATGTACACCTTCATATAGTCTTTGAGCCTGGTTGTCAGGAGCTATAAACCAGGCTGGGAGGTATTTGAACACGGCCATTTCATCCACGCTGCCAAAACTGGACTCCTGGCACAGCCAGGAAGGAGAACGCTGTGCAATCTGTTGCAGCTGGCAGAGAAAGCACACGAAAACAAGGACCGTATCCCGGTGAGGCCACAGTTGAGAGACATCCTCCGGGAAGGTCTCACCAAGAGAAGAAGGGCCGGAGCTGGCATTCCTGAAAATTTTAAAGGGGGTACAAGGGTGCAGAAAAAAACACAGGAGACCTTTGATGTAAGAAGATCCAGGACTTTCTGAAGAATTTTTTTCCAACACACCGTTTGTTTCTCTGTACTCAGCCTTTTCCAGTTTCGAAGCTTTTGTGCCTTTCTTCCTTTGCACATAAAACTTCAAGTAATAATACTTTAAAAAGTCTACATGTCAGACGAAATTCAACACCTCTCTGGGTAAATACATCCCACTGTGCCCCGTAGCTTTCATTGTGAATCAGAAGAGATGACTAATGCCATAACTGCTTATTAAAAAGAAAATTAATCATTTCTTTGTGAGCTAAAGTCTTAGAATTTTTTTAACACTTTAAAACCAAGGAAAATTAGCTTTGATGAGATACAGCAGAGGCATTTGGTTTTTTGTAGATGTAAAAGAGCATTTTGTTCTCAGCAGCTACTGCTGATTTTTCTTTTTGCTTGACAGATGAGCTTATCAAGTGTCACTGACATTTTTGCAGTACTGTGCTAAAATATGCTTCATTTGCTACTCATCCGAGAACTTCAGATGTGTGTCATTCAGAAGGCACTAAAGGATTGATCCAACAAATCATGTGGGCTGGAAATGCCTCAGTTTCCTAGACCCCCCTTGGTTTCACTCCCAGTGCCTACACCAAGAGTAACAGATAACCTGGTGAATAGAGCTCCTTCCCAGGCAGTGGGAAGTGATGATTTGAACCTCCTCAAGCTGGAGGATGTCTTTCACCACCTGTGATGGAAAGCAGTTGTGCACTTTGGTCACTCTGTAAGTAAGCTGAGGCACAAGCTTAGGCATTCGGTGCCTTTCTGGGTAGGAATAAACTTAAAACGATCAAGAGGGGCTGCATCCATTGCTTACCTTCTGCACGTGTGAGCATTTCACCCTCAAAAATCCGCCAGTTGTTCTAAACAATACTATAACTGGGGCCTCAAACAATAACACATGACTGACAAACTCAGTAAAAATTAATAAAAACATCAAAGTACAGAATAATTTTTTTTTCATTAAAATGCCCATAAAAGTGTTCATATTTTTCCTCAGCCTATTCTAAAAGCCTCTTTTGCTTTGGCAAAGAACCTAGCGTTTCAGGACAACTATTTCTGCTATGGCTAAGAGATAAGAGCTTCATTAAGTTATACTGTAAGCCATTTAACACAAGTTAACAAACCATTACACACAAGAAAGAAACACTAAAAGATTGTGATGGACATACCGTTTGCCACCGAGCATTTCTATTTCCTTCTCTCTCTGCAGCAGACGGAGGCTCGAGAAGAAAACATTCAAAGGGTGATATTTAGTTCCAGAGGTTATATTTGTAGTTTCTATTAGGAGATTAAAGCACATGAGCTCCTTTGCCCTCCAGTGCTGGTTTTCATGGGCTTTGCAGAATTTGAGGACTCTTAACTGCTGGAAAACAGTCTTAATATATCGCATCTCTGCCAGTAAATGTATCCTTTCATTGAATAGATCTGGTTGTTAAGATTCTTTACTTTACAGAGATTGATGAGATTTACCTTACACTTAGGGCTATGCAAATAATTGATTTTTCAGTTCAGTGGCAGAACACAGCTAAAGCCAAAACCAATATTTTGGGTGTTTTCTTGCCAAAATGAAAAACTGAAATATTTCATTTTCTTGTTGAAAAGAACATTGAGCTCAAACAGAAACCAAATGTTTCACTTTGTTTTATTTTTAATAAAAACAAAAGAAAGCTAAGGGATAGAGTCACAAAACCAGCATGGAGGAAATTTTCCATTTTCACCTGGTTTCCCAGTGTTTGGCAGATCACAGAATCACAAAATCTTTGAATTTGGAAGGGACCTCTGGAGATCACCTAGGCTAACCCCTCTGCTCAAAGCAAGGCAGATGAGAGCAGTTTAATCTGCAAAGCAGGTGTCATACGGGTCCACATTATTCACAGGATCTGGTTATGGACAATCCCTCCATCTTTCTTCCCACATGCTTGCAATGCTACTTAACTTGCACCAAGCCTGAGTGACTGCAGGAAGGTTGAGCAGGAGGCGAAACTTCACACAGGGACTAGGATGCAGGTTGTTACACTAGTTAATGAGGTGATAATCCTACTCTAAAAATGTTTTCATAGAGCAATGGAAGAAATCTTAGCTATTCTTCTACTTTATACTCGTTTGTTGCAAAGAGAAGATACATAGTGGAGACCAGGGAAGACAGACCAGTTCCCACACTGGTGAAGAAGGCTACATAAAGCAGGCTATTCATGTCTCTTACAAAGATAAGACTTTGATTTTTTGCTCTTTGGTACTGATTTCCCACAATGAGACTCTATATAAAATGAAGAACACACTCTTGAGTGGCGGGGTCTGATCCTGCAGCGCTCACTCCCCCCTTGTTTCGTCAGCAGAAGGGGAATGTTGTGTTGGAAGAGGCTACGCGAGCAAGGAGGCTTGAGCTCCCACAAATGCTGGGTCACACGCTGCTGTACGTGCGTAGCCAGCCCCGGATTTGAGGCTGGCTCTAAATGGGATCCTCAGAGTTCAGGACACCCTGAAGCTACGGTCCATTGCATCTCTCATTGTCATAAGTTTGGCCAGAGATGAAAAGTTATGACCTTGGCCACTTTGAGGACATGCTGCTAATACAGCAGAGGAGCAGGGTACCGAAACAAGCACAGCCTCAGCTTTCACCCTGCTGAGCAACAGTTTTGACTACTCTTTTCATGGACCTTGCCTTTAGCTTGTCCCTGGAGAAGCAGACCAAGCATGCCCCAAGGGTGTGACACATTCCTCAGTAGGGACCAGATCTACTCACTCCCCTGTCTGTGCTGCACCTTTACCTGGCTCCCCTTTTTTTAATTAGGAGATCGCATGGGGCAGCCTGTTTCTGCACCTGAACTATTGGACATTTCAACCAGAAGGTTTTGGGTAATGGCTTAGGTCAATGTTTGCTGGGAAAGGCAGGAGCTGCTGCTTTGGCATAATGTTGATGGTAATGGTGGGGAGCAGGCTGGATGGCCTAGATCACTTCTCCAAGCTCTGTTTCCTTCGGTGCTCCTCTTCAGCTCTACCTTGGAAGCCCTCACCCTTGCTTCTCCTCTTCCTTCTGACGCTGGCAAAAGGCACTGTGGGGAATCCACAGCTATTCCAAAGGTCTAATGTGCAGGCAGAAGAAGCAGAGCTGAAGGGCAGCTCCTCTACAAGCCTTTATCCAGCTTCCTCCCATGCCATATTCACAGCAACCTGTTCATGGTATGCAAAACATCTGCGGCATGCGGTGAATGGGAGAACTGCTTTTCTATTTAGTTTTGAGTTACAACTGAAGAATGTAGGACTAGTAGGTCCACCATATAAAATAGCTCTGCAGTGCCCTGAGAAAGAACAGGAGTTTTGCCCACAACCCCAGACTTTAAGCTTTGTTTCTTCAAGGTGTACTGCACACAGCTCAGGTTGCCGATGTCGGGGCACGGGGGTAGAGGAAATAAAATGACTCGTCAGACAGCACTTTTCAGTGAGTCATTAGCAGGGATGGATACAGAAGACAAGGACCCACGATGGTGAGGCCTGCACATTCAACCACTTGCTGCCACTCGGTTGTAAATTCTTTTGGCCTCTATTTTAGACATGACTATAATACGGTTCATAAACAATGTTGCAGACATGAACAGTAAGACTTTTTAAAGCAGTCTTACTGAAACAGAGAGAAAGTGTTAAAGCTGGTTGCAAGTTCTTCTGATAAGTGATTCAGAAACTGTTGGACTCTACAAAACTAGTCATTTATTAAAAGGTGTAAGAATCATTTCTTAACCTATTAATGAATACACCCTACTGTAAAGCATGACTAACTTCCCATAAAAAGAGATCAAAATTGTGGGCGCACATAGTCACTTTGTTATCTTTCTGCCATAATTCAGTCTGTTTCTGCGCTGTGCATGGGCACATCCAGGAATGGAGTCTGCAGGCGCTTGAAGGCGCTTGGCGAGGGCTGAGACTCGCTCCTTGAAGGGAAACATTTTCTCGGAAAGTCTTGCTCTATACTTATTTGGAAGATGGGGAAAACAACAGCAGCCTCTCTCATCTGCTTCACCAAGCCTAGGCCTGTTCCCAGTCATGCTATTAATCTCAACCTCTTTTTAACTCTTGTGGCTTTTTTGACCCAGCCTTTATTTTATATTTAGGCCATTTTCTTGTAATGAGTCACAGCTGTGACTGTCATTTTACTGCAGTGAAATGTGTCGACAGGACCAAGAATAGCAGCTGTCTGTCAGACCTGCACCTAACGTGTTAATGGAGATACCAAATATTGGAAACAAAATGAAAGGCAGAGAAATGGAGAATGCGACTCTATGGTAAAAGTCATCTTTAAAACAACATGCTTATTTTTTTCCTTCCTAAAAAAGACAGTAGAGGTTTTTAAAAATGAAACTCACTGGGGCTTATCCTGCCCAGATCAGTCCAAGGTAGTGGTATTTACTGGTATAAACCCTCTGCTGGGAGGAGTGGAAGATCCAGAGTTATCTGTACCTCTTCAGCATCACCCCAGTGACCCATTCTGATTGATACCAGCTAAGAACTTGTCTCTTCCAGCTTCATAAAAATATATATATATGGCCTGGGAGTGTAGTGTGAGACTTGAGTGGAGGTTGGCTCAGCTCTGCACCTTCTGCTCCCCTGAGGTGCCACAGCCGCCTCAGTTCTGGGCAATAAAACTTTCCAAATACGAAAACTTTCACTTCTGCAGGAGCTGCTGTTTTGAGATGCTGTGGTCAGCGGTGCAAAGGCCAGCTCTCACTCTGTAACTTCTGTGGTTGCTAAAGAATCAGTACTGAGGCGAGTGCAGTTTCTTCATGCCTTCTTTAACAATCTGGATGATGGGACAGAGTGTGCTATCAACAAGTTTGTGCATGACACCAAATTGGGGGAAGTGGTCAATACAGTCAAGGGTAGGGCCACCATTCAGAGGAACTTGGACAGGCTGGAGAAATAAGCTAACAGGAACCTCATAAATTTCAATAAGAGGACATCTTCCATCTCGGATGGAAGCGGGACAGTCTGAGACCTGCTTGTCTGTGAAACAGCTTTGCATAAAAGGATCTGATGGGCAACAAGGGCAACATGCCCTTGCTGCAAAAAAGGTCAACCACCTCCTGGGCTGCCTTAGCAAGATTGCAGCCAGATCAATTCAGGAAAGGGACTGTTTCCCTCTATTTGGCACTTGTAAGACCACAACTGGAGCACTTTGTGTCTAAGCTCAGGCAAGGGGCAGAAAACAGGAATTGTCTTGGCTAGGCTCCTTGAGAACCTTATCTAATGAGTGCTCTTAGAGCACAGCTGTTTCATGTTAGCAGGTTCAGTGCAATAGGATTGCCAATGGCAGACACCTCTGGGTCTTCAGCTGGTGTCATGCTGGTGTTATCCCACTACTGGCAGTAGATTTTCACTGTTTTGTTGCTTTGGTGTTGTTTTTTTTCTGGGAGGGAAAAAGACCAACAAGTCGCTTCCAGTGCACAGACTGAAGGAGGTCTTGAGGGGTTTAAGGGCAGCTATTATTGCTGAGGTGACTTTACCTGATCAACATCTGGGCTAAGGCAACACGGAGGCTTATGTGAAATCCAGATCTTTAGCTACAGGTGGAAGAGGCCCAGCAAAGGAGAATTGGGTTTCATTCCTACAAGGGACCCTGGGACTGCTGGGCATCACTGTTATCGTTGATCTGCAAGTAGTTTTGGAGCTTGCCTGTCCCCTGGCTGCTATGGTATGTGCGTGGCACCCCTCAGCCCCATGCGATTTGGACACGCAACTTGGCGCTGAGGAAGCTGTTGGTCAGTGCATGTCTGCAGGCAGCCAGGCAGCAGAGCCCAGCACTGTCCTGCACTGATGTAACTTATCCTGCCTCTCCTGAGCAGAGGATAACCCATGTCCACTCATGGAGCTGCACTCCCCTCCACTCCCTTAGGAGCAATGCAAAATATGAAACAAATATCAAAATGAAGGGAGAAAACACAAGAAGGGCCAGTGGGTCTGGCACTCACTTTGGAGGAAAGAGCCCTGGGTCCAAGATCATTCCCCTGTTCTGGTCAACGAAAAATAATTCAGAGGGGAATCCTTGCCACCGGCCTTTCATTATCAACCATCCCTGGGCTAGAGTTTATCAACTTTAATCAGCCCTCTGCTTAGAGTTTGGCTATTTTGGATCCCTTTCCAGGTTTGATCAATTCTTCCAAGCACTACATAGGGTTTATGAGTCTCACACTGGGTTATGGATTACACTTTGAAGCTGAGGCCTTAAAGCTGGACCTTGTGGCAATCTTACTGCTCGCAAGCGCAAATCTTCTATTTGATTTGTTAATCAAATTGTTAATTTCTGCGCACAAAAGACTTTTACTGAATCCACCAAGTTTTCCATGGTTTTGAGGACTAGTGTGTAGTAGTAATAGCTTACAGATGATGATGACAAATGATGATTAAGTGAGCCCTCAGTGACTGTCAGGAAAATTTCAAATGCCTTGACAAATCCTGCTTCCTGAACCTAAAATAACCCATAGTAAGCCAGTATGTTGGGAGGAATTAGGCACAAGCAAATAAGAGAGTCTGCATTAGCCTGGCTGAGTCACCAGTGTCGGGACAACTTTGAAAGGCTACAGGTCCCCTGAGGCACAGGCCCAGCAGAGGTAGCTGAAAGCACTTCCTTCAGCACCTGGACTGACGCTCAAGTGGTTCACACTAAAAGGTTTTAGACCAGGGTTCCTGAAGTTTTCTTCTGGGAGGGCTGTTTAATGAGCTGAATATCAGGCTGGGGCCAGATAACAAACTTCAAGTGGAATGCAATTCCCTTCTGTTTAAGAGTGTAATGTAACATGCTTTACAAATCGAAGCTGAAGTAGAGCAAATGCAGCAGTATTTTTCCATGTTTGAGGGAGTTATATGTAGGTGATTTCATTGCCAATAATTTTTGCCAATAAACTTATATTCCAAAGCTGCCTCAGCGTCAAGGACTGAGCAGAGGTAGTCCCCAGCACATCTCTGCACGTCACCCTTAAAAGAGATTCATCCAGATCCCAGCAGCACGATGTGTCTGGAACAGACATTGGAGCAGTTTGTTAACACAGCACAGGGTAACAGGAGGGCTCAGAGGAGTTCTTAGGGCCAGAAAAGTAGCAGAAATTAAGTTCATTATTGCCCTTCTCAGGAGCCAGTCTGAGCTCATCAGTTTTGTACCATATTGCAGTGTTTTGTGATCAGAAATGGAAAAAAAAAAAAAAAAAGGAGTGGTACAGTAATTTATGCTATGCCTTTTAAAGAAAGAAAAATACCATCAATAATTACTAACATGCTACTCTTCATCATACGGAGAAAGAGTGTAGCAGCTTCAAGGACACCTTCCCTTTAGTACTAATGGAAGTGGAGTTTATTCAGTCCTAGACAGTACTATAAGAACATGATGGACCTAGTCAATAGATTCTGAAAGTCTAAAACCTCAGGGGAAACCTGAGACCATTTGTGAAACAGCCCATAGCGGTGCACCCCATCACCCTTACTTGGATGCAATACTTGGGTCTGGCTGAAAGCTTATTTTTCAGAAAGGTATCCAGAGATGGCAAAGCCAACGCTTCCTGACAATTAACCATATTTCTCTCTTGAAATTTTGGCCTTTCTGATCTGAAGGCCTCTGATTTCTGTACATTGGCCTGGGTTCTCAAACAGAGTGAAATCCCTTTCATATGATGCTTTGCCTTCTCAAGAGACAACAGTACCTATTATGGTAATTCTCCAATAGCTGAGTCACAGCTAAGCCTTGGTTTGAATAAGCAGACCTGGCTCTTCAAGGCGTTCCCTGCAAGGCATTTTCTTCAGACCTCAAATCATTTTTACAACTCTCATTGTGACCTTGGACACACACACTGTGCTCCTGGAAACCTTTGGAGAGCGAGGGCTGAACCCATGACAGCGCGGCTCTGCCTCAGATACTCCTGTAAGAAATAGAAGCTGGGATGAAAAAGGTACAGAGCGAGCGGTTTCTTGAGATGTGAGTTTCAAAGCAATGCCTGGCACACAAGATGTCTGCTCCTAATCTGAAATATCTGAAATACTGAGAGTATCTGAAATACTGATATTTCAGCAGAGCAAAAAAGTTCAGATCCAATTCACTATGCAAAGAGTTAAATCAGGCAACACAGGCAGATAATAACTAAAAAGTGAACTTGTATTTATGAGCTTGTGTTCACAACCACCACTGTCAACTGATTGTACCACGTGCCAGTAAATAACAGGCAATGCTGAGATCACACTCTCCTATTATTAGAAACGTAATAGTCATATCTTGTTTA
The DNA here is from genome assembly GCF_028500815.1 of Rissa tridactyla. Classification (NCBI taxonomy): domain Eukaryota; kingdom Metazoa; phylum Chordata; class Aves; order Charadriiformes; family Laridae; genus Rissa; species Rissa tridactyla. Next base: position 31,312,914 of record NC_071466.1, read on the forward strand.
AAAACCTGTTTTTAAATCTGTTGCCACCTGGAAAACTAGACTAAACAGATCAAGAGTTAAGGTTATCTACAAATATTCTAGGCAGAAACATAATTAGGGCTGTAATTAGGATTATCATTTAGTAGGCAATGTAGACAAGCCTGAGAAGATAAGCCACTATCAGTTGCTGTTGAGGTCTAAAGTGATTATTAAGCTCGTAAGTTTGGGCCATGTGTTTTCCTGGCAATGTGGAAATGACGTTGAACAGCTTCCAAAAACCCAAGGCAGGACTGCAGGTTGTTTCTCCTAAAAAAGCTTTCCCAGCGTGGCACCATCAGCAGACAGGTGAGGTGCTCGCCTGTGCCAGAGCCTGCTTGCAGCTCTCCAGCGCCAGGCCAGCAGAGCATGGGGGACAAGGCTGTAAAGGGGGGCATAAAGCTACTTGCTGAGCAGCCCCCCAGTAGTCTCTCCTGGCATGACCTCTGCCAAGGTGTGTGCTTTCCAACCCCCTGATTCATTCACATTATCGGGAATGCAAAGCACCCACTACCACTGCACAGCACCTGCAAGGTCAGGCTGAAGACTTCTCTGTGCAATAAGAAGGAACACCAAGTTAAGATGTAAGACCGAAATAATTTTTATAGCAAATCACGGCTCAACAGGTTGAGCCCTTAAATGAACATATTGCAGGATGTATGACGGTCAGGCCAAGAGCTTTATGCGTCCCTGTAGGCTGGAGGACAAGTGGGAACACCCCTTGGAGCATCTCCCAGCCTGCTGTAAGGTGACAGTAGAGGGCAGCCAGCTCTGTAGTACCAGGTGTCCTTCTCCTCTGCTCCCTCTCACCTCTGCCAGTGAGACAGGCAACTCCCCAGCAACCTCAACCTTCCTTGGGGCTGCGTTTCCCAAGTTTCCCAGGCCTTTACTACACCTCCCACCAGGGATGCATTGCTGTAACCTCTTGCCACATGGAAACCCGCATGGGATTAGGTGCTGGGACCTGTATGCTCCCACTCCACTCCATGCCCTGGCTCCTGTGGGGGAGCTGGCAGCACCTTATCTGCAATTCAATGTCTGCATTGCACCAGGGGCTTGGGGGAGACCCCAGCAGGGACCTTCTAACACAGAGCAAAGAGCTGGCAAAGAGCAGCTTGGTGCCACAGGCAGCTGGCAGAGGTCAGCACATCTCCACGGGCTCTATAAAGGCTAACGTGGCTGTCACTTGCTCAAACAGGCTGACTAATCCAGAAGGCACAGGCAGCTCCACAGCAGCCCTTTCTTTCTGCTGCTGTGGCTGCAAAGAGCCCAGGAGAGATGAGGAGGGAGTTGGGAAAGCAGCATGTTTGAGGGGCTTGGGGTGGTCTTCCCCAAACAGCCCCGTTCCTTGGAGCAGACCAAGGACTCCTGTTGAACGCAGCAAACCATAGCAGCCCCTTGATTCTTTGAAGTCGCTGATGTTTTGCAGCTTGCTGAGCTGCTTAGTGAGAAACCCTCATTTTGTTTCCAGAAACAGAAATAAATTGAGTCAGAACTTGCTTTCCTTCAGATAACTGATCTTTTTCTTCCTCTGGAAATACTCAATGGACCTGTTTTTATCTGTGTGGTGTTTACTTTCCAGGAGGCTTTGCCATGTTTGCAGCTCCATGGGGTTTTTTTACCTCAAGCTTCTCCACAAAATACACAGAGATCCCGGGGCCGGTCCCTGCTGTTGGGAGGATAAATCCACTCCCAAGACAGCAAAGAAGGCCCTGCTCATGAGTTTTTCTTTTCTCCATTCTGTTTTGACATTTTATCTTCCTTCACGCTACATGAACAGGAAGCTATAGGGGCAGCCACAAATCTTCTCTCTGCTTTACGTCCTTCAGTTCCACTATTTTTAAACTCTCAGTTGTTTTTATACATGTGCCTGTACCTTTACGGGATAAAATGAAGATGGCAAAACGTCTCTTATTACAAATTCCACTGTGTATAAGAAGGCCAAGTGCCATTCCCCTTATTCAAATGTAGCCAACGATCTTTACTACTCTCAATTTATAGTAACCATAATTCCAGAAGATCCTCAGATACCTCACAGTGGTTTTTTCAGCATGAATAGGTTTTACAGCTGGGCGAGGTCTTACATTACAGAGAAATTTATGCTTAAACATCTGCTCTTAAATGTCCTTCAGCTAGTTGAGGTGGTTACAAATCCATCCACAGCACTCGCTGGAAGATATAAAAAACTTACCACCCTAGTTTAACATACCAAAGTATTTGTTATTCCACTGACAGTCTGGATAGCAGGAAGGAAGATGTCAGGAAACTTTAGATTCATGTCAGACCTCTCCATTTCTGGTTATTTCTCAGTGTTAGGGAAAAGAGTTCTCCTTTTTTTTTTCCCCTTTGTACAGCCTGTGAAATGTGCTCAGAAGTTGAACTAGTTCAGTGTTGCTGTGAGTACGCGGTCCTACAGGTCCTAACAGGTAGAAAAGCATGCTCGCTTATTTCTGCTTGCTCTAAAACTTTTGATAAGGATTTGATGAAGCTCATCGTGGCAGGCTGACTCTACACACATAGTAAAACCTAGTCCTTGACAGAAGAAGGACATAGCTGAGAGCCGAAACCTACAAAAGATTGTATATATGCTTCCCTTTGCTACCATGAGTAGTGCCTTGAGATAAGAGTAAGCATGTCTGTAAATATTGCTGATTTACTAAATATTTTCTCATGTACATCTTTGCTGGTTTTTTTTTTTTTTTTCAAAAACAAAGGCAACAAAACCTGGAGACACATCTTCAAGTAGACCAACCTGGCCCACCTGAATGAGGTCCTATGGGGACGTTTTCCATGGAGCAGGTCTTCCCAGTGGTTTTCCTGGTCTAATGGCCAGATTTGTTACTTAATTTAGCAGTGTATTGATACAGACCTCATCACTGTTGATCTCAACATCTTTGGTGTTGGTCTTTCCAAAAAGAAAGACCACAGAGCCTTCTTCAAATGTAACGGCACAAAAATCCCTTGTTACATAAAATTTCACCCTGATAGCTTTCCAGCATTAATATAAAATAGCAACTTCATTTTGTCAAAGAAGTCCTCTCTGTCATTGTGGAATCATATACCTTTTGTTATAGTAATTATGTAAATTGAAAAATAGCATCTTTATGTCTGAAAATGTAAACTTCTCTAGGTCGGCCTCATTGGGGTTCTGTAAATATCCAAAATAGTTTTTATTTACCATGCCACGGCCTCTTTTTTTCCTGCCAGCACATTTAAACATGAATAGACCTTTTTACAATGCTGTTATGGAGTTTCTATACCTGCAACAGAGCCAGATTCAACCTCATGGCCTCTCTGAGCATTTTATATAGTGATTTCCTTCTTTAACCAGTTCATTCAATGTTGAAATAAAGCTAGCTACTCACATGGGCAAGACATTCAAAAGGGTAGGCTGGTGGAGCTCCAGATGGAGTTATGCCAATTGACATCAAGCAAGGATACAGCTCTTAAAACCGAAACTCTCCGTAATAAAAGATTGGAGCCCCACACAACACTGGATTTTTCCCATTAACTTTAACAGCACGTCTATTAAGCTGTCACATTTTTTCTCCTTTTCTCTCAGCAAAATTCTCTTCTCTGGCTCTCTTGTATGTGACAAAGAGCTGTGTAAGACATTCTCCACTATTCTTTATTTGATTCTTTCGTAGGCTTTTGCTGTGCTGGCGTGTGGGGCTTCCGTGCCTGGTACAAGTGCAGAACTGGCAGAGGATCCTACACTGTGGATGAGAAGAAAAAAAAGCAAGTGATGTGTGTCAGGAGGAAGAATTTCCATATTAAATACTCATGGCTTTGCAAAGCTGCAAAAATGCCACTGTCTGCAAATAATTGATCTCCATCTTTTTCTTTCAAAACTTACTTGGTATTTGTTAATTAAAATAGAATATATATAATATAAACAAACTTAACATGCCCAGCACTGAGAGAGTCTAGGTGAAGGTTATAAAGCTTAAAAGGAGTCACCGACTTCCTAAATAAGTCTTAAATCAATGGCTAAACCTGTGCTGATTTCAGGGATGTAAAATTATACCGTGGAAGAGCAAAATTAGAGCCTGAATGCTACACTAGGCTGAGCTTGGTCTAATCAAATTCATTTAACCCCATTATTTTCTTCCTTGTGTATCACAGATGAAAACAATGGAGCCCTCTTGGCAGGAGGCCAGCCCTAAGCCATCTATTACCCTCCATGCTGAAGTTCTGACGAGGAGAACAAGGCAGCTGTCCTCGTGGTAATTGATATTAATGACTGAGGTTAGAGCCCATCGAGCCGGCTTGGGACTTAACAACAGACAAAGAGAAACCCCAGCCTGGCTTGGTAGCAACAGGGACAGAAGTAGTCAGAAGACAAATCAATGAAGGGGGAGCAGAGCAGTGCTGTCCTTTTATTTTTAAATGTATTTTGCCTTGGAAATTCTTTAGATGGGCCACCAACACACACTAAATGAGAAAAAGAATTACAGTTGAAATTGGCGGTGTCTTGCTTTGCAATTTTTTTCACGTGTCCTGCATCACCTTCGGGTGGGCTGGAAGAGGGGGAGGTGGGGCTGGCCACCTGCCCAGTGTGGGGGTACAGCGGCCAGGGGGCTGCATCCCAGGCACGATGCAGTGCAGGGTGAGCTGCCCGCAGGCTCAGCCCCAGCTGTTCCCCAGCAAGCCCTGGCCTGAGCCCTGGTCCTGCCTCAAACTCCATTCCCAAGCTTCTTACGACATTCCTGGTAAGGTCATTTTCAGTGTTTTGTGGAAGTCCATGCTAATTTCATCAGATGCCTGCAGATTTCACACATTTTTGTGTGTTTGTGCAATGCTGAATGTTTGCTCTTGCTTTCAAATTAGCCGGAGCTACTTTAACCAGCAGAACCAGTAATTTGCATTGGTGAAAACTGAAGTGATTTTACCTACTTAATTTTACTCATAGCAGGCTCTGCTTATATGCTGTCAAATTTACTCTTTTAGCACAGAAGCATGATAAAATGAGTCCATTAAAATGAAAAGCCCTCCTCCCTTGAAAACCAAATATACTTGGATTACCTGTGGCTCCAGGGTGAAATGAAAGGATGGAGATGCAGCCCTTACAGTACAAGAGACAGCTTTTCTACCCAGGCACAAGAGTTTTTGCAGTGCTGTTTGGTTTAGTTTGTGACAGGCTTTGGTTTTCAGTTCACGAAAGGAAAAGAGGTCAAGGGGACAACCGGATGCGAGGGGCCTCTGTCATATCAACACAGGGGCAGCCGCTGCACTGTGACCCTGGGAGCGATGCACCACTGACTGCTCTCTCACACCTAACTCAGGTTTCCCTGGTCTTCTTCATGGGTTATTTTCTCTCTCTGCTTTATTCTACTCTTAGCTATTATACTGCTCATCCCCAAAACTGTCTTTCAATGGGTGGGGGTGTGTGTGTGTGTGTGTCACAAAAACTCTAACTCTATTGGTCTCCTAAATCCTCCACAGCACAAATATCAAAGAAGAAGGACTACTTTAGAGCATGACCATTTCAAATCAAGAGAAGGCTCCAGGGAGATCTTATAGCAGCCTTCCAGCACCTAAAGGGGGCCTACAGGAAAGACAAAGAGGGACCCTTTATCAGGGAGTGTAGCAATCAGATGAGGTGTAACAGTTTTAAACTGAAAGAGGGTAGATTTAGATGAGATATTAGGAAGAAATTCATTACTGTGAGGGTGGTGAGACACTGGAACAGGTTGCCCAGAGAAGTTGCAGATGCCCCATCCCTGGAAGTGTTCAAGGCCAGGCTGGATGGGGCTTTGAGCAGCCTAGTCTAGCGGAAGGCATCCCTGCCCGTGGCAGGGGGGTTGGAATTAGATGATCTTTAAGGTCCATTGCAACCTAAACCATTCTATCATTCTATGATAAATCACTTTCTCACTGTGAACCATAATGGGCAATTAGCAATTGTGGGACAGAGACTATCTACTTGAGGGGCAGAATGACCTCAGCAGAAGATGCATTCGCTGGAGGGTCAAGCAGATCATGTGAACAGTGATTAGCATATACCGCTGTTCTGCCTCCTGGGAGTGTTTTGTCTTTTGGCCATTTTATCATCAAGGTGTTGAGAAGTTCAGCATTGCAACATACGCTGTCTGTTAAAATAAATGTAGTGTCTATGTAGTTGTTGTTGTTGAGTAACACACTTTCCTAAGCAGGTCCTTGAGAAATACATTCTCTTCTTGACCCAATTCTCTTCAAAAGACTGAGAGATACAGTCAAGTGTATCACACTTTCAAAATGAAAACAACACTCGAGTTTGCTCTATAATTTCTGGTCTCTCATGTAAACATCTGGTGATGTTCCCTTCAAACCTTCCTGGCTTTTGCACCTTTGGAGCTTTTTAGCACAAAGGGAAAAGAATGCAGTCTTTCAAAAAGGAAAATGTGTCTGTATGCCCCCACTTTGCAGGAAGAAAGCAAACCTCTGAGTTATTATACAAATACCAATGTTTTAAATGCTTTTGCTTTCCCAGCCTCTTCTTTACTGTCACTCCTCTGAAGTCCAAATAACACAAAGCATTTACTCAGTATAACTTGTCTGGGCTGATAACTATTTATTGACACAATAATCTGAAGTGCCAAAATGTAATTACGATCTGATTCCAACAATTACCTTTAAGCCACTGACACAAGGGATTCAAAACCATGCTATAGCCTGCTAGGAGAGGGACTAGAGTTAAATTTCAGGAAACAAATACTTACCTAGCAGGGGAGACACCATGATCAGGCAGGTGGTTTTCCCAGGGCAAGGCTCATTCCCTGCATTACTTTCTTTTTTTTCCTTTTTTTTTTTTTTAAGAACATGGAGCAGATCCTCCTGGAAGATATTTCAAAACATAGGGAAGACAGGGAGTTGATTATATAAAGCCAACCTGGCTTCACCAAGGGCAAATTGTGCCTGACTAATCTAGTGGCTTTCTAAGATGGAATGACTGCATCAGTGTACAAGGGAAGAGTTACAGATGTCATCTACCTGGCCTTCTGTAAGGCCTTTGGTACGGCCATCACAACATTCTTACCTCTAAATTGGTGAGATGTGGGTTTTATGGATGGACTGTTAGATGGATAAGGAATTGTCTGGATGTCCACGTCTGAAGAGTTACATTCAATGGCTCAATGTCCAAGGGTACGTTCTGGGTCCAATACTATTTAATATCTTCATCAATAACATAGGTAGCAAGATTGAGTGCACCCTCGGCAAGTTTGCAGATGCCACCAAGCTGAGTGGTGCAGTTGAGATGCCTGAGGGAAGGGATGCCATCCAGAGGGACCTTGGCAAGCTTGAAGAGTGAGCCTATGTGAAACTCATAAAGTTTAACAGGGCCAAGTACAAGGTCCTGTGCCTGGGTGAGGGCAATCCCCTCAGTCTGGAGAAGAGAAGAAGACAAGGAGACCTTGTTGCAGCCTTTCAACACATAAAGGGGGCTTATAAGAAAGACCGAGAAATAATTTTTACCATGGCCTGTAGTGACAGGACAAGGGGCAATGGTTTTAAATTGAAAGAGGGTAGATATAGATTAGATATAAAGAAGAATTTTTTCACAATGAGGGTGGTGAAACAATGGAACAAGTTGCCCAGAGAAGTGGTGGATGCCCCATCATTGGAAGTGCTCAAGGACAGGTTGGAAAGGGCTTTGAGCAACCTGATCTAGTGGGAGGTGTCCCTGCCCTTGGCAGGGGGATTCGACTAGATGATCTTTAAAGGTCACTTCCAACCCAAACCATTCTGGGATTCTATGAAATCCACTATGTATGTGTATGTGTGTGTGTGTATGTATAATGCCCCAAATGGTTCCAGACATTTGATGTCTTTTTTCCCCTTCTTTGTGCTAGCACAGCGTTTGAGGTACTTTTAAGACGTTGTCATTGTCTCTAGGGATGCCACAGTTAGACTGTGTTAGAAGTTAGTCAGAAGAGGTGAGTAGAGGTGGTTCATTCAATTATGCTTGTAAAATTCATGGGCACAGCCTTGATGGTATAGTGTGACTTCTGGGTCAAAAGCAGCTTGTGAGAAGTTCATACAAGGCCAAAATAAAAGGCCATAGCCTGCAGTACATTTGTGCAGGTGGATAATCCTAATGCCCAGATGTGGAAGGAGGGAGTGAAGCCCATAGTGTGCCACCACCACCTCCTGCTGGGAACCTCTCCCAGGGCATTCACACCTCTCAGGTCTCCAAGGTATACCATAAATGTCTTGTGGTTGTCAAATGTGGAGATCTTGGTGGTGTTTTGTAGAGCAGGAGAAGCCACTATCCCAGCTGTATGCAATGTCTCTTGTCCCAGTGTTGGCAAGTTCACTTTGCTCAGTTTGTATAGCTCCCTCCTCCACCTACTCCTGAGCTTTGACATTCCTTTCTTTTTATTTTTGCCTTATAATCTTTATTTACACACCTTTTCACACTCTATCCTCTAGGCTCGGAGCTTCTTTCCCAGGGGAACTTGCAATACTTCCTTTCAGATCTCTCTACAGAAGTCATCCTTTCTATGAATTGCACAGGTATGAGCCTAGATTTATTTTGCTCAAGTGTTCGCAGACAGAACCTTCCTTTGTGTCTCAGGTGAAGTCTTGGCCTCACAGCAAAATTGTTGCCATCATTTACAAAAGTCCAGATTGTACATTTACATGAATTGCCTATTCGTGCCAGACTCTGCTAGAAACAGCTCACAGAACAGTTCATTTTTACAAAAAAAAAAAAAACTTAAGAAAAAAAAAGAGAGAGAGAAAGAGAGAAAAAAATCACAATTTAAAAAAATACCCATTTTGGAAACAATGGCATTTACTGTCTGGAGATCTGGATATTCCTACTTGAATTGGTTGCTTATTTTTTAAGCACTCTGGGTGCCTGAAGGCACTGTGTGAATGTCATCCATTTGCCCATGTTTTTCTGAGCAAAAATGGATCTGTTTCACTCTTGCTTTAAAGAGGTATTTGTCAAGTAGTGAAGAAGTGCTTTGGTGCAAGGGATTGGCATGCTGAAGCCTAGGTTTAAATCTTAGAGCTCACAGAAAACAGTGATCCCACAGTTACACTATTAGCGTTCAGATATTTTTCATCTTACTGCGATACAACTGGGTCCCAGCCTAACATCTTGTCTGATCCATGACCACAAGACAAATTTTGGGTCATGACTGCCCTTCAAAGCCCGTAATTTGTGTGTGATGGGAGCTGGAAGAGAGGTGTAAACACCTTGTCCCTAGTTGCTTGATTGTACTTCAGATTAGGGTAGGTTGCTACTGAAGAAAAAAACCTTACTCATAATGCTTAACTGTGCTGGTGCAAGCCCGTCAGGCACAAATTCATCCAGAGCTCTGCCCTCCAGATAATGTAATGAATCTTGTAAATGGAGTAACTAATATGCTTCTCAAAGCATCACCTTCCAGCTAGTCTTTAAAAGATGAGAATGATACTGATGTTATTAGTTAATAGGGACTACACGATTACAGAATCAGTAATGAATTTACATGATCTACCAGTATTAGAAAGGTCATAAATAGCTGTCAAGAGCCTTTACCTCCATATCTGAGAAGATTTAAATACCATAAATGTGAGCGGTGAAGCAAAGTTTTTACCACCTCCTACTGTAGTAGCCCATTGAAAAAGCCTTCAGTGTTAAAGGTCCAGGTTTCACAGAGCTATCATTCCCATCAAAATAGTTTAATTACAGCTGGAACTGATTTTTAGATCCGTTGTTCACAGAGGTTTAGAGAGACTGCATATTGTCTGGAGAAGAGGAGCCTTCCATTTATTGCTCGCCCACCAAAAAAAAAAAGACGGTATAGCCTACAAGCATGTATATGGATATCTTACAGTGTTTCAAGCCCACTGTCATGTCTCAAGGGTGAATTGAGTTAATGTGCAATTTGGAAGAAGCAGTTTCTTTCCTGAAAAGGTGAGGGGACATAATCTCATGGTATTGCTTTCATAGCTGAGTTTATTCACAGTTACACTCCTGATCGAATTTAGATGATAATTTATACAGCTGGATTTCAGTGTCCACATGATAATTATTTCTTTGCTTAGTGGTTTAAGCTGCTTTCAATTACCTCAGCTTACTAGCACCTCAGGTGAAACGTAGATTTTAACATATTAATTGATGAGGTTGGATCTGGGCAAATAGTGCAATGAATTTTGCTGATGTAGATTTGGAAGGCTTAGGTGCAGGATTTTGGTTTCTACTCCCTTGGCACAAGATTGCCAGAATTACTAAAGCCCTACCACTCTAAGACAGGAGCAATTTTTTTCCCCCCATGTTTTTTATTTGTTAGACATATGCACTAGCAGGAACTCAAAGTTCCTTTTCTTGTGCAGACGTGATGTGCAAAATGTTAGGCTATAGTGTTACCTGGTATTATAAAGCCCCTGAAGCAGGCAGAGTCCAGTGAGTTCTCAGCAAGACGAGAACAGTGGCTCATTCACGTCACAGGTATATGCTATTTTTGGCATCCAGTTGACTTTTCCTTATTCGGAAAATAAAAAATATTCAAATAGAAAGTTCTTCCTGCTCAGTATATATACCAAATTGGCTGCTTTCAGCTAGATTGATTTCCTTTCACCTGTAAAAACTTACTTTTTAAAAGATCTGCAGCTCTCTGGTTGAGGCTGGTTCATTTCAAGCTCTGTCTGTCTCTGCACTTCCTCTCTGACTATGGAAAAGGGTTATTTCTTGGGAATGACGATGGATCTGGTTTTGTGCCTAGAAGAGAAGGAGTTAAGGTAGACAAACGATGGATGGTGAATGCACAGTCTTCACTTGGCTTTCTGTGAGTAAAGCACATACCCATGTACAGAGAGAGGTGGCCATGCATGGGAGAGGCTGCAGGGATGCCCCATCTAGGCAGTGTGTCCGTACCACTCTCAACATTTCCCTCCTACATAACTTCTCCTCCACTTGAACTTCTAAAAACAAGTTCTGGAGCTGGTTGGGCCAAGGGTTTTCAAAGAACTGAGACAATGTTGATTTTGTGCCTTCCATGGAAATTAAGCAGAAATGTTGTATTAATAATGCCTGGAAACCTTGTTCTGGCTCTCTTTCTTTGTTTTAATTGAATACTCTATCTGACCACTACACCAAGGCCTGAGTGAGGGCAAATCAGCGCTAACAATGTCACTCCAAGATGTTTTTTGCTCTATCTGTACCCATCCATTTTTGCACAAAAGTAGCAACTTACTAAATTAATACCTACTGACGCACATCAGCATAATATATAAGCAGTTTGAAAAGCTGTGTCAGTCTATTCTTTACAAACTTTACTGAGGAGATGAGATTATAGAGTTATTGTACAAAGTGACTTTTCCTTATTAGGAGAATAAAATCCCTTCCATTGGAAAGCGTCTCTTGGTCTTCTCTTAAAGTACTTCAGATTTTCTCCAGTCTCTTGTTATTTAAAAGGAACGTAATTCACATCCATAATGGTCATGGGTTGTTTTCTGGACTAGATCTCTGTCAGGATGGCAGGCACACATTATACAAAGTACAAGCACTAGTAAAACCGTGCAAGGCCACGTGTAGTTCCCATCCTGTTCTGAATGAATGGAATGATAAATGAAAGAAGTAAAGCTCTTCATTTCAGCATGTGTTTATGGTCCCAGCTGGAGATCAGATCCCTTCCAGAGTCTCTTAACACAGAAAGAGGAATTGAATTTGGTCCAAATCATTCAGGATTATTTTTTTTCTTATATTGAACCTAAACTGCTTTCTGAAAGTTTTATTTGGTTTAACCAGAACTAAACATGAGAAGCTTCATCCACAACTGAACTTGAACTGGAACTGACCCAAAATAGATACTGCTTCAAGTTCCCAGCTCACAGATGGGGTTTTGCATTTCCTTACATCCCATGAGCACTGTGGGGCCCAGACCCGTTGTGAGATTTGGATTTAATCAGGTCTTAGTTGTGGTTGTTCCAGAGTGGAAGTATTGCTTTATTGTGATGCCCTGCTTTAAGAAAAAGGAAAATGGCATGACTTCATGAAAAGAGGGATTCATCTCATCTCAGGACTGGACATTTGATTTAAGCTAGTTGTCATGTCCACTTACAGAAATAGACAGGGGCATATTCAGGGAAATATTTGCAGAGAGAACTCAAATGACTACTTTAGACTCATTTCATGATTTTCAGGAGAAATTTAGATTAAAATTTCACAGTTGAAAGGTCTACACATGTACAGACACCTTTGTTTGATATTTCAGCCACCTGCTTCTTTTTTTTCAACCTGTTCCGTCTCTCTCCAGCTGATATTTTCACTCTTCCCAAGGCACCTCTGGGCAGTAGTGAGAGCTTTGTGAAGCGAGTCCATGTCGTGTGGAAAAGTTCACATTTTTCAGAAAGATGGCTCTTTTTCCTCTTTCATCACAAACTGGCAGGACCAGTCTGAACAAAGCCAATGGAAAATATGCACTGGAAAATCATCATGGACTAGCAGAAGAAGGGACAGAAGGAGGTTGTTTGATTTTTGTTTTAATTCTAATTTCCATGATTGTATGAAAACAGGATGGCGAGAATCTCTCCTCCCTTTCTCCTCAACTCTTGTTCCATCTGTAATTAGTCAAGAAGAGATTACAGAGAAAGAATGGGTTGTTCAAACTTGTTTGTCCATGAAAATATCTGTTGCAAGAATTTTTTTTCTCAAAGGTCTAAAATGCTTCGTTTTACCAGACAGACTGGATGAATGCTGTGAAGTAGTTATACACAAATAGTTGAAATTTTTTTAATGAATCCACTTTAGTTATGTTTGCATCTGCTCTGGTTTTGCTTTCCACAAATATTCATGCAATTCATTTTTTTAGAACAAGGTCTTTCTCAAAGTAAATATTAAGTATGAGCACTCAAATGTATGTGCAAAGTAAATTTTACATTGGCTTTCTGCAAGGCTTCTGAAAAACAAAAAACTCAGAAGCATTAAGCTTATTCCTGCTGTCAAGGAGCAGTAAGAACACAGAATAACTGAAGTGACACGTCCAAAGTGAAAAAGCCAGGTCTTATTTCAAGGATGAAATCCCCGTTCCCATGAATTCAGTAAAAGAATGATCATACATTTCAGTGTGACTGGATTTTATCATACTTCCAAGGCACTAAGTCCACCTCTTTTTGCCTAAGTGTTAATTAATGCTGACTTAATAAATTCAAGAAAATCCCTTTATATTTTGGGGACTTTAAAATAGCACGGAGTAGGCAAATCAGCCTTTTCCATTACTGTTCCAAATTCATTTTAGACAAATTTTGGGCTGTGTCACTGCCAAAAGAGATGTTTTGCCAGCCCTGGCTATGCCCTCCCATTCCTTCCCTCACACCTGGCACTCCGGTTGTTTTGTTTAGCTGAATTGATGAGCTGACCCAGCAGAAAAAAAAAAAAGGATGGTGAGTTTGTTTGGAGAAAGATTGGTTTCATCACAATGAGCCCCCCTGGTCTAGCTGGCAGCTTGGCTGTACAAAGAAAGAGAGGTGTCCGTAGAGGGGGCATGACAGCATCACAGGGTCTGAGGGGGACAGCACGGGATGGGACTGCCTCTAAATTGCTTTTAAACCAGGCACATCTTCGCCCCCTGAGATAATCCCTTAGCAATAATGAGTAAGAAGTGTGGAAAGAGACTCCTTTAGCCGCTCCTCTGACTCTACTGGACATTTTTTCTCAAAAACAGGGAAAAGCAGAGGCACCATTACTCTTTTCAGGAGTAGATGCAGGGTGTTAGGGTGGCAGGCTGCAAAGCAGCACACAAACTCAATGAGGTTTTCCTCCCTTTCTCAGAGTCAGGGAGGCATGTTCTCCTCCTTCCCAGTATTGCCAACATAGAATCATAGAATTATAGAATTATCTAGGTTGGGAGGGACCTTTAAGATCATCAAGTCCAACCATCAACCTAACACTGCCAAAACCACCACTAAACCATGTCCCTAGGAACCACGTCTACCCATCTTTTAAATACTTCCAGGGATAATGATTCCACCACTTCCCTGGGCAGCCTGTTCCAATGTTTGATAACAATTTTGGTGAAGAAATTTTTCCTAATATCCAATCTAAACCTCCCATGGTAGAACTTGTCAACATTTCCTCTTGTCCTGTCACTTGTTACCTGGGAGAAGAGACAGACCCCCACCGCTCTACAACCTCCTTTCAGGTAGTTGTAGAGAGCGATAAGGTCTCCTCTGAGCATTCATTAAAACAGCGAGGCGTGTGCCAGGGGCTTCACCTCCCTGCGACGTGCTTCCCCCTTGGGGTGTCCCTCTACCCCGAGGGTGCTGCGAGCCCCAAACCCAGCTGGTGCTGCAGCAGCAGGGTCTCTACACAACCACGGCCATGGCACCACATTGCAACCCCAAAGGGAAAAGCTCCGTCCTCTTCTCCCCGCTCCCCCAGCACAGCCTGCCAGGCGGCTACTCCTCCCCTGCTTTCAATCAGCAGGGCCGATGAAAAATGGCAGACTGCCACTGAACTCAGGTGGGTGTTTGTGGATTCACAGCTCTGTTACCTGTCCTGCCATTAGGAAACAGCCCCGATCTGCCTCGCCCAAATGTCAGTTTTGAAATCAGTGCCTCCGCAGAAGCAGGGCAGCCGCCTCTTTCCACGACCGGCGGAAACCCCTCCAGCACCAGGATGTTAAACCGTTGGCCTTTATCTAACCTTGCCCATCCACCCCTTCCCACCGCTCACTATCGATGTCTCCACAGCTGTAGATGTGTTTCGCCAGAGCCAAACTTAGTCATTTCAGGATCTCACAGGAGTCTGTTTCTAGACCCTTATAATTTTCCATTGTGCCTTTGTTGAAATAGAGAATACTGGAAGTCTTTTATGGAGGAGGCTTATAAAATATGAACATCTGTTTGTTATGAAACTTAATGCTGACAGCTTGTAAGAGCCATCTAGAAAAGTATTTAACTCAAAGTGTTCTTTGTGTGTTGGAACAAAAGGTTTATATAGGTGTATTGGAGGAGGCATCTGCTTCAGGTAAGATTTGTTTCAAGATAGCGTTATTAGGGACTTAGATAGGATTCGTATCAGAGAATGTGAATTCCCCAGAGACTTCTTTCCAAGGTGCACTCAAAATGCCAGACTTTCTTAGTTCGAGACCACTATCAGACATGTTTTGTTACCTGGATATACCCACATTTCTTCAGTTCTGGTATTCTACTGTCTGAGGTGGTTGCATTATGAACTGAAAATCACTGGCATTCACCAGCTGCATGTGATGTTTCACAAGGTTATGTGTTAATATTCTGTGACTAAGAGCTGCCTCGGCTAGGTTAATTCCAATGGAAAGTTAACAACAAACTTACCTTTGAAGTGATTCTATCGAATTACATTTGGTGTAGCAGACTGTTGTATGCCTTGATTTTACATCATACCAGCTTAATAAGCAGCATGAGAACAGGAAAAGAGTAAAGAGTGAGCTTTGTTCAAGGCGTTCTTCAATTCATCTATGTATCCGAGGGGGATGAGAGAGTTACTCTTTTCTAAAATGCATCTGTCATATTAATAGACCATTTGGTACATTGCCATATGTGAGTGTCAGATATTGCCAAAGGCAATATAATATTGTTAATAGTGGGATCCTAGAAATTAGAAATGGAAGAAGCTTATTAGATTTACAGTCTGCCCTTCTGTCGATATACTGCTAAATGACTTTCTCTGGTGTGTTCTGCAATTGCATTTTAAATGAGTCCAAAGTTATACTCTGTTAGTCAGCCATCAGGGCTGAGGAACTCGGAGCCGGAGGAAGAGTGCAGGTTAAGTCTCAACTCAGAAGAATTTGTTCCCAGTGGAAATAATATTTTTTTGCTGAGACTGATTATTGTTTTGCCATTGATTCAAATGGAGCCAAGAAGACTCAAATTGACAAAGCTGTGACTCAAAAATAAAGTGCAAAACAAAACATGCTGGTGGTGTTTTAAAGCAGCACTGAAATGTAGTTGGAGTATACTATGGCTCTATGCTCCTCAAGTATTTTTGTATTTCTGTCATGATTTATGTACTTTTTTCCCCCCCTTTCTTCATGAGCAACCAAGAAAAACAGGGGAGAATACAGGAGACACAAAATAACTGCATCCCACACCTAGAGTTATAAAAAAAAGGATGGTTTCTTCTAACCTACTTTAGTTGGCTTATCCCAGGTTTAACTTGAAACACTAGGAGACCCAAAGGGAAACTGAACATAGTGTAACTTTTTAAGTTTCTAGTGTCCACTCGAAGAGATGGTACAACCTATTTCAGCTTCAACTTTGACTGACCTTAACTTGTGTGCACGTTGCCAGTTTAAACACTGGTGTAAGCAACGCCATCCAAAACTGTAAGCACAACATAGCCCATAACACACTGTCTTTCATACCACTGTATGAAATGTCAACTTAGTAAATACTGCTCTTTTGTATAACTTACTCTTTGTCTTATAAACCAAGACAAACCTCCGGTGACACAGAAAATCTCCATTCACAGTGGCTGGACCACACACGGTCAGATTTATTTGTGAGATATGAGTGCATATGTATGCAGGACATACAATATCTCCTGTTATTAATAATGCACGCATGGGATTATCCCTGGGTCTGGTTGTGCTGGTATTATTAAGCTTCCTGACGTGTTATCTTTCAACCACTTGTAGCTTTGATAGCCTTAAATCCCTGAACACACTCAAGAGATTGCTAGGGATTGGTTCATCTTGGAGGGTACCACAGCCATACCAGCCAGGAGACCTATGGAAATGCACTATACCCCCTTCCCTCCCATCCCGAAAGTTGCCATGGGGTGAGGATGTGCCCCCAGGTCTCCACCTTACAAGCGGCAGGGCTGCCGTGCACTGCAGACCAGGGCCTTGGGGCTTGCAGCAATTCAGCTGCCTGATGAATTGTCCAGGATGGCGTAAAGAAAAGGAAAGGTTTCTGCCTTAGTTTTGTGGTAGGCAGATCTCCTCTGCAGACCAGCCTGTTGGCTGCTTTACCAGCCCCCAAAGCCTCTCAGAGAGGCACCCCCAATTTGCAGCCCCGTGCTGCGCACGCCACAGTACAGCACAAAGTCAACTGCGCTCTAGCATGTAACCACGTTAAATGAGATTACTTTGCTCATACTAAGCCTCCTTCCAAGTAAGCCAGGCTTCAGAAAATGAGAAACCACAAAAATACCTGAAGCAATTTATTTTTTATCGACGTGATGCTACCAACTACAAGTGCCAGTTTAAATTAAAACTCACTCCCAATGATCAAAAAGATGCACAGCCAGCCCACTGCTTGCAAAGCTCCTCTCACTCGTGATGTTTTGAAAACAGGAGTAGATGAAATCCAAGAGATTTCTTACAGCCTTCTGGCTGTATTTAAGGCTTCGGGGAATGGGCCTTCATCACAGTTTCAAACCACAGCGTAAACAACAGTTCTTGTTACCGAGAGGAATTACGGAGAGTTTTAAGAGATCGGGTGAAGGAATTAAATATAGAACTCCCTACCTTCCTGCAATTATTCAATATATTATAGCTTATATTTAGGCAGAAAAGAGCTCGTCATGAACATACTTACAGCAAAGACAATTATAGAACAGAAGAGGCAACAAAGTGGATTACCGATTTCTTTGCTTTTTGAATAATCAATTTTGGTTATTTGCAAAACATTCCCTGGAGACATCACTTAAAATACTTCTCTAACAGTGAAAGTGATGATATTTTGGGTCTCTCTTCACAAAAAAAAATGCATCAGAATAGCTGATTCTATACAGTAGGGAGGGAAATTAAGCTGTGGTTACTGATACACTGCTTTGCTTACATTTTTCTCCATTTTCTTCTGTCAGTACCCAGGGAATAAGGACTGGCTTCCATTCCTGGGCTGCTGAACTCATTTTGGAGCAACAGGGTGTCCTGGACTGTGCTTAACTCAGACCATCATGAACGACGATCAGGGCCAGTTGGGTTTCAGAGGCTTCATGAGTATTTGCAATCTACTCTCTTCTGCTGCAGCCGTCTTTGCACGCACCCTAAGGAAGGGCTCGGGCCCAGCTCTAAAAGAGTCCGTATTCAGTGTAAATCTTGTTCCCTTTTTCAGCTCCACAAAGCTCAGCAGGGCTCTGCAGGGTGGGTCAGCAGCCACCTGGCCATACTGAGAATCCTAACTTGAAGTTACCTGTGGCAAGTCTGCTTCACTTCTAATTTCAAGGTGTAAACTTGGAGTGCTCCAGACAAGGTGAACCACACTAGATATACCCATGCTGCTAACTGCATCGTTTTCGGAGGGTGATCCCTGCAGGCTCAGAGCTCATGGCTTGACCTCTTCAAGATAGTCTGGCCATATCCTGCATCACTTAACACATCTCTCCTCTGGGCCCCCTGTGATGCTCCTGCAGTTCCAGGACATCAAAATTATTTTGTGTGTAAACCAGTGGGGAGATGGCTCGGTGCACAGAGCCCAAAATAATATGAGGGCTGTGCTGTAGGTTAGTGCATTTCAGCATGAAACTGAAAGTGGGAGTTATTTGCCCTGGTTCATACCCTCAGGGCATGTGGAGGTGTCTGGGCTGTAAATTCCCTTGGGATACTGTTAGAGGGCTACATGGGGCAAACAGAAATCAACCCGGGGGTGTCTCATCCACACTGGCTTTTGGAATCAAAACCTGGGGTAACTTCAGAAATGCACAGGGCTTCTTTTCAGCTGGAACTATTTGATACACTTCAAAATTGAGACTAGGAGTGAACAAATGTTTTGGCACCATGGATGATCAGCACCCAGGGACCTGTGACTGTTCTGGGGAGCCAACCTACTTGGCAGTGTACAGTTGTGACCCATGCCCAGACATGGTAAAGCAGATTAGATTCAAAACCTCCTGCCCCGTGCATCTTGCCTCTTTGCAGTGCTCTATAACCAGTAGCATTCTTGGCAGAATCCAAAGAAACAGTTAAAATTCTGCACATTTAAATGTTCTCGGGGCAAGACTCTCTTCCAAGATCAGTATATGCCAGCACTCAGCATTGATGTTTTGCCTTTCCTACATGTGAAGATCTCTCACAGTTGACAGTATCAAAGAGCAGATATCAAAGCTCAGTGGTGCCTTGTGGATTCGAGAAAACTACCTTGCCCCCTCACAGCAATTTGCACAAGGTGCAATGCATACTACGTATGGCATGGAAATGAAGCTGTCATTTCAGTAAGATTCCTTGTGATATTTCAAACCTCGAGAGTGAACACTGAGCAACATGTTCGCGTGACTGGAACCCCTGCGTGCAGTCTCTTGCTCTCACACATTTTGGAGATCATGGGGTATTCCTCTTACCAGTGAATCAGGTATTTGAACATTAAACTTTACAAAAATGGCAGAGTATAGAAATTGTTTATCTGTTCAGGTCTAAGTGCTCTTTCATTTCCCTAATTTTGAATTTTTTCCCCAGGCCCACTTGTTCCTCAGTGTTTTTCACACTGCTGTTCTGAAAACAAACACAAACTAGATAAGACTCTCTCAGTCTACCAAAAATTAAGTCTAACCTAACTAGAAGGCAGGGGGAAAAAAAAAAAAAGGTAGCATAAATATGCTTACGGCCATACTTTAGGGCAAACTTCAAAGTAACTCCATGCAGGGTTCCTGGAGGTAGTTTGCTTGTGTACGACGCATAGAGGCAGCAGCTCTGTGCAGATGAACATGAATATAAAAAACATGTTAGGCTACTTCAGTAATTTATCTACAACTTTGATGTAGTGCTCATATTGCTAACGATATGTGTGCCATGCCGTTTGGGAACTGTATTTTACACTACTAGACCAATATTCATTGGTATGTCTTCTGGCCCTTTGAAGAGGCACTTCCATGAGAGGTAAGCAAAGTAGAAAAGGACATACATACCCGGCTATATATTTTTTTTCATTTGAGTACTTCTAAATGCTAATATCTCTGAATACGCGTTCTGAACACCAGTATTCACCTACTGAGAACCTGCCCCATAAATAATCTCTCTCACTCTGTGAAAACTCCTTCATTATCTAATTTGAGGTAAAAAAAAAACTCAGCAAAAACTGCTGTTCATTTCTCTCCCCAGTTTTTTCATGATAAGCCCCAGGAGAGAGAAAAGAAAAAAAAAAAGGAAAAAAGATTCCTTCCCAAAGGTCTCTCTTTTGCCAGGGAGTCACATCACTGTAAAAACATTGACCTCAATATGAGAAGAATTAGACCCACTGACTGTGCTTCCGAGGCCTTACAATCAAAGGACCAGTCGCTGTACAGATATTGTTTTTATTGAATCCTCAATGGACAGTAAAACACGGCCCTGAAGGAGGAGTGAAAGGGAAGACATAAAGCATTAAGAAAGGGAAGAAGTGAGGAAATGCATTCAGAAAATTCAGATGCAAGAATGGAAAGAGCTATTCTAAGTAAGCATAGCATGAACAGGCACAAACTGATGCCCAGGACAATGACAGGCAATGGGAAAGGCTAATACTTTAGGACTTAAACTTGTTTTAGGGTGGTTTTGCCCAAATGGTAAGCACAAGCTCAGTTACCATCAGCATGATGCCTTTCCCTGGTTGTTCGATTATGCAGAAACAGTTGCTGAGGTCTCTGTTGTAGGTCTATCTGAGCTCCTGCACTGATCTCTAATTAACTTCACATCTATTAGGCTTGGGAGAGATCTTCCCTGCAGTGCAATTTGGTAAAGACGAATGGACACACAACATAAAATCCTTTTCTACTGATGTTTCTGCAATGTCAGGACTTACTGGTAAAATGTTAAATTCCAAACCCTGTCCTCTCTTGTCCTCTGTTCCACTCCAGTGGCAGAGGAATGCGAAATCCTAAGTCTTCCCATAGGAGCTGAAACTCATGGGCTGTGGGTTCCCAGACTCCATGAAAGGCAGAGCATGCAGACATGTCTGAGGGAGGATTCCTCAGCAGACAGATGCATTTGTGTCACACCAATAGAGGCAGAAGTTGCTTTAATTTCATATGTGCTTAACTACATGAAACTGCCATAGCAGAAACACCTGGTAATGCAGAAGTCTGGACACTTTTTGTGTGTTAGAGCAAAAATAAGCAGATAAACAATCAAGCAAATACATTGTATCAAGCTTGAGATCTTGATACTGTGAGAGATAATTGGGTGAATGTAGTAAAAATAGAAATTAGGCAAAGGGGGATTTTTTGATTGTTGTAGTTAAACAGGTGATTGCTTATGAGAAAGATCTCAAAAATGCTTCACACATACCTTGACTAATAGAAGTTAGGGGAAAACTACCATATTTATTTGTTGAGCAGAGATTTACCATCTACAACAGCTAAATCTCTTCTGCCTTGAAGTGGCAGTAATGAAACTTCAAACAGGAGATCAGGCAAGCAATGAAGGGGGACGCACAGTTAGAATTTTTGATTCTCATTAAGTTTTTATTCCTTTTCTTCTTTTCTTAAGTTGGTATTAAAACAAAGCCTCCTTCTTTTGTGGCCTGTAGTAAACATGGTCCTTTGTGCACTAACTTCCACTTAGCCAACCATGTGTTGGATATAGGAGTCATTTGTTTTTCCCGAATTTTAGCATTTAATATCTCTGCCTTCCAACAAACACTCATACATAAAACTTTCACCCAGTGCTGGGGTTGGCAGTGAAATTCAAAGGAGCAGCACCCACCCCTTCCTTAGGCAGCTTTATCTTTAACCTTTGTCCTCTCACCTCTTTCCGAAATGGTGACGAAAATGTACGATTCTACCTGATGTACAGTATGATGTAAATATTGTAAATAACTAAGTGTGAATAATGCAACTTAAGTCCCACTGCCACCTTCTGCAAAGATTTATCAATGCTGGCCACTGTTCCAGTTGGGCAGAGACCCACTAAACTGGTTCTGATTGGTAGGATTTGTGTGTGTATCACAAAATCACTTTCCCATATGTCTTCTTAGCTGGGTCCCTGAAGAGCTACCAAAATGCTGTGGTTTAGAAAGAAAGAGAAGGAAGAGAAGGGAAGAGCAACCCCAAGCTCCATCAGGAATTGCTCCAAAGTGTAGTGAGAAGGGGGAAGGTTGAAATATCAAACAACAGTAAACGATAGTGGGTACAAAAAAGAACCAGGAGGGAAAACCGTAGTGACGGTCGATGGTCACAATATGTCAGCAAGAATGATCAGTTTTCTTCTGCTGAGATTTACATGTTTTGCTGGGAAGGTAATACACACAGACTTAATTAAAAAGAGCTGGATGAGATCTCCAGCACTCAGGCATATCACCCACCCTGCACACCAAGCAGCATGACTCAGACCTGTGACACCATCTCATCTCCAAGTCCCATTCAGTAATATTAAAAACAATTTTGAGAACTATACCCTCACAACAGAATTTCCTTTCCTTTCCCAGCAGCAGACACTCACCTGGAACTTACTGATCCTTTCCCATTCTTCCCTTCCTCGGGTTTAATTTTCCAAGCCCTCTGCTTTCTCTTCATTATGCACTTACTTTCCAGTGGGTTTCATCTGGGGGAACAATGCCAGCCAGCACCGTTCTTCTCAGAGAACAAATGATACAATATCCTTCTGCATATGATATGAGACCAAATTGCATTTTTGCTTCCTCAGCCATACAAGGGAACTCATTAATGAACGAGACAAAGATCTCACTCTCCAACCAAATAAACCAGGTCAAGTTTAGCACAGACCAGTAACTGGATTCTGGCTCTACTGCTCAGGTAGACAGTAAGGATATATCCAATAAAACAAACATAAACCATTAACATGGAGTTGTGAACTCTAATAGTCTTTGGCTTATTGTCTTTGCAGGAGCACACTGTGCCAGTGAAGCACAGAAATTACGCGGTCAGGCAAATGGTCCGGGGGATGGTGGCAGAGTGCGATCTTTCAGACCTTTGGAGCTATTTAGCTGCTCTCAAAACACACACACAACAACTCTGATAATTACACTCACTGCAAAACCTAGGCATGGCGTACTGGCAACCTTTTAGGGGCTCTTTATGATTTCCTGCTTTCGCCAGAATAAGGCTAATTTACTCCTATTTCAGCGGGCTCGGGCAGAGTGAGAGAAGAGAGACTGGATTGTCAGCATTATTGAAAAGATTCATGATTAGTCACACTCACTTGAAGACAAGTTACTTGCCAGGCACTACACCACTCATTAAAAGACCTGCAAGCTGGCAGCCCTCCAGCAGCTGTGAAACAGCTCCAGGGCTGGCAGGCCCAAGAGGACCTCCAAAACCCCGTGCTCTCCCGCACTCCGGAGTGTGAAAGACCAGTTCAGGCATGCCTGGGTGCAATTGGCACCCCAGGATTTCAGCAAATAGGTCTCATGTTCTACAGTGGGAAAAAAAAAAAAATATTTGGGAGCCCAGCTGGTGCTAACATCAAGGTAAAGCTTTTTGAGGCTGGTCTGAAATTGTTGCCCTTGCATGGGCCCCATTTCTCTGCGAGGCTCATGCTTGGATGGCCAGAGGATTCTTTCAGTGATCTGGGAACCTGAAGTGTTTCTTAACCTGCTTCAGCTCTGAGCTAGTTTCTGCAGGAAACACCGAAGTATGTTGGAACTTCCCTGCTAGATCAGGTCCACAAGAGCTGGTTCTCCATTTGCAGTTTCGTTTCCATGCCCTTGATTTTGCTGTTGCTCTTATGTGAGGACAGAGGGGAAACAACACTTCACTCCTCTCCCCCACACACTAGAGTGTGCATCTCTCTGGGTTTGTCCCTTCTCGTTCAGCACCAGCCCAAGCCAAGCTGTTCCAATTTTTCCAGCTCTCCTGGCATTTGATGAATGCTGACTTCCCACTTGCCGTCCAGAAGCATCCAGATATTCATGTGTACCTTGCAGATTATTTTAAAACAGGGGGTGTAAGAAGCAAGGTTAGTAACCCATATTTAGCTCCCTTAACCCATGCACTTTGTGGGGCATACAGAGGGTTGGTGAGATGGCCAAGCCAGTCCAGCAGCTCCCTGGCTCCCAACTGCACAGTCTCTCTCCCTTCGTCTTGCCATCACCCAGTTCAGCTCTCCTATTTGTCTCCTAGCTCCAGCTCTGGTGTTCATCTGATGCTAACCAAGCCCCACCATCTCCCGCAGCAGTCCACACAGGGAGAGCGCGTGGCTCCAGGGAGCTGCTTGAGCCATGTCCACCACCGCAGAGGGATATGGTCCCTGCCCTCAGCACCTCAGGGAAGTCCCTGCAGCCTGGTGGATCACCATGGACCTGTGCTGACACGCACCTTATTCTAAGCTGAGGGCTGACCCAGAAAAGACACCTGAAGGACTTAAGTCCCAAATGGAGGGCAGCATGTGTGACTGTGTATGGGGAATAATTACTCCTCCTAATAATCTGAAGCCAACTAGAGTTTCCATGGGGAAAAGTTCTTTTTAGTTGATCACTCTTGCTGTTCCCTATCCCTCTCTTGTAAATAAGCATTTAATAGAAAACTAGAGCACAGTATGCTCCTATTATACTAGATTTGTATATTGTATGTGCAGGGGGAATTTATCTTCATACTGGAGAAATTAAACTGTAGTATATGAATAGCAGTGTCCATGGAGAAGAAATCCCCTTCTTCACCCATCAGTGACAAGTTTAAATCTTGAGCGGTTGCATTCAATCTTTTTTCCTGTCTGCAGCAGCACCATGTTGTAATATCTGCACCGCAAAAAAACCTCTGAGGAATCCTCACAGTGTGGTGGGGACGGCAGGGCTGACCTTGTCCCCCTCGTCATACCACAGAGCTCAGCCCTAAGCCATTCCCCAGCAAAAGACAAGTGAGGACCATTACCATCAGGTAACATAACAGATGCCTCCTCGCCCCCCGTTCCTGGCCACATGGTAGCTCTGAAGGACTTCTTGTCAATTTTCACATGATTGAGACTAGGTGTTATGAATTTCAGCTTGAGTTTTTATGCTAGGTACATCCTCTGGGACGGTGCAAATTTAGGACCCGTTCTAGTCACACCTCATTTCTTCCAGTCGCCTGTTACCATCCTCACTAGAAACAACCTGAGAGTGCTTCTAGGCCTAGAAAGAGGTTGCCTCTTCTTCGTGGAGACCTGGTGCATACCAGAAGTCACATCATAACTTCCTCCAGTGGTCCTCATTTCCACTACGTGGGATATAGTACTTTGTCCTTCCCTTCACCCTTCCCTCCCAGAAATACTGATCATAGGACTGCAATCTGAAGCGACTCAGTAAAATCAGTTGAACTCAAAGCAAAGATAATCCATTTCCCTACATACTCGTCTATCTACCTATCTATTTATCTGCCTATCAATTTGTGGGTAATCTTTTAGCCCCATCCTTCCACGGACACAGCTTACTGCCTATTCTTGTTCTGGCACAACTGAGGAAGTGGTGAGCCGTGGGGCTGGTGGCACACAAGCACAGGAACATTTCAAGCGCTGGATTGAACCACTGAGGTCGATATACTGTGTAACGACATTATCCCAGCCCAGCTGTGTGACTCTCCTGGCAGTGTGTGCTACCCGGTTCGTTGCCCTGTAATTGCACATTCTGACTTTCCATGACAAACCTGACTAAGAGCTTCCCACACCTGCCCACTCCCAGCTGCTTGCTGCTGCGTCCTTCCCAGCTGCCTCCCCAGTATGCGGATTCAACTGTGCATGTGGCTACTATCTAAAAATGGATGGGTGTTGTTTTCTTTTTTTCCTTTTCGGAAGGAAAGGAAGTGATTTGTATCATTATAAGCAAATGCACTGGGCTGAGAAGCAGTAAAATTGGAGCTGGGGGGGAAGGGTTTGGGGAGGCAGGACTGTGAGGAAGGACAGAAACATATGATTAAGATACAACATGGAAAGACACCTGGAGAAGCCTGGCCTTATATATCCATGCAGAAACACAAAAGAAATCAGGAAAATCCTTATGTAAATTATAACACTTTTCTTTCCATTACTGGAGCTTCTTTTGACATCCCTATTCTGTTTGCTGACTCAAATCAAAGTTGTGAGGGTTTTGGATTGAGCACATATTCCTTGTAAAATGTTACCATATTTCAACAAGTGCAAATGAATTTCTTCTCTCTCTTGTTCCTAATCCATTCAAAAGCCCCACAGGGGACACATGTGAGATATAGCAGCCTGGACCGCTTCAGCTGCTTCTCCTCCCATACTTACGCACAGCACTACCCTGGGCTTCCACTGCTCCAAGAAACAGCTTTTAAAAATAAAACAACCTCTATTCTGAAGAAAAATAAGATTTAGTACAGAAGTTTTCTCTAGCCAGAACCTACATTTGAAAGATTATATCCTTTTCCTCCAAGCATGCTATGCTACAGAAATTCCCAGCTATGGGACCCAGGAGTGCAGTTTTAGGGGAGTTGGGGTGGTGGGTAGGGTCCATTAATGTTTGGAGCGTATATTCATGCACATGTCCAGAGAGTGCATATTAAGGACATATTTTAGACAGCTGTTAATGCTGGTATGACTTGGACAACATTTTAAAAGGCAGTTTCTCCCTCTCCTCACCACAGATGCATCCAAAACACTTATAGTCATAAAGTTTCTAACCATTTCCCTGAACAAGTGACCTTTGCTATCCTTAAAAATCCCCTCTTCTATTCCACCCTCCTGTGCTTTCAGCACAGATGCCGGCCACCTGCCAGCTCCCGCACTGCTGTGCTGGAACCCCACCGTTCAGCAAGGACACTTTCATTCTGTCTAGAGGGTCTTACTGGCCAAAGCTGAACCTCTTGGTCACCGATTCATGTCCAGGGTTTTCTGGAAACACCATGAAGCCTGCCACAGAGCTGCCACGTCCCAC
The DNA here is from genome assembly GCF_028500815.1 of Rissa tridactyla. Classification (NCBI taxonomy): domain Eukaryota; kingdom Metazoa; phylum Chordata; class Aves; order Charadriiformes; family Laridae; genus Rissa; species Rissa tridactyla. Next base: position 31,339,620 of record NC_071466.1, read on the forward strand.
GGAGTGGAGAGGGAGCCTCCAGCCTGTGTTGGGTGAGCGCTGGTACATTTTCAGGAAATGGAGGGCAGACAGCGAGTGCGAGAGCGTAGGATGTGTAAGCCACGGCAGAAGGTTAGTGATGAATACCAACGAATCCCAAAATTACGAGTTGCAATCCACAAGCGGTTCCAAGGGAGTTTCCATTCGGGGCTGTGACTCAGCAAAGCTTCTGTCACAGACAATAGCGTATCGGTCTCAAGTCGCCACTAAAACCAACTCTGATGATCGGCCTCTTCTCAGATGAGTGATTGCCTTGCCCCAATGGTTTTTCATAACTATCATTTTGTGCTCACATAAAATGTTGACAAGGCAAGAAACCAGAAAACTCTAGGCTCCAGCAGAGTTGGTTTCAAAGTTAAAGCACAAAACCCATGGTAAAACACCTCAGCTTCTTCTGGCACTGCACACGTGACTTGTTGAGAAAACATCTGCTCAGGAGTAACGTGGCCTGGAAATCGGCTGCAAGGTAGGTTAGCTCAGAGTGCTGGAGCCGTGCAAGGTTCACCATGAGATGGCAGCCTTCCCCACCGCCTTTGCACACCCCGCAAGCTGCGAAGAAGATGTGCCAACCCCAGCTTCAGCACAGAGCAGTTCTGTCTTCCCAGCAGAGATGGGCTGCCAAGATTTTAACAAAGAGCTCCCTCAAAAAAAAAGAAAAAAAAGAAAAATCAGCCTTGCTTTGCTATACATACAACGATCCCTTGGTGAAATCCTTTTTCTTCCTTCAAGTAAAACCCAAATCCAGTAATTACACATTTTCAGCGCATGTTCTCCCCACACGAATCTACTAGCTGCAGATTGTCCCCACAACTGAACTTGACGGTCCTTGGCGGCAGCGAGCTTGGGCTCAGCATGGCATGTCTCTGTCTCCTTAGTGCTGTTTTGCACTTGGTAAAGGTCCCTGCATGCTGCCACCCATGTCACAGCTAGAGGGGTTCCTTCATGGGCTGAGGAGCAACAGGAGGTGGAATGGACAGGCACTATCCTGTTCAAATGTTCCCATGGCTCCAGCACCTTCTGGAAGCACGATGTCGATGGGAAGTGCTGGCATGGAGGGGTAAGAGTAGAGGGCTGTTGGCCCCATGTCAATCCACTTCTGGGAAACTCAGCTTGTGTCGAGGAACCTGTCAGGACTTACACTGTGGAGCAACTTGCACCACCCCTTTCTTCATGGACACAGAGAGACTGGGTAGAGCTCTACCTCACGCTGGTGACACCTGTACATTATATCACAGAGAGGATCCAGACAGATTTGGAAACATCAGGATATCTTCCTACTCTCCCGGTAGTTGTGCAAGTAGGAGGTAACACAGGGGACACAGACACCACAAACCTACAGGGAAATAAAGGAAAAAAGTCAGCCAAGGGCTGAGTTGTCCTTTACCTTAAATGGGTGGAGTCACTCCATGTGTAGGATTGTGTCAATTTAAGACTGTTTCAATGAATTTTCATTTGAAAGTGCACTAAGGTGAATCTGGAGAATCAGCGTTGCCTTGGATGAGTCAGAGAAACTCTCATGTGTCAGATGCTGACTTCAGTCACACCACTGTGAATCTGGGCTCACACCTCTGCAGGCAGTAGTGTGATTTCAGTGGGATAATTGTGCAACCACGATCAAAATCTGCCCCGCTCACCTCAAGGTGTTGCACTGGTATTACTGACAGCAGCGTCTGACCTCTTGCACCTTCAGCCTTCACTGCGTTTACACGTGAACAGAGATCAGCCGCTGAGCGCACCGCTGACAACAGGAGCTGACAGAAGGATAAACGAGGAGGACTTGCCTCCAATATCAGCTTCGCTTACGCCGCTATACAGCTGTGTCAGCAGGGGTGTAAATGTGGCACAGTCTGCTCCCCTTTCCAGGATCTCCAACCTTCATTTACAGAGCTAGATCCAGAGCAACTTCATGGCCTTCAGCAACGCGATTCCCAAATGGCCCTCACGTAAAGGAGGTCTGAATCTCTCCCTCTGGTTTTTCATTAACACCACACTTGATGGCTTTCTAATTGTGCTAGTGAGTCCCACTATGCCTTTCAGAGCTTTGTTCAGGCTATAAATACAGCGGGCAACTTTAAAATCACGGGCAGCAGCCAAGCTTGTATACTGAAAACATTCAAATATAGATGACTTTTCACCTTTACTTGCCAGAGGCCAAATTCTTTCAAACAATGATAAACCTTATTTAACCAGGAAGTCTTCGAAATTCTGGAGTGGGCCTAAAGGCCATGAGGTCTGAGATGACCTTGAAAAGTGACTTTTATCTCAGTGGACATCCTGGTGACTCAAGGCTTAAACAAATACGTCCTGATATCTAATTCTCCCAAGAGCAGGTCTCTGGTGCCAAAGGTTATATACTTAGTGAAGTATTCTGTGCAGACATGCAGAGCTGGGAGCCGTTGAATGTATTTCCTCATAATTAGCAGGGATTACTCCTAATTAATAAATACAGGTCTTTAGGAGGAGGAGAATTTGGAACTCCAAGGATATGCAGGCTTCCTGCAAAACTCACAGCACTTGATATGAGGATTACATAGGGTCAGAAGATGCAAAGCTAGAGGCAGAAGCATGATCACAAATCTTTAGGTCCAAGCATAAAGATTTTGTTATTTTGGAGGAAAGCAAACAAATAGCATGGGTGCAATTGCACCAAAGGCATTTATGCACAGAACAGAAGCTGGCAAGCTGTGCACGAAGCTGCAGCTATTCCAGTTCATGCCCATGGAAATAACACAGGGGACAAGCGGACAAGGTGGTAGAGGTAGAAGAGAAATGAGGGAGCAGGGTGAGAAGAGGCCTGCATTAGGACTGGAGCTCCAAAACCACCTAAAAGATGTGGAAAAGAGAGAAGCGACAGCAGAGTTAGGAGTCTGCAAGCCTCCAGCATCTCCAGGCACTGCATGAGTAACAGGCTAAGCACGCAGGGCTGGGTGGAGCGCCACTGGGCTGTCACCCAGGCAGGGCAGCCCTGCTGCGGTTCCATTCATCTGAGGGCACTTACTCCAGGGATTAATTGCAGCAAGAACTACAAAGGTACAAAGGTGCTTTTGAGGTGCCTGGGTACTGCTGGGCAATCCAGAAAGGCTCTGTCTCACCCTGTAGGTACTCTGGCATTCAGAAATGTCTACCCCTCTCTGACTTGTAGAAGTGGTGTCCTTTTGCTTGTGACTGCAATGTCTCACTCCATTCACTTTGGCATTGCAGTCTGAAACTCTGTGATACCTAACCCTGTAACTTCTCCTCTATTTCTTGGCTTGTGTTGAGCCTGACCAGCGATACAAGACCCCTGCAGTACACTCAGAAGCTACTGTGTTTCATAAGCATATGTTGTGGGTGTCTGTAAAACCCCTGTGATTCTTCACCAACATGGATTATAAATATGCATAGGTAACAAGCTGAGAAGTTAACTTCAGGGCTCCTTCTCTGCAACAAGTTCCTTGCTTTCCTTTTTTTCCTTACCTGCTTTCTCTCCTTCAGTTCAGATCTCTGGCTCTAAGTCTGGTTTTATCCTCATTATCTATAGACATGTATGCGAGTCATATATGTGAACATGGGCATTTCTACTCCATAATAAATGCCACTTTTATCTCAGCCAGTGTAGGAATTTGGAAGGTGCTTTACTTAATCTTCCCTGTGTATTTTGCAAACAAAAGGACATATACCAGGAACCACAGACTGGTCTTCAAGAACCTGATCATTACTACAGAAAGTGGTGGAAAGACTTTCCACCACTTCCAACCGTCTTAAGACAGCTGTTCTGTTGCTGTAGATCAGTCCCACGTCATGAGTTCGACGCTGTGAGTGCCTGTGAAGTGAATGGGAAAAAAGGGCAATTGCCAGAAGTTGCATGGCGAACCACCTTATCTCACTAACAGGATATGTCACATAGAAAGCTGGGTCTTAAATCCTGTCTCTGTCAAGGACTTAAGTGCTTTGTTCTTGTCTGAAAAGGCATATTCCCTTCTACTTAGAAACCACAGCTCTAAATCTTTTTCCTGGAGTTGTTCATTTAAGCCCTTTAAAACCTCTCCCAAAGAACATCTGACAAGAAAGATGGGATTCACACCCCCATCAACTTCCTGTCCATTAGCTCAACATTTAGAGCATAATGAAATCCCTCTCTTCCCTGGGCAGTGGAGGCAACTAAGCCCATTCCTCCCGGGCCAGCCTTGTCTGCTGCAGGACCAACTAGGAGGGGAGAGCCAGCACTCACCAACCTGCCATCACCACTCATTGTGCCGAGCCCACACCACTTCAGTAAATCCTTCTAATCCCACTGCCAAGCTGGACTGGAGGTCAGACAACACAGGACTGGCAAGGATGAGCAAGGCAGATCCTGAGGTGATACCACTGCAGTCAAGACAGAGCCCTTTCTGGGTATATGCAGGCAGAGTTGTGCTGGAAATAGGTTGGTCCCATTTGGTGAAATAATGGCTGAAATAAGAGACAAAATCCAAACTGCCTGTTACAGCCTACTCCAGTGTCCCCCTTATTTGTTGCTGCTCTTTTCCCTTTGACCATACCATTAGTCTTCATTTCAGGAGGCAGCTCCTTTTGCTTTACACAGTCTGAGACTCAGACATGGATGGCTCTGCCCCATCTCCTGCAGCCACACTTCATGATTCTTCCCTCCAGTCCTTTCCTCAAGGCCTCTTGCTCCTCTTTGTGAACAAGGTGATTTTGAAAGGCTGAAGTCATCCTGTGTGCTGAAGCTCCCTGATGCATCTGGGGAGCTTTACTGTTGAGCAGAAAGGTCCCCAGGGATGGCAGGTGCCACCAGGGTTCAATGGCAGCACATCTGGGAGTTTGAGAGACATAGTTTTGCATGCAGCATCTGAATCCTCTTGTGGCTCTAGCCACAAACCTTAAAGCCTGACCCCCCAGACAGCAGAAACCTGGTTCATAGGGATATTGGCTGTCTCTGTCACCTGCATGTTTCCAGCGGAATTGTGTGCTTTGCTGGTCCTCTGAAAAACAGGAACATCCAAAGTAAAAATTTCTCAACAAAAGTTCACCATCACTGAACTGGTGAAACAAAACCTGGCTATATTATTTTGTATAATCAGACAATACCACCCTTATACAGATTGATAGCCATATTCAAGGCATGCAAACGTGAAAGTGTTAGTTAGTCATCTAGAAAAAGGGTATCAGAGTCTGGCTGCAAGGCTGGGCTCGTTATTTTTTTGCTATACATCAGCAGTTTACAAAGCAAAGGCTTCACTTCATTTAACGGCAGAGCTCATTCAAAACAGGTCAGTGTAAGATACTGTATTTATAGGGCAACCAGCTTGCCTTGTAATTCTGTATCACTCATGCGTCACACCAAATTTATATCTGTACATTTCTCCTCTAAATTCTCCTGGCATTTCTGTGAATTTTATACCCTATCAGTTCACCAGTGTGTTTACATACCTTTTCTACACTTAGATTGTTTTTTAACTCCAAGGAATTGTTGAGTCAAAAGTTCTCTGAATGATGGCTAATCAAAGACTAAACAGGCTTTGCACTTGGTAGAAAATAGTAATAATTCATGTTCAACTGAAAGTTTCTTTTCCTTTGGGCACACACGCACACAGACACATCATAGTATTATCTGTGTCAGGTAAATCTGGGAGTAGCTAGGCTAAGCGAGATAAATATGATGATGTTGATAGGTGAACTTTCAGTGGTAAGGTCCAGAGCTAAACAATTGTTTACAATATTAATTATATTCAAGCCTAAATCCCACTGCTGGTTTTAATTGTGTGCATCAGGTTTTCAAGATTTCTGAGGTATGGGAAGTAAATAGGAAATTTGGTTGTGTGCAATGGCAAGTGGAGCCTCCAGCTTTCAGTGGCTTTATCTAACCTGTGCTTGCTGCTATTACAGAAATACCCAGGCCACCGGGCATGCTGGAGGGGAGAAGTACCTGGTGTCATCACCTGAGCCCTGTTCGGGCAGGATGGGAGGACGCAGTCAGAGCGCATATGTGGAGGTAGAGGTTTGCAAGCTCTCCTGGGTTTGCTCACAGAAAACCTAGCCTATGAGAGGTGCTCCTAGCTCTATCTAGGTTGTTTTGCAGGGTATAGCTGGGACTCAGCTGACGCTGCAAATTCAGCTTTTGAGGGGTTGATACATATTTACACTCCTCTCCTCAAGTTAACACTAATAATAATACCAAAAAATAATGAAACAAGACCATTATTTGGGGAAGGAAAAGAAGTGTATTGACCAAGACACTGAAGATACTTATTGCCAGAATAAGATTTATCGTAAATGGTTTTGAAATCAATTCGGAGGTGAAACATTTCCTCCTCATCATGAAAGGTTATTGATGTGCTTAGGAAGGATGCGTATACACAAAGATTGTCCACTTCTCACGTTCTAACAGTTCTCTACTAAAGGACATCACAGTTCTTCACTCATTTATATCCTTGTACTACTGTCCTGGCTATACCAACTCTACAATGTGTGTTTGCATTCTTGTATGTGTAAGTGGTGATGGAGATTCTGGGGGGAAAAATAATTGCTAACTTTGCCCAGTCTTTCTCATTAAGACTTCCCCCTCCCTCCCCCCCGCCCCCCCAAATTCATTTCAGCTATGGAGCTGGACTTAGAAATACCCTGTGTCTGCGTCAAAGTGACTGAAACCTCATCTAGAGAATGAATCAGCTTGTGATTCAGATTGGAGCTAGGAAAAGAAAAGCGGAGGCTGTTCAATGCTGTCCCCTCAGAAGCCCTTCTGGCGTATCCATATGGTTATTCCACCCTTAGCTTCTTGCTGTATTGCCCCAAAAGAAGCACCACTTAGTTCTGGCAATATTTGAGAAATGGGCGCTTATCACAAGGAACCGGATGGATATTGGCTCATTTAATACACCCAGCCAAACTAATCACGGAATCACGGAATCACGGAATCTTCAGAGTTGGAAGGGACCTCTAGAGATCATCTAGTCCAACTCCCCTGCTAGAGCAGGGTTGCCTAAAGCACATCCCTCAGGGCTGCATCCAGGCGAGTCTTGAAAATCTCCAGAGAAGGGGACTCCACAACCTCCCTGGGCAGCCTGTTCCAGTGCTCTGTCACCCTCACTGTAAAGAAGTTTTTCCGTGTATTTGAACGGAACTTCCTATGTTCTAGCTTGTGCCCATTGCCCCTTGTCCTGTCACTGGGAACCATTGAAAAGAGCCTGGCTCCGTCCTCCTTCAACCCACCCTTTAGATACTTGTAAACATTAATCAGGTCCCCCCTCAACCTTCTCTTCTCCAGGCTAAAGAGTCCCAGCTCTTTCAGCCTTTCCTCATAAGGGAGATGCTCCAGTCCCACAATCATCTTGGTTGCCCTACGCTGGACTCGCTCCAGTAGTTCCCTGTCCCTCTTGAACTGGGGAGCCCAAAACTGGACACAGTACTCCAGTTGTGGCCTCACCAGTGCAGAGTAGAGGGGGAGAATGACCTCCCTCGACCTACTGGCCACAGTCTTCCCTATGCAGCCCAGGATGCCATTGGCCTTCTTGGCGACAAGGGCACACTGCTGGCTCATGGATAATTTGCTGTCTACCAGGACCCCCAGGCCCTTCTCCTCAGAGCTGCTTCCCAGCATGTCCGCCCCTGACCTATACTGGTGTTTGGCATTCTTCCTTCCCAGGTGCAGGACCCTACACTTGCTTTTGTTGAATCCACTGCAAGTTGACCATAGTGTCTGTTTGGGAGTAGTCTGGTTGGACTCGATGATTTTAAAGGTATTTTCCAACCTGAACGATTCTATCATTCTGTGACCTACAGGGAAATACTCTCTTTCTCCCCTGCAACACTTAGGTGTTAGGTTTGAAACAAAGTTACTCTGAATGAACCTACTCTACTGATTGCTGTGGCAATGATATTGTATGTCATAAATTCTGCCCTCTTACTCACCACAGGCAGATTTTCCTTTAGTGGCAGGAATGCAAATCTGGGCTGAAGATGGGGAGTATCTCTCCATGGCCAGTAAGACACTCACTGTATGCAGCTTCCTGTGGAGCCTTGGAGATCACAGAGTTCTAATGAGTTTTTGTGAGTGTTAAATGATCTTATACAAGTGAAAGACAAACAAATGACTCACAGAATCAAGAGAAATTCATATAATTTTCCCCATGGAAAACTACATGTTTGTTTTGTCTTTAATCAGAATGAAAGTTAATGCGTTAACATTTGAGGAATCTCAAATTCCCGCAAAATTGTTTCTTAGATGTAATACCAAAATGTTTCAATGTTATCAACTAAAAGAAAGTGTTTGGCTATTTCTAAGTCCAAATATTTCATTCAGTATGTCAATGCCTTTCACTGATGGTTGATTCAATTTAAGTTACACTCAATGCCTCGGCAAGATTTGGTACTCCACTGACTTTTGTTGCTCTTTTTCCCCACTGGCTTGAACTTCCCAGGCAAACTATACTACCTATAATGTGTCTGCAAGGGCTCCCTTGGTACCAGCTACAGTTCTGAAAGAAACAGAGGTTGATTTTCCTGAAGAAGACATACAGAAAAAGAAGAGAGTCATGGAAAGTTAAGATTTTGTAGGAACTGCAATTTCAGTGGAATTTTTCCAGGTAAGAAAGAGCAAAACCAGCTATTTGTAATATTGACAGTAGGCTGGAAAGCTAAGTAAAGAGACCTGGACTGCCACATGCCCTTCCCCTTCCACCCACTGTGGCTTTGTCCTTATTCTTATCTGTGGCAGCATTTGCCAGCCCTAGACCTAGGTTGTGACTCCCTTAAGAGGAACGCAGGCAGGTGTCCAAATTACAGGGGAAAAGGAGGAGGAGGAGGAGAGGAAAGGACTTCCTGGAGGCTTCAGTTTCCATAGCTCTGCTTCTTATGCAGACAGAGGCAGAAATGCAAGTACATGAACTAGGAGTAACTGAAGAAAATAAAGAAAAGACTGCTCTGAGTTCTTGCTTTAATCTATTCTCTCAGACAAAGGTTAAATTACCATTTGAATGCTACTGTAGAAGAGCCAATAATGTTGCTTTTATGTTCCGAGGATCCTCTCTCTTGATAATACAGTCTTTTCAACTCCAATTAAGGAAAGCTGTAGCTCCAATCATCTCCACGCTGAAGATCCCTAGTTTTTCCATCCAAGAGCTGGTTGCCCTCTTGCTCGCTCATTGATTTCCTGCAGGGCTTCAGGTGGTGCTTCAGAAACAGCTGACTGTGAGGATATGCTCCTGTAGTTAGAGAGAACAGAGCTATACTTTGAGGTCTTTATGAAATTATGCCAAGTGGCTTGTGATTTCCAACTTCTGGACCCCAGGGAGAAATCTGAACCCCTGGCCAAGAGCGGAACAAAAACCGTGGTCCTGTACTACTGTCCAAGAAAGCATTTTTGGACTACATTTGAAAATACACTCTCCCTCCTGATTAGGATACTATGTTTTCATTGCCATTTAGAATGGATTTAGCTATCTACGGAGGTTATCCTGCAGACTTTCCAGGCTTTCCCATTGTAAGTTATGTGTACACTAAGGAGGAAATCAAAACAAACGCATATTTGTCTTCAGAACTGACAATGGTGTCAAGTGGAAGACAAACACAGCCAAAGTAGCGAAAGGAATAACAAAACTACTTACACAGAACTACAATCAAAAACATATCATTTTTTAAAGGGCTGCTAATTGTTCAGCACAAAAATCCTCAGCTGTGCAGGTTGCAGCTGGAAAGCATTTGCAGAGTGAGGTATCAGGGTCCAAGTGAGGACAAGGCACAGTCCATCCTTTCATTGGTGTTTGCTCCTGACTTTCCCCATCCTCATAAGCCACTGCTGACGCTCCACTGGTTCAGAGGCCCCGCTGCAGCTATATTGCCTCCTTCTATAATCGGTCTTACATTGCTTTACACAAACAGGGAAGAATGTGTCCGGTTGACCAGGGCCCCAGGTGGGGAGAAGCCCACCCTCATTTCTCCCGGACGCCTTACCTTCTGAGAGGTCTCTCTATTCATGAGTATTAAATAGGCTGAGCACATCTGGAAGGACATTTATGGCAACTCTGAGTCAGTCCTGTGGTTCTCTGGTCCAGGAACCCGCCATTAAAGGGAACCTGCATCCAGAGACAGTTATTTCCCAAATCAGCAAAGCAGAAATTCATTTAGGCCCTCTCATATATTCCTTCTGTGAATGTCTTCTTCACTGCTAGCTCAGGGTATTTACATATTCCATATTCCCACTTATAAACCCCTTAAGAAGATAACAGCAATCAAGAATGAGACTCCAGGGACAGAGCTGCTGGAGATGACTCTGGAGGAAGTAACAGATCCTCAATCATACCCCAGGTGCTGGTGGCACGACCCCTTTCCCAGTGCTCCTCACGCTCCTCAGAGAGGCCAGGATGGAGCTCTCTTCTGAGTTTAGTACATTAATTAATAGCTAAAGTTGATGTGACTTGTGGAAAAGGAGCAGGGCCTGAATCTACTTACAGTCTCTGTTCAGCTCTGTGTCCACCCTCTATAATTTGGAAAGCTCCTCCTATGAACACTACCACACTCGTCTCAAAGTCCTGAATAGTTCCACACCTACGCACTGCACAAACAGACCAGAAGAGGACTGGAGGGCTCCCAATTACACAAGATGCCTGTTTAGCCCTTCCATGAATCCCACAAAGCTCTCGGCTTTTGGGATGTGTGGCAATAAGTTTTGCAAGATAGTTCTGTGAAAGGTCAAAGACCTCTGTCCTGCAACCGAGTATGTGAAACTATGCCTCCTCATAAGTGCCGTCGTTATTACATTGCAGTAGCATTGTAAACACTGTGGCCTTGCACACACTAGGAGGAACTGCAGTGTTCCATTTTGTGGCTCAGCTGCAACTTTGGTAGTATTGCTGGGAACAATCAAACCAGTAGCAAGGGAGCCCAGCTCCTGCGTGATAAGTGCATGACTACCTGGAGGCAAACCCCAGAAAGGCATAGGCAAAAGAAAAGCTCCTGCTGAAACATCTCAACACCTTGCTCAGCCTAAACCAAGCTATCAGCTCAGAGCTAGAGGTTCCTCAGGGATACTGACCCAGTGACTTATACTCCGGACATCCTGCCCACATGCTGACCAGGTTGGAGTCCATGAAAGATTCAGTAGCAGCTGCTCAGAACATCCCTGAAGGAAAAGCATTACTAACCTTGTCCTTTTCTTATATGCTTTCGTTAACTGGCTAGAAAACTCACCCCGAATGTGGCCAAGCAAAAATAAATTGAAATCTCCATTCCTTCTTTTCAAAAAAAGACTTAAACTATCAAGCTACAGGAGAGCTTTGAACATGCTGTGCATGAAGGAATGGATGACTGAGAAAGGGAGCAAGAATCTCCAGCCTCTTCTTTTACTTGAACATGGCTCTCCAATGTCTAGTAAGATACTTCAGCCGTTGATGGAAAGAGTTGTCATACTCTTCCTTTCCTGGCCTGATTCATTAAAAAAGGAAGGCATAGAAACCCAGGGATTTATATATTTAGGAGGTGTCTCACATGGCTAACCTAAGTATCAGGCATTACAGAATTTAGCATGGCAGCACCCTGGTTGACCTTTGCATCTGACTACCCTCCATGTGCATGTGAATGTCTGTTATCTGACAGCTCAGAGGAAAGAAGTGCCTCCCCACATGGCAGCGTGTTTTTCTGAAGACATTGTAGGATATTCTGAGCAGAAATTTTAAACATCTTATCTCAGAAATGGCCAAAAAGTGAGGGTTTTTTTAGGTTTGTTTGCACTGCAGTAAAGTACAACAGTGTTTAGCCATATAGCAAAACAAGAATTACAATTTAGCTCTAAGCTCTCAGACCGATATGAACAGCTACAGACCTTTAATTGTTTTCAGACCCTTTAATTTATTCTTTGGTTTTCCTGCTAAATTAATCTATGCATCTGTCAACTCACAATGCAAAAACTCCCAGGACTTCATGGCCAATTAAACTCTTCTGGCAGAGGAAGAGCCCCTAAAATTGAAGTAAATTGTATTAAAATCTATTATAAAGCCTTTCCACATTGACACAAAGGGGGAAAAAACCTTCAGCTTGTATTTGGATCAAGCCACTTGCAAAAAACTCATTGTATTCAGTCAAAGACCTTACATATCTTACTGGTATCTTTGCTTTCTGTGATGGGTTGAGAAAGGGAAACCAAGTAGTTCTGCGAGAATGGATATCAATGATGCCTCATATTCCACAGAGCTGTGTTTTGTGGTTTATGGTAGTCTCCAACTAAGGCTATGACTGTGCTTGGGACACCCATATGGTCTCCCTTCTTTTGCTGACAATATATGAATTCACTTGCCAGACTTTCTCTGCTTGGGGCATTTGCAGGAGGTATTTGTGGAGTTTTGCACCTCCACCTGGGTACTTGTGTTTTTGAAACAGTAATGTAACCTCTCCCACATTTGTCTTCCTTTGTTATCTAGGGTTCAACTTGGCCAAGAATAGAAAAGTGATTAGTGAGCGATGATCAGGCAGACTGATTACACCACATGATCCCATAATTCTCATTTCACTAGGAAACGAGGCTAAAAAATGAACAGTTATCTAGAAACAAATAATGTTTCAGTGTGACTTCATAGACAGCATGTTTTCTAACAACTTTAAACATTTTTCTGGAAGTACATTTGAAGAAATACATAGCGTTAGATATTTGATTCTTAGGAGTCACACTTGCCGGGACAGATGTAAGCTGATCCACCCAGGATCACAAAGAATATTTTCTTTTCACAATATGTTATCAGCAACTGGGATTTTTCCCTTTTTTTTTTTTTTTTTTCCCTGGAACAATGAACAGGAGTTATCTCTTACATTCAAGCGAACATGGGCCCACAACATTTCCTGCATCAGCTCCCTATGGAGAAGGCAGGATGTTTAGGAGTCGTGATGCTGAGGACAAAGGTTGGTCAAAATACCCCACCAGCCCACTGCAGGAGTGGAATAATGGCTTCAGTGGTATTTTCCACCAGAGAAAACCAAAAATAAATGTAGTTCAACTTTGTTCAGTGGTGAGCCAACAAAAATCAGTTTTGCCTCTGACAGAAGCCTGTCTCAAGTCCAGGACATGTCCAGATGAGGGTGTATTTACCACTTCCCTGATCTCCAATACAAGGCTAATAAATTTTCAAAAAATCTGTGCCACAATCAGTTAACACACATATCGCTCAGTGACAACGCAGACTGTTTGATCTTTGCTCTAAGGGTAAAGCACCATTTCAGGGTTGCTTGGCAGCTCTGTTTTCCTTCCCTTAGAAAAAGAGATGGATTCATTTAGAATTGCAGGCCTCTGAGAAGGGACCTCAGGTGTGGCAGAAATGGCAGGTGGCTAGAGCTGACTTGACAGCAATTAAATGTACAAATCTTTGATTAGGCTCATGGGAATGGAGTCATTAGCTACAGCGAATGGACCAGCTTGCTTTCCACTGCCTCATTAGCCGTAATACTGATATTACTTTAAAAAGCCTGGAAAAAAGCCTTCCCACACAGAATTAGGAAAGTTGAGCTTCTGGGGAAAAAATAAGCTAGTGTAAGCATTTTCTAGCCGAACAAACAGAGCCTGGTTTTTCTGCATGGTCACTGACAAAAAAAGCCTCCTGTTTGCTGTACTGTGAGATAGCCCCGTACCCACTGCTGCAAGATCAACAGAGAGCAACAAGTTGCTTTTGGCCACCAAAATTTAGTAACGGCCTCATCAGGCAGCATCCTGCTGTGCTCCAGTTCCGAATATCAGTGCCTCTAACAACATCCTACCCTGCAAGTGAAGACCTTTGTTCAATCGCACAGTGGAATTATCAGGCTGGATATAAGTTGCACATAAATCTCCAAACTAGCAAGCTTAGCGCAGGGGGAGATTTGGCTTGGGCTTTATTTATCTTCCTGTAACATGACTGGTTGAAGAAGGGCTGCAATAACAACATTCTGCTGTAAATTAACATCCTCCCCCCACCCCCACTCTACCCTTGCTGTTTCAGGGGAAGTTCATAATGAAATAATTTGTACCCACTCACCCTTTATCTTCTACTCTTCCTCCAGTACTCTCTATCCCACCAACTTAATTTCTCTGGTCTGCTAAACGAGAGTCCTCTGAACAAAGAGAATCAGAAGAAGCCCTTTCCCCCAGGGCCATCATGTAGGGGTTCAGGCCAACAAGTTGATCGCATAAAAGAGGTTCAGAACATAGCGAGGCCAGTGGCTTCTCGCCTCTCACATTGCTCAAGCAAAGGCAGCACAGCTAAAGCGGGGGCAGAGGGAAACTGTGTTTGTGAGACAGTGACAACACTGCAGGGACAGGGCTTCACCCTCGACAACAACAGCAAGATCAGAAAATGGGATGCCACACTTCCTTGGGATTAATATTGTCCTCGTGTAACATGGGGCACTGAATTGTTGTGCACTTGTTACAACAATTGCTTACTTGTGAAATCTATGTTCAGGCACTTTGGATCCCACGGGTCTGTCCTCTGGTCCCAGTGGCTGGACAATATTGCCAGTTTCCTCTCACTTCTTCCAAGGTTTCAAGGGGACAGGATGCTACAAGAGATCTCTGTGCCACAGGTGACTGGGTGGAAAATTTCAGTTTTCACACTGGCATAGTTTGAAAATAATTATACGGCCTCCCTGCAGTAATAACCACGTACTTCAACTTCCTTAGGTGTATTTGTTCTTCACATGCCTTTTGAGATGCAAGAGCTACAAATAGAAGAGAAACTGAGCTGAAAGGCATGCTTCCTCTGAAGAAGGACGTTCATATAGTCAAAGAAGTCTAAAATATGTGGTACAAATCTGCTGGAGTTATCTATAGCGAGACAGGTAACTACTGCATTGGGCCTAATCCCATTGTCTCAGTGACTGCCAAGGTTGGGTGAAACACATCCCATGTTAGCTGAACAGCTCACACTTAAGCTGAAAGACTCCCATCAGGATGGCCTTTCCCAAGACCGTGGCAGCAGAGGACTGACTGGATCTTCGTCATTTGAGATGGCATCTAAACAGCTCACAGATTCAACAAATACAGAGCAATCTCATCAGCTGTGCAGCGCTGTTTTTCTTTCCAAAATGGTGATGTTAGAAATACAAGGCGGGATTTGGTCAACAATATCCCTGGGGCATCTTTGTTTTATTTCAATGAGCAGTGGACTTCCATGCTGAAACAAAATATGCTGTGAAAAAAAAGAAGTGGTCTTTGGGGGAGGGGAAATCCCAGGAAAGAGGGAATGAAGAAGAATAAGGATAAATTTAAGAGGAAGGAGAAAATCAGAAAAAGCTGCTAAACAGCTTCTAAATTATTCTATGGTAGAAAATACAAGCTGCATTTCTTTTGCTCTTTCAGTGTCTGCCTCCTCTGCATTTTGATGACAGTTGAGTGACTAGCCTGATGGGCATTTTTATAAGTCTTCCTTGATTCCTACCTGCTTATGTATTCACCCAATTTCCTTTGCAGAACTGGCCTTGAGTGATTTTCCTCTAGAATCAGACCTCCGAGGATCCTGTGTCACATCACAGGTCACTTTGTACATGGGAATTAAAGCCCCACCTAGCTATGATAGATGCAGAGGAGAAGACCAACCTAAGTTGCTCCTAATTCTCCTCCGTGCCCCTCTTTTGGTGCTTGCTTGCTTCTCCCCAGAGCAGTCAACCGCAGGAGGCTGACTGCACTTCAGCAGTGGCAGGTCACCACCTGACTTTTTAATGGAGCTTCTGAGGCACAGGCACAGGTCCTCTTCTGCTGACTCTGCTGTGGGGATGGTAACTTCCAGCCAAGGAATGGAAAAGACATTGGTGGGCTGCAATAGCTGAAACTGCCACAGAGTTTCTCTGGAGGTCATTTGTCAGAGTGGTAAGTGATTTAAAAGCCTTGGAAAAGTCTGTCCTCTATGACTTAATATGGCTTTTCCATCTCTAACTTCTGAGGCTCTGAAGAAAGTGCAAAGGGTGTAAACAGTGCAGCAGAAACCCTTTCCAGTCATCTTTTTTTTTTTTATTTCCCATTCACAGCAAATATTTTGGTTAAAAGACCCACTAAAACAGAAGAATATTAAGCAATATCCAGAGCTGTGACTGTAAAAATTGCAGTCATCCACCATCCTGCTGCCCAGCCAAAAGCTGTGGCACAGCCAGGACGGAAACAGGAGAAAAAAGTATTTTTCACTATGTGTTTTGACACTGCTCGGGGGCTTAGATGACCTGTTGGTAAAAATGCCTGTGTCCTGTCTCCACAACAGTTATATCAGCTGTAAATTATCTGTCCAGTTTTGCCATTGTGAGTAGGGGCCCGGTGGGAATTAATGACACTGTATTATTGTTGTTGTTGGCCAATAGCCTCCAAAAAAAATTCGCTCCCCCTCTGCTGTCCGCTGGGCCCTAAACACTGGCATTAGGAATATTTCTATTTGGGGCAGCCCCGGGTTTTGGGAAGAGGTCGGAAGGACGGGGTTGCCGAGCTCTCCAGTGCAGGCAGGAACACCGGCCCATCCCACTGCCGACTTGCCACCTTGCCACTCGGCCCCCCATTACACGTGGTGGGAGCCTGGGCTTGGAGTGGGGAAGCAAGGCAATTTGTAGTTGTGTTCCATTTCCTACTTCAAAACCCTGTTTTTACAACTATTGGCCTCGCCTGCCCCAGGAGCCGTGGCCTCCGCAGCGGGCTGCGTTGTTTCATTTCTGTCAGCAGTGGGTCTTTTCTCTTTGCTCCTGCAGGAAGGCTTTTGTTTCATGTCTTTCCTCCCCTGCCGCACGCTGTGCTGGCCAGGCAGCCTGCCACGTGCTCGAAAGCTTCCTCTCCTCTCCTCTCCTCTCCTCTCCTCTCCTCTCCTCTCCTCTCCTCTCCTCTCCTCTCCTCTCCTCTCCTCTCCTCTCCTCTCCTCTCCTCTCCTCTCCTCTCCCCTCCCCTCCCCTCCCCTCCCCTCCTCTCCTCTCCTCTCCTCTCCTCTCCTCTCCTCTCCTCTCCTCTCCTCTCCTCTCCTCTCCTCTCCCCTGTGCCACCACAGCCACCTGCTCTGCTCACCCTGCAAGCCCTCATTAGGTCCTTCAGGCGCAGATGCTCGGGGCCCGCTGCCATGTTCCACCGCAGCACCTTGTGTGATAAGAGGGTGGGCACCTGGACGACGGCCAGCCCACGCATTACAGCCCTCTCTCTCTTAGGTTGTTTACTTTTGTGACAGTTTCTCCTTTTGATTCTCATGTCTGCGATGTTGATCTAGGAGGGTGGCCATCTGGATTCCTGCCTCCACTGCGAGCCGCGGCTTGGTCTCCACCTCCTCCCTTCTCCTCCAACTGATTTTAACAAGTTTGCCTCCGGCTGCCCCTGTGGCGGGGCTTGCCATGGCCAGGGGCACCCAGCTTTCATTTCTCGCCCTTGGTTTTTGCTCTTCTTGGGTTAGGCTGACCACAAGGAGCTCACGGGGCCATCTCGGCTCTGTGCCACAGTGGTGGTTACAGCCAAATCAAGACTAACCTTCAGGTCATAATGAACTGAGATCCATCTAACCCTCAGTCCAAAAGGGGGCACAGCCTACCATAAGGGATAGGAAGGGAATGCACAGATTCACTTTATTATTAGGATTTCCATCCACCAGGAGACCTTGACTGGGGCTCTCCTGGGGCATTTCCCCTCAGAGCCACTGCCTCTGTCTCACAAAGGGTTTGAGCAGAGCACAAAAGCATGTCTGACCTCATCTGGGACCCCAGGGTGTGGGGTATTTTCAGAAATCATTCCAGAAAGTCCAAAAAGCAAAGAAAAGTATGCATGACTTTTCTTTTTTCTTTTTTTTTCTTTTTTTTCTTTTTTTTTTTCTTTTGGTAAAAATTTGTCTAGGAGGAAGAAGCAGCCTTTCAGCCCCCCAGCTCCAGCTATTCTCCTCAGTCCTCAGCTGGCCTCTCCACGGCTTTTGCTGCCAGGGTCCTGGGCTCCTGGGAAGCACTGGTGGCATGTCTGCAGCACAGCATGGATACGGTGCAGATATCTGCCCTGACTGCAACCCAGCGAGGGCTGCAACCCACGAAAGTATAGCTCTATCAGCATGGCTCCCTGCCCAGCCTAATTAGACCTGCCAAGAAAGGCTAATTAGCTAGGCTCAGTGCCACACTGATGTGACTTTCAAGAACCAGCAAGTATTGTGTGCAGCTCGCTTTAGCACGGAGATCCAATGTGAAGCTGAACAGATGGAGTCTAGATTCACAGGGCTTCCCTCTCCAGCACGAGCAGCCTGAAGCTGTAAGAGCCAACAGCACATGCCAGTGTTCATTTGGGTGGTAAGGGCCTTTACAGCGGGACCTCCGTGAGTTAAGCCTCACAACACCCATGGTGACATTAAGTTCAGTAGATCTTCCCCTTTGCTGGTGAGGTAAAGCGTAGGGTACAAAACGTGAGCCGCTTGCTGGAGTTCAGAGAGGGAACCCATGGCCGTGCTCGTCTCACAGCTCAGCCTGCCCGCCTCGCCCTTCCCTGCCCACAAAACCGCCTGCCCAGCAGCCCTTGGCTGCCTTCCCCTCCCCTCCGCCACAGCCTCGCAGAAGACGGCTCCCGAACGTGCTTTGGACCCTTCTCAGGCCTTTCCGAGGATCCCTTCCCTGCCTTGAGGAACAGCCACACGTTGTGTTTTTCCCCTAACTTCTGCTGCCACGTAAAATGCCGTCTGCAGCCTCGCACACTTCGGGGGGATGCTGGCTGCCTGCGGGAGAGCATCGGTTCCACCGTGTCTGCGGTTCCCCACAGCCGTAGGAGGGTGGAGAAATTTGCTCTTAAAGTGCGTAAGAAGGTAGTGAATCATGGAAGCAGCAAACTCTTGTTTACCAACATCTTGCTCCATAAAGATTTCTTTAACGCGGCAATTTGTGAGATAGCCAAGGTCTGGCTTCCAGTTCAGACAAGCTCGGCACTGTGCTCGGCTGGGGGAAAGATTCCTCTTGGCTGATGTGGTGGGGATGCTGTCCACGGAGCACGATGGCCCCAGCTCCTCACGTGGAGAGGATCTTGTGTGGGACACACGCACACACACACAGAGCGCGACACACACAGAGGGGCTCCCGCTACTAGAGGAAGGGCTCCAGAAATTGCCCATTTCCTTCCCACGTTTGGCTGACAGTCTGGCAGGGGTAAAATACATGAGAAGGAGCTTATGGAGGTAGTAATATTCCTACTGTTGGACCATCATGTAAAGGTACAACAAGAGGAAAGCACGGGTTACACACACGCAGAAATACCGTGGCATGTACTACAGTACTGCGTAATGCACACAGGCATAGCAGCAACTCGTTACCCTAACTGAAGGCTACAGTGTAATTAGCTTAATTACAATGCCGCTGGCTGAATTCACTTGAGAAGTATGCCATTCTCTGTGCCCTACAGGGTAATGCATAATCCCAAATACTTCATCAGTTGAAAGCGAGCTCTGAGACACATTTGTGCTGCAGCACAGTCCCACAGCCAGGCTTTTTGGTTAATGTTATTTTTCCCCAGCGGACCAGAGGATCCAGCTACAGTTGGTGCCCACCGATGCATTTACTCATTTTATCAATTGTAGGGAGAGATTATGAAACTTTCTTTTAGGGCCGGAGCTGCATTGAACTTCACCGCACCTGGAGAGGCCACAGGCTGCAGGGACTTCTGCCCCAGTAGATATTAATGTGAAAATGTTAATTTTAGAGCTGCTGATCAGGCCAGCTAAAACAACTAAGGGCAACAGACAGTTTTTTCTCACATACCCACGCACATCTGCGCACCACATCGCCTGCCCCCCCAAATGCAGCCATCCTGCTTTTCAGGGGCCAAAGCCACATGCTCAGTAAGATAACACTCTCTGTCGGGTGCAGGGCTACAGTCGGGAGTGGGTTGGGGACACAGCCCAGGCGCTGGTGGCCGCAGGGCCACGAGCACCAGCAGCTGCCCGCACACAGGGCACATCCCCGTCCTTCCCAAAGGGGTTAGGGCACACGTGGCCTGAGCAGCGCAGCGGCACTCAGCTGGCACACAGCTGGGCTGCGCAAAAGGAGCCCAGCCCCATAGCTGTCAAACAAGAACTACCCGGGGTAGCTTCAAGACCTGGTCAGCCATAATCCCATACTTACTCTTTGGACCTTCGTCAATTGCTAGTTTTCATCTTCAGCTCCGCTCCCTCATCACCTTCCCCCCCACACATGCACCATTCTGTGAAACTTCCCCTCACTTCCCGGAAAAAATTGATTCCCGAGACTTTTTTCCTAAAGAGCAGTAGGAATAACTGGCTTTTGAATTCAGCACAGCAAGCCTATAATTACAAAAAATGTTTTGGGTTGACAGGAAATGAAACTGTATTTTCTTGGTAAAACAAAAAAACCCAAAAATTCCATTTTGGATAAAGCAAAGTGTTTGGTTCGACCTGAAACAAAACACTTCATTTTTGTGTTTAAACTTTTCACCCCTTTTTATTTATTGCAGGCAGGAAAACCTCAAAACAAAAACAAATGTTTCGAACTGAAAAGTTGAGCTGTTTCACTTTGAAATCCTCACACTGCATTGACTGCAATTTCTCAGAATCGCCCTCTTTGTCTTTGGCTGAAACTGTTTGCTAGATTTCAGATTCAATTCACAAAAAGTTTTGCACAACATAAAACAGCATCCCAAGGATTTCACCTGGCCCCACTTCCCTATTGTTCGAAAAAATTTAAAAATAATCGTGTTATTTTGCCAACAATATTCTTCAATACCGGTGCCCTCGCAAAACCAGGTCCTTCCCAAGAACATATTGCTCTTCTCTTCGTAACACCTCATGCAGGGGACGAAAGAGAGATGGGGTATTGCCTTTGGCTTGGTCCTTATGTGGCCTGAAGGCAGGACCGAAGAGCAAATGTCAACCTCTAATGCAGTGCAGGCTGCAGTTGGGATCCCGTGGCTGGGCTGCAGGCAGTGCCACTTCACACCGGGCATGTGGCAAGCGGGATCCAGCCGTGCGGTGCCTGGAAATGGGAGCGTCTGGGAATGATCTCCAGACTTAGGTCCAGGAAATAAGGACCTACACACCCAGCCTGCTTTTGTCTTTCACTGCTCATCAGCCAGGGGGAAAGTTTAACTGTACACGGGGTTTATTGGGCTTAAATCTGTCTCCAGGTTTTGTCTATTAGAAATAGAAGGAAAACAGCCTCTTGAGACGCTTTATTATTTCCATTTCTAATTTCATATGAAAAAGCAGAACAGGGAATAGATTTGGCCTTTGACCCTAAAAGAGTTTGGGGCAAAGATCCCATCTGTTCTGCATTGTAGCTGGACCTACTCACCGTTTCTGGTAACATCTGGATACGTTAATGCTTTCAAGAGTGGAAGCAGCCTTTAACACAGACCTTTCTGCCTCTAAGCAAAAATGTGTCTTCCTTATCCTTATAACTCAGCAGAATGACCCAGATCATAGAACACACATAAAACTGCCTGGTTATAAGTAGACATGCAACAGAATGAGAGGTTAAAAAGGAGGAGCAGAAGTGAAAGAGTTAAAAAAAATGCTACAGCCTCTCCCAGTGTTTCCTTGGGTGGAGTGTGTAAAGGTTAACGATTTCTAAATATTCAGGAGTAATAAATGATCTAAGTAGTTTTCTGGCGGTACCTCATGTTCCCAGAGAAACAAATGCTTCAAGGATATGCACCATTTCAGAAGAATGTGACAGAGAGAGGGAGAGATTTATTTTAAAAACTTGAGATGATGTATCTCATCGCTGATAATAAAGGTGCAGGCTCTTTCCATCCAGAAATACCACCAGCTAAACAACGAGGAACACGGTGCCTTAGGATTTGTGTCACACCACTGAAGGGCTTAAAATTACATTATATGAAGGTTTTCTGCTTCCTCCGCATGTATCTTTCTCCATTCCCCCATAGAGCCTTTCTCCTTGAAGTTGTTTTTGCAGCGTACTGGGTGTTATTACATTTGACAAAAAGGAAATCAGCTGTAAGGATCAAATAGGAGTAAAAAATCTTGCAGACATTTGAAGTGCGGTCACTCCTGTCCCCAGTTACAGGGGAGTGGGGACAGGTGAAGTCCATGGGAAGTTAGTTATCCCACTGCCAAGCTTGGATGAAACCGGTCAGTCACTGAAGAAACTACTGAGGGAGTGAAACAGAAGACATCCCCAGGCTGAGCTGTAGCAAATATTTTTTCTTGCTTCCTTGACAAAAGGGAAGACTCTTTTTTCTGGTACACCACTTACCTCAGGAGTAGAGCAAGGAAAGGGCCAAGGAGCGTGGGAGGTCAGGTTAAGACCTGGGATGGAGAGCAGCACTGGCTGTCCTCCTTCTCCTGCTTTTGGATGTGAGGCTGAAAAGGGGGAAGGAAAAGAGATGTAGCCTGTGGCCAAGATAAGCATCGGGTAACATGATTCGTAGGTGATGATACAGCAACAGTAGGAAGCAGGACACATGGTTAGAGCAGCTCCTGGGGGAAATGGGAAAGCAAGGTTTACCTCCCACAAAATAGGAGCAGGAG
Source organism: Rissa tridactyla (assembly GCF_028500815.1). Taxonomy (NCBI): domain Eukaryota; kingdom Metazoa; phylum Chordata; class Aves; order Charadriiformes; family Laridae; genus Rissa; species Rissa tridactyla. The sequence continues at coordinate 31,362,074 of NC_071466.1, forward strand.
CATTGCGAGGGTGGGTGGCAACAGGAGCCTGGCTGAGATTATAGGAGAGATGCAAGTGAGTATATGCGTTTATTTATTTTAATCTAGTTGAAACCTGGGCATTTGACTAATGGAAAACCCACAGCCAGAGTGCTCATGGTTTGGCAGCTTTGCAACACCTACCCTTGCTCAGGAGCTGGTGACCATGCTTGCTTTACATGCAGGGATGCTATCTGATAACAAGCCCTTCTAAACCATGAGCAAGAAAGGCTTGGGGTTTCTTACACGGGATGCAGCTGCAAGGAGAAAAGGCCTTCAGAAGATTCAGGGAAACCTGAATTAAGCCACTGTGGTTAGTGATGCAAATACTGGAGAGCCCAAGATAGATTAGTATCCATGGGCAAGGACCCATCCTACCCCCTACACATCAAATCTTAGCTTCTTATCTTCCGGTTCCGTGCTTTCACTCACCTCTAAGTGCACTTACAGCGTATACTGCAGCACTTGAAAGATTGACCTAGTTGGGTGCTAAGTACTGTGACGCTGATCTGCTTCAGTACATACTGCACCATGGGTGTAACAGCTCCCCTGGCTCCGCAGACATCCCTTTAGGTCACGCTGAGTTCACCCAGCTGCTGCTGGCAAACCCTTGGCTGAGAATTTAATGAAATACCGTGGGATCAGTCCCTCTTCTGACCAAGCCCTTGCCTGTCACTGGTAGGACAGCAGGAGCAGTGAGGGACGCCAGCCAGATAGCTCCCAGCTGCAGCTCCTGGATGTTCTCGTGGCAAGAGAACCAACTGCTTTCAGGGGGTTTTGTTGGGACAACAAATCTACCTACGACCTCACAGACCCCTCAGAAACCAGGACTAAAGACAACCCCTTATACCGCACAGCCTTTTAGCAGAAACTGGGGGATTGACACTGAAATGACTGTGGTGGGATGAACCCTTACCTGTGCGATCCGCACAGATCGGGCTGCTAGAACAAGCCCACGGCCAAGTGCTCTGCGCACACCTCTCTTGGGTAACAGCTGGGCTGAGGTCCAAGGAATCTGTATAAAACATGCTCAGGACTGCTCAGCCAATTAATCTTTTGTAACTTGTGGGGGGAAAAAATGGCATGTGATCATGTAATTAATGGTTGGCTCCTAAGGTGTGCGCACTAATTAAGGTTCAGGCCTATGGTTGCTCAGCAACTGTGTTTGCAGCATTTTCTAGCACTAAAATGCTTGACTTTACGGCCTGAGTAAATGTTCTTTCAGGCCGTTTTGTGCATCAGTATTCCTCAATCAAAAAGGAAAGAAGCAGACAGAAAAGGCAGTGGCACCCTAGAGCACCCTCTGTCCACATCAGCCAGGACGGGTGGGACATCTTGCTTTCCCATCCAGACCCCTGCTGCGAGTGCCAGTAGAAAGCCATAGCAGGTTGTTGCATCCTCCAAGAGCTTGTGCTGCTGGAGAGAAGATGTCTGTCGAGTGTGTTTTGCAGACCGTAGCTGATAGCAGAAGAACGGTGGTACCAAGGCTTTGGGGGTCTCTTCCCAACGCTGCAGCAGAGCCAGCTCCAGAGCAGCAGCCTTCTGCCTGAGTCTTTCCAGGTTTGTTTCTTTCTTTCCCATCCTCTTCAGCCTGTCGCTCTCCCAGGCTTGTCTTGCCCTCTCTGTTGGTTTCTCTCAGCCCTCTGCCAACTTGCTGGTTTTCTTCCTTCTCCCCCCGCAGGTCTCTCTGGCTTTCCCCTCCGCACATCCCTCTCCTTCAATGCCTAAGCGTCGGCAAATGGAGAGGAACACGGTGAGCACTGAAAGAAGGCAAGAAACACCCAGAGAGACCCACAGTGATATTCCAACATATCCCGTGCCCACGATTGCAGGGAAATGTGTGTTCAGCCCCTGGTTCCATGGGGGGACTCGCTCTGAGCGGTCAGGCTCCTTTGCTGCCAGCGGTCTACAAATCATTTTTCAAAGGCTTATAACTTCGCCAAATTTGGGCAGATTTTCCTGGACGCAGCAAATGGTATATTCCTGCTTCAGAGGCCGCCTCCTGCCAAATTTCAAGCCTTTTCCCCTTCTCTTGGGGGAATGCAAGCACTGCAGAAAGAAAAAGCTCACCAAGATATAATACAGAGACAGAGTTTTCCCTTAAACTTTCAGAAGTGCTTGGAACACTCTGGCAGTATCTCAGACAGAGACTCGGCATGGAAAATATCAACTTAAACTGTAAAAGCCCAACAATGTTACAAAATCAAATAAAAATAAGAAAATATAAAAACACACCTTATAACAGGCAACGTGAAGGTAGCTGGACACTGATATCAAGGTACCAATAGTCAAGATATTACCAACTTCATTCATATTAAACTAAAAGGCATTAAGTGGAACTGAAACTGGCAATTGTAGACGACAGCCCTACGGTTTAAAATGTGATGGAGCTTGATGGATGGATTACTTAATAAATTGACAAAGAGAGCAGGTAACTTCTCCTCAGATTTCATTTTCATTCTTTATGTAATTTGCCGAAGTTTTAATCAAAAAGAGATACTTTTCTCATCAAAAACCTTGCACAGCCAGAGCAACCAGTCACCCCAGTCCCTGTGCTGGACCACAGCCAGGGATGTACCGCCACTGTGGCTCCCAGGAGCAGACACGTGCCAGAGGGCGAGTTTCTCCTGTAATATTTCTAGTGTAATTCTCTGACAGGCCCTAGCAGCCTCCTGAGGAGTTCACCTAACACCATCCCACCGTGACGCTGTGCTACAATAAAATGCCCTGGAAAAAGTCACCAGACAAAGTGCTCGCAGTACCAGTTCCAGCCACCTTTGGAGGTGGAGGGGTCCTCTTCCAGGGTCTGCCTTCAATTTGGGATTTTTAATGGGTGACTGCAACCTACTTTGGATGTGCTGAATTTTAGGCTGTGGTTTAAATCCCCTTCAATTTCTCTCATCCCCAGTTAACACCACAGACCAATAGCCCTCTACTGTATTATTTAAGCCACACACTGAATACAGAACAAAAGGCTATCAAATCCATTTGACTATTTGTTGATACTGTGATCATCATTACAGCGTGCAAATATATGAAAGACAATGTGTTCAGTAATCATAACAATATAAAAGTGAATTGTCCATGAACTGCGCAGCTAACATTTTACACCTACAGAGGGTTGTGTGAATGGAATTCCAGTACTTTTCAGCAAAATCATTGCAAAGCTTTCAGGCACTTTGAACTGGAAACTCATGTGAGAAATTAATGTTACTTTTTTTTCCCCCTTCCTCTATAGTGCTATTGATGCTTCCCCAGCTTGAACAAAGTACAATCTGTACTTATTTTTGTTGTTGAGATGTACTCATTGAGGTTGTCTGTCAGACTGCTCATTTGAAAGAACATTCCCGTGTTTAAAAAAAAAAAAAAGAAGAAACAGATAATTCATAATTATTCCATTCAGCTCCAGCCTTCTACTATCTAAATTGGAAATTTTATACAGCCTGGCTTAATGGAAACTCAACATTTTGGGTTACACAATGGAAAATTTTACCATCAACAAGCTGAGTATGATTCTGCAAAATTTCACTTAGTTTGAAGCTATCAGCCATCATTTCTCCACTTAAGAATCTAATTGGATTTTACAAATGTTATCAAATGACACAGGTTTCACTGCTGGATATAGCCAAGAAATACAACATGATGCCTTTAATAAAACTTGCCTTTCTATGTCCTCAGATGTTTGGGAGGGGGGTGTTTAAGACTGGATGGGAGGACTTTAAAAATAGATTTTAAATCTGAAATCCTCTTCACCTTCTCAAAAATGAAAAAGTGTTTTAGCAGTTATGACATGTCTGCATCTTTTATCACTAAGTTCATTAGACCATTAAAAAGGTTCTAATATATATGTTTAAATACGTTGTTGTTGATGACATGCTGAAATGTCATTGTTCACTCTGAGTGGGCAGTCATTTATTTTGAGACCCTTTCATTCCCATAGGACAATCTGCTGGAAATACCTGAGGTCATCTCTTGCTTATATTCATATATTAACTCTATTGGCTTCTCGAAAATTGTCGTCCTAAAGAAGTAGTGAATACAGAGAGGCTGAAATTTGCTGTGCGTATGAATCTAAGTCCCACAGATCTCACCTATAGCCAGCCAAATCCTATGCTCTTTCCTCTAGATTCCCTTTATAGTTAATGAAGATTAAATTCAGTCCCTCCAGAGGGAAATTGCTTCCAGTTGTATTTAATACCTATCTTTGGATAAGGGACACGCTCTCTGGAGTTGCAGCTCTCTCCCTCTTTCTCTCTCCCTCCGTCGATGATGGAAGAGATGCCTAAATTTTCAAACATCCAAAGTCACTTGGGGTAAATTCTGTGCTTAAGCGAGTACATACTCTGGCTTCATCATGGTTACTCATATGGGTGAAGCTACAGTCTAGCATCTGCTTGATCTGGAGCAAAACCTATGATGAGGAATATGGACATAAATTTTATATGAGGCGCACAAATATCTACCTATCCTTTGTGGGAAAAGGTATTAAGACCCCACTCCTTTATTTCTTCTGCAGGCTCCTGTACCCAGATGTGTTATCTGTGAAAGTGCATGTCTTCCTGTACGGCAGGAAGAGCCAGTTCCAATCAGCATGGGATGCAAATGTGATGCAAATTATGCATAAGCCATATTTTATCAACCTCAAACACTTTTCCATGAAAATAAGGCAACATATATACCCTTGTTGCTGCAGAGGGGTTTGCAGCTCAATGTTCAGTGCAGATGAGCATGTACAGAACCAAACCGAACAGAACCTTTCTGGAATTACTAAGCACAGCTTGTCTCTAAACTTCTTTGAAGAGTAATATCCTTTGATCACTCTTCAGCTGCATCTCATATTTCATGAGTCTGTGTGTGATAGTATTCTGAACCTACTTGCTGGATTTTTGTAATTTATACTCCTTTGCCAAGGAAGATTACTCTCTCAGTGAGCAAGCAATGGTCAATTGATTTCAAGAGCAAATCCTGTTGGCACTTAAGACAGAAATGATTAGACCCCTTGTTATCAAAGTCCCAAGGTCAAGTCATCAAATATGACTGATTACGTTTTCTAATGGTTTTTCTATGCTCATTAAAGTGCATTCAAATATTCAGAATCACCTCTGATCATGACATTCAAAACCTGCCCTGATGGCTCCTGACAAGCAGAAATGTATTCTCTAATCTTAAACCACATAAACAATAGATAACTGCTTGTAATTGGGTTCAAATTGATTTCAGGTGGCTTCAGAGAAAAGCAATTTCTACAACAGATTAACCTTTTAATTAATGTTTATTAAGGATATTACCAGGTGCAGGAATCCTCCTAAAGCAGAAAATTAAACTTCATTGACATTCATTTATGATAAAATAGCTGATCCATTCCCAGGTCATTATTCATGTATTTTTCATCATTTCTTGCTCTTCATGAAGATGCTATAAACTATAATTAACTATTGTTACACTGTATGTTTTAAATACATTTTTCTATATTGAATAGGGGAGTGAGCATATGAAGATCAAGATGTCCTTTGGCACAGGTTTTTAGAGAAGGACACAGCACTCTACCAAATGTCACCACGAGCAGGATATTCAGTTGTAACATCAGCTGCCTCTAAAGGTTGGTGAGATACCTCATTCATAAAGACAGTGCAAATGCATAGAGAACTCTGTCAGTTCACAGACCATAAAGGACTTCATCCACAGATGAAAGACAGGCTGCTGTCTTGAAGGGAATGCAACCTGGGCTGTAGAGAAGTTTATTTTGCCATATTTGTGGTACGTTAATGCCTCAGCGATTGTCTGAATCCAGATCTTAAGGAGAGTGATCTCCCAGATACCTTTGGAAATTTCCAACTCTAACTGAGGTTTGAGGTGATTTACCTGAGGCTGATAGGGATGCCACCTCTGGATACATCTCTAACACTAAATAAAAAATGGCCAGTTATTTTCTGGGTGTGTCTATAATACAAAATTTTAAAATGGTCAGTTATTGGTCATACTGTCCAGGTTTTAGCTCTTTCCCTGGCTTTGCTTTGGACAGTTTCAGCTAGCTCTCCCCAAGACATATCTGCCATGGAGAGGGCTGACCCTGGCTAATGTGGGTGTAGACCAGCGTGTACCATTTGGCTTTTGGGACAGGATTAGCCCCTGATCCTCTTCCATGTAACAGCGTAGATACCAACTCTGTGGCTATTGCTAATTTGCTGCCACCCAAGAAGACTTCCCACAGCTTCAGGCCATTCTTCTGATGAGCAAATTGACAAACCCTGTGCTCTCAGGGGGTTGCTTTGATTTTGTTTTGTTGTAATTGTGGAAGGAGTTGCTCCCAAGCATCATACATTACTTCTTTACCCACGGCTTCAGTTCAGCGTGTTGTATACGCAATATACGGTTCACAAACCAAGTAAAAAATTGTCTTGAAAAGCTCTCATTGATTCACAGTGTGCTTCCCATTCTGTAAAATTACATCAATTAAAAAAACCTTTTTGGTAATAATGAAATAAATAAATAGGTATAGAAGACCTTTAGTTCACTTTAATGCTAAAGCTTGTAATTTTCTGTGGAAAGCTTTGTTCAGCTACTGGTAGTGTATGATTTCCTTACCGCATCATTTCTTACCCTCCTAGTTCCAAATGAAAGACCTCCATACACTACTCCAACTGATAAAATAAATTTGCTTAAAAAAAATAAAAGAAGGTTGGTACTGGGTTGGGGAGAACTGGGCAGACACAGGCAGGGACTCTTGTCCAGAAATGGGAGAATTTGGTCAGTCTATGGCTACAGCATCTCCTCCAGAAGGCAAGCGCTCTGCCACCAGGAGAGTCAGGCTGACTTTGGAACGTCAGAAGACACACAAGAAGATGCTTGCAGCAGGTGACAATATTCTCCACATCTCTTTGTGATTTATAACTACCTGGACACTCTCCCAGCCAGCGTTACTTTTTCTCTGTTATCTCATACCGTGGTACCCCCATCAACTTCACTGAAGATGCATTACTGGATGGATATTTACACACTGACAGGCTAATCACAGAGCAGTACAGTCCATAGAACCTTTGAGGGTTCTCCTACAAATGTCTTAAAAGATCAGACAGAGGAGATCCCATTTAAGAAGTTGTCTGAAATTTATATATATATATATATGTTCCTATATTTCAGTACTTGGGTTTATCTATTTATTCATACAGAAATAAACTGTAAGGGATTTTTGTAACACTTCTGTACTTGTTTTTAATATGTAGGTTTCCTGATGCAATGAAATTCTATCAACTTCCTAAAAAGTCCTACTTTCAACCAGTTTAAAATTAAATTTCTCCTACCATTTCCATTCAGTTTCTTTGATTCCTTAAAGTTTGACAGGTTTTTTTTAGATATCCCAGAACTCTGGAGTTCATTTTCACCCAGTGAAACACAAAGGAGAGCTATTTTTCTCTTTTTTAAACTTATCTGAACTACAAAAAGAGAAAAGTGAGCTCCTCTTGCAAAACTTCCACAAGAGCACTTAAACAGCACAAAGGGAAAAAAGTCTATGAAGCTGTATTACTAGGCTCTGCTTAACAATATGCCACTGCCTGATTAATATCATTCAACTGTAATACATGAATAAATTGCAATTTGGATGATTGCACGTATGCACCATCATATCAAAACCGAAATGAGACACTTAGACAATCATAGCTTTCTCTCTTTTTTCCTTTTTTTTTTTTTTACTCCACACCTTTCTCCCTTCTAACAAGGGGATTTCTGTCACACACTTATTCTAAGATTGTCTGTAAAGACAGGGCTGGTTACAAGGCAGAACACTAATAAAATGAAACCAGTTTTGTGGGCAACAAAAGGCATGTTACAATCTGCTAAGCAAAAAGGGAAAGGAAAAGTAAGCTCCTGTTGTTAAGGCACCACCCTGGGACACACAAGAGCTGGATTTAAGTTCCTTCTGTGCAAGAAAATTCCTCTGAGTCATCAGACACGTGCTTTCTGCAGTGGTTCGTGAGACACCAGCCCAAGGGAGAACTGAAATAACATATCTAGGCTTTGAGGATCTGTGAACTAGGTTGCATGCCGTTGCAGGGTCCAAACTTGCACAGTGTCCTGGCAACAAGCATGTGGCTCAGTTGTCCATCCTTCACTGCTCTCATCCCAAAGAATCAGAAGCTGTTTGGAGACCAGAGCCTCGTAGTGCTGCAGGTACCAGAACAGGGTTTGGTGCAGGGCTGAGCCATGAACAGGCACCAGACATGTAAGTTCATGGACTCGATAGTCACTCAGCCAATTTGGCAAAGGGAGGATTTATTTAAGCACTTCCCACCTGATCAAGTCCAGCTCCTGGGTATTAGAGGCACTGCCTCTGATAACCCTTTCCTCAAGCAACCAAACTTCACGTGAGGCAGTTTGCCCACCTTGAGCTTACCGCTGGTTCTGATACTAAGTGTTAGGCAGGACTATCCCTTGTCTGTCTTTCGCTTTATGTCACTGTCCCCTTAGCCAGCCTTTCTGTTTCTCCTAGGTGCCCTGTGGCCATCTATTGATTTTCCCACACTTCTTGCCACTACGAGGGGAAAAAAAAAAAAAAGATGCTTATCTATTTAAATGACTGTCTCTTCATTGAGAGAGGAGAAGTGGCATAAAACAACAGCACAAACTAGTCATTTAATGGAAACTTCCAATGTCATAATGTATTTCAAGCATAGGATTTGTAGTTCTCAGATAAGAATATTGATTGCATGGAAAAGGAATCAAAAGCCTAAACTGATGATCTTTCTACATTTCTTTTGGAACAGCAATTAACTGGTCGGTCATCGAATTGTTGGGGAAGCAGCAGGAAACACAAAGATTATGAGTAGGTTACGATGTAGCAGGTAATTGGCTTGGCCATATTGAAGACATTTCAGCTGAAGAAGTTGTTGACATAGGGCACCAGCTTGGGAAAAAATGGCTTTAACTTGGTTAAATGTCATTAAAGTTTTTGTGATTATTATAGCAAATGCACCCATCGTCTGTATGTTATATCTTGTGGTCTGCCAGGCACTTTAGTTTAGACATGGTATCATTACAGGAGAACCACAAAAATGCTTTAGATTCTTTGGAAAACTGAAGGGGGGTAAAAACCTCAAGAGATCCAAGAAGGGGGGAAAAAAAGAGCGAGAGAGAGAATAGAAGGTTTGTTATCCATCCTGTTCTTGGAAACTGAACCAACGGGGATAAGACAACAAGGGCGCATATTTATAAAGCACAATAAAAGGCCTCTGTGCAGTCATGTCTGCGCAGAGCAGATGAGCGGTGGAGTTCTGGGAAGAATTACATAAGGCGTCTTGTGTACACGTGCCTGCGAACACAGAAACACGCATTTGCACAGATAGCCACAGTGCGTGCCCAGATGATGCCCCTCTTCACGTACAAAACCTCTCAGTCACCGTCAAGAAACGCCACAAACACTTCAGATGCGACACATGAGAAGTCCTGTTTCCTGTAGTGCCAAACCACCCAAGTCATAAGCAGCCTAAGAGCAGGATTGTGAGTAACTTTTCTCAGAAACAAGGCTATTTAGCCTGGCTTCAGCTCAACAAATCCAAGAGTAATTATACGCAGACATTTCAGTGGATATTGCAGACTTGAGGAGTCAGCTTACATGCACAGCTATTCAAGAGTAGTATGAATTATAGAATCTGCTAGCAAGATGCTTTCAGATGGATTTGTTGTGTGTGTCCATAGCAGCTTGCCATGTGGCCCATCTGCAGTTCACACGGCTTCCAAAATCTCAGTGCAAGCCTTATGTCCAAGTAATAACAAGACTGCATCTTCTCCAAGAGTTAAATGTCAACAATTAGAACTATATCTGGACACCCCAAAGCTCTTGCACTCTCTTCCCCCCTCGTATCCCTGTTGTCCAGTCTTTAATCATTCTGTTGTGCTGACTAGCTAGCATAATATTTCCTTCATCTAAAACCTTACCCTTTTTTCTACATCATGAACGGTGTCTGGATGTATACCATCCCAAACATGCCCTGCTATACATCCATTTCCATCTTCCTGCCTTGTACAAGCTTCCACATCTTTAACTGTCTCCTTGCCAGACATAATGTTCTGTCCTAAAACGGTTCTTGATTCTCCTGACAGCTTTTACAAAATTAACCTGGTTTTTCCCCAGAGTTTTCAGAAATAGGAGATCAATGATGTGTGATGAGATGATGCTAAAGAATCTTGCTTTTTCTCCCTCTCTGGTAAGTTTCCTACTCTGCCCTCTTGTCTTTAAGGTGAGAAGAAGAATTTGGTCTTAGAAGAAGAAGAAGAGAGAAGAAGAAAGAAGAATAGAAGAGCAGAATTCCTCTGCCTTATTGAATTCAGCTCCATCTCCTCTTTCTGCTAACATCTTCCTAGGAACAAAAATCAAGTTCCATCCACACCAAACTCCCTCCACGTGCATAACGTCCCATGCAGGTTGCAGAAGTAAACGAGAAGGACATGAGCTGCTTCTTGGTTAATCTCTGTTGGCACTCCAGAGACCGCTGACATCTGCTCTGTCTAATGAGGTAGCTATGAGTCTGAGTTCCCTCCAACTAGCAGCATTCCCCAGCATGATTCCTCCTTCCTCCAGGAGTTAATTGATTTGTACACTCATTATCTAGGCTTAGAGTTAGAGAGCTATTTATATTGCCAGTTGGCTACCATCTCTTAGCTGTATAATGCCACCGTACAGTCTTGCAGGCCCTTGGCCCCTTTCACAGCCCAGAAATGTACCTTTGGTCCAGAACTGTGATGGTATTTTTAAAGGGCCTCCTCTGAGCAGCTAGGTCTCATTGTAAGAGGCTGGTATCAGATTTTTGGAAAATGAGAGTGAACTTCTAAAGCACCGCCAGGCCATATTTGGAGATATGAGCTAAGTGTTTACCTCCTGGATGTAAATGGGCATTTGTGTCTTACCTGGATAGTTTTCCATAAGAACTGCAAATTTTCACTTCAAGGTATCTCAGCTCCCTCCCAAAGCATAGACTAGACAGTCAAAACACCTCAGAAACACTTGCAGAGGAAATCAGTAACCTAAGAAGGTAGAAGTCACCCAGCCAGTTGTAGATATCTAAAACAAAACAGGTTTTCTTCATGGTCAGTGGAGGACAATATGCAATTATAGGGTACAAAATATGTGGTATTCATTAGTATGAGACAAATTTTGTGTTACAACAACATGTTTCGCTCAGTGAGCCATAAGAGGAATGACAAAATGACTGACTCAGACACAAAACATACCGTAGGCTTCCTGTAAGTCACGGCAAGGTAAAACCCACCTCAATAACAGGTTGGTCCTCTAAATATCTATGTTGACATTTCACTCAGGTTGCTCAGGTTGCTTTTCCCCGTGTGCATGGCATGATGGGCTGACACATGGGAAGGGATTTGGCTGGGAAAGGACCGCAGCCTAAGGCTGATGCTGGGGAATGTGCCAGCCAAGTTGGGTGCCTCTGAGCTCAGAGACCAAAAAACCTCTGTACTGATCTGTGATCCCATATAACTAACCCACATCTTTCTCTAACTCTCAAGTTTCCACTCTTCTCCATTCCTATGGCCTTCCTCTCTCTACATCTCCATTTCTGGATTCCCTTTTCTATGATAGGTAGCTCACTGTGTGGAAACCCTGAGTAGGTGGCATCTGCAAAACATTGAAAGAAGGAGGAGATAAAGTTGGCGCTGACAACATAACAGGAGAGTGCTGGGCAGAAGAGTATGACACTGTTGCAGCGAAGGACTTGCAAGGCCTACCACATACTCGGTTATTATACAGGCCATGAGTAATTGCCCTGGCTACTTTCCCAGGTTCTTGCTGTGGGTGGTCTTGCCCCACGGGGTGGGTGGCAGATCAAGGCGTCCCCCAGCCAGCTGTGCTGGGTGCATGGGGTCACAGGGCAGGAGGGAAAGCCTAGTGCAGCACTGCGTAAGGGGGCTGGGCTGCGTCCTCCTTGGCTGAGTGCTGGGGCAGGAGCCATTGGGGTTAATATCTCCTCCATGGTGGACAATTCATACAGTTTCTGGTTAATGCCCGATTCTGACTTTGTATATGAAGCCAAAAAAAAATCAGACTCCCTGTGCTGCAGACTGCTGCAGGCACTTCCTGTCTTCCAGTGTTACCTTCTCTGAAGGATATTCTAAGATAAGAAAATAGATGAAGTATCACCAGCTAGACCATTTCTGCACAAGGAGTGAGCTGTGTGGGCCTGACACCCAGATACTCAGGTCCCGTACATTTACCAACTGCTAACTGTAGCCAACACAAATCCCACGTGCTGTTTGGACTTTGTTTTTTTTACACACAGGCCAAGGAGAGGATTTCAATCACTTGCCTGGGGCTTGACTTTAAGGAGCAGCTGCAGGAAAAATGAAGCGACTGCACCACATAAAACCCACAGTATTTCCATATTACGTACCCATGAGCTACAGAGCTGCAATATACCCCACTCAGGCTCCGGTGGCTGCGGGTGGCTTACCCAGGCAGTGAAGGGTGGAAGTGGGGATCCGTGCCAGGCTCCCCAGGGGAGCTGGAGAGAGCAAGGAGCAGCTCTGAGTTTGCGATAGGACTTTAGAAAATGCCTCAGCAAACGTGCTGGGAGTTCAGGCCTGGACATAAATGTCAACAGTGCTAGCATTGCGTACGTCCATTCTTGAGAGGAATTTGCTTATTAGGGCTGAGTAACCTAAGGAAAAGGCTATTTGCAGACACAGTCCAAGAATGACCAGCCTCAGAAAGCAGCTGCAAGTGGTTTTGCAATATGATTTTTATCTGGGCAGAATGAGTTCATAATTGGAAACTGCCCCAATCTTTCAGTCAGCTGAATCCTTACTTCTCTTGACCAGATCAGTATCACGTAAGACATTCCTCAGCCTACAGGGTGCAAACCCCCCTGCAGGTCTCCTCCCTGGGTGGAGGGACAGGATTGTGAGAGGGGTGAAAGACAGAAGGTTTTCATCCAAGTTTCAGCTGTCCGTCCATTTGAAAAACCCAAACTGGTACTCTCTGGCCCAGCCAGCACCTCAGAGTTAGGCTGTAGACGTTGATCCATAAACCTCAGTGGCCTATCCTGTGCCAACAGCATGAAACCAAACCAGAGGATACAGGTACGGCACTTGAGAATGCTAACCCAGGGGAAACAACTCATTGAAAAACCAAACATAGCGATGGATCTTTAGAAATAGCAGCTTTTGCCTTGATCACTTCTCTAAAATACATCACAGGCTTTTCAAATAATTGTTTTTTCTGCTTTATGTCCTGCACCCCAACAGGTCAAGCAGAGCTGGGAGCATTCGGCCAAGCAGGAATGATTAACCAGGTGACTTCAGCTGCAAGGGCTGACATCTGAGTGGCAAAAACAGATGTGAAAGAAAGAGCCCAGTGTTCTCGATCTAAAATACCGGCTCTGTTCTTCCTGGGGCTAGCAGTTAAAAAAATCAGAAGCAAAAGTACGCATGCTAAAGCTAATTTCATGGCTCAGAAGGGTCAGATAGCAGGACCTCAGTTCTCGGCAAAGGTCTTCCTCTGAAGATTTCTGGTAGTCAGAGGCTTGTCATTCAGTTTCCAGCTCCACTGTCTTCCTTTCTCCATCCATTTCCCTGACACCACAAGTGTCTGAGGACTGTGCTCGTGTCTGAGTGTACTGAAGGGCTTACAAAGCTGACAGTGAACTGAGCAGCTGTAAACACGCAAACTCCTTCTTTTGAGGAGTAGAGGAAAGAGATCAGGCTAAAATTTTGACTTCCTGAAGGCAAGTAGCCATATCTTTCCTAATACAGTTTATCAGCTCAGGCACTTGCAATAAACGCCACAGATTTTTTGATTTTCTATCACTCTGGTGATTAGGTCTTGACAACTGGAATAATTTCTCTGTAATAAAACATTTATGAACAGGCCAGAATAACAGGCCAGAATGAGTGCTCTTTGTCTCTTAAGTGATTAAGTTTTAGACAACATTGGCTTCAAGATGAATATGGAAGTGCCAGCTTCACAGATTTCATAAGTTACTGCAAAGAATATTTAAATTTGCTTTCAAATTACAACTGAAATTGGGTTTTAGTGTCGCATACGTGTTTTGGGACTTGTTTTGGCACTAGCTGAATATCAGTATTTACAGTAAGCCATGGAATTAGCCTCCAGATCAGAGGAATTATAATTCAGTATTCATTCTCATGCTGTAAATCTTACCCAACCAGTAAGGAGAAATGATTTTCAGTGTCACAAATGGCAGATGAACAGGAAAAGCCAGGTATTAAATTTGTTTAGATCCAATAGGTTTTAATGAACTTCTACTAGTCTTCTCTTAATTAAACCAAAGGACATCTACTTTTTCTTACTGTTTTCTTTGAATTCTCTACCACATTTGAATTCTCTACCACTCCTACTGAATCTGCTTGAGCATTCGTACCTCTGACATCTCATACTGGTTGACTCGACTACAACTGCGACAAAAAATCTCAAGTTTTCCTCTACGGCAAAGATAACATGTTAAAAACCAGCAGTGTGGATGAGCTCTAATTCTGATGCTGGTGCAAGTCACTAGACCACTCGTTTCATCCCTGACAGTGGGAACAAGAAAACTTCTGTTCCTCACATATTCCTTGATTCAAACAGCACTAGGAATTGTTACATCAGGTGTATTTCTAAAGCATATTCTGACCTGTGGTCAAGCGTGGCATGTTTTGTATTAGACACAGAAATTGATATAATACATGTTACACAAGGTGAAGGTAAATTATATTCTTTTTATTTAAAGAACACACTCTGCTTCCTTCTCTCTCCCTCTTTCTCCTTCAAAAATGCAGCCTTTTTTATTTTTGCATGCTACAGCCTCAATGTAAATGGAGAATATATAACACGTCGACATTTTGTGAGATTAATGACTGGAACATGGACCCAAGAATCTTGGCCAGTATTTAACTGAACATGAGATTTTAATGTAATGTGGTGCCTAAGGGATCTACATTTATCTGTGGGTGTATAAGCTAGGCAAGGTTATGCAGAAGTAAGGAAGCAATATTAGGAGGTTTTTGTAGTGCTAGAGAGATAATTACAAATTCTATTCCGTTTTGGCACAAATATTTCAAAAAGGGTGATGAAACTAGAGAAAGGAACACTCAAGAGCTAATGTTCTGGGTAACAAGGATGGTGAGAGTCATCTCACCTAATTTCAGCCACCAAAAAGCTAGGTACCTAGTCCAAAATAGAAATCTAATCCAAGGAGGCAGATAGGTGTCTCCAGAGGGTGATTCATCTCATTCTAAGAGATATGTCTAAAACGAGTTGGATGAGTAATGTTCTGAATGAATCATCTTTCCTCATTGACTGCAGGAGGACTGTAGGAAACTACCTTAGACTAGATGCTTCTCATGTTTAGGTAGCAGAAGATACATCTCATCCCAAGGGACTACACTTTGCTCCCATGCATTTAATTTAACCAGAAGAAGTCTGCAATTGATTTGACTATACATATCACCTTGAGGAGACAGGAGGGTTCAGAAGAATCTTAATGAAGGCCATGGTGGGTTCTCCCTCACGTGAAAACCCCAGATTAAGAGACGTGATCTAACTCAACAGCATAATCTGAAGGTGGTGCAGGATACATCAGAGAAGTCACATGCACCGGATCATGGAGGCCAGACTAGCTGACTGAAGTTACTCCATCCTAGCCTTTAGCTCTGTCTCATATCTATGAACAGAGGTATTCTGTTTATAAGATGATACTCCTCAGAGCAATGGATATAGGCAAAGCACCAAATAAATCAGCAGGCATTTTTTCAGAGAAAAACCCACACATGTCTAATGTAATTTAATTGGGAGGGGTTCCCTGACACAAAGATAAGCGTTCTCAGCTTTGTGAAGGTTATTTTAAAATAGTCTTGCTTTACAGCACAGTTCTAGTCCTATGTCCTAGAGTCCTGTGTCCTAGAGAAGCTAGCCAGCTGCTCCCAATGAGGAAAGCAGGCTTACCTGGGTTTACAGGTGGTTTTAGATTAGCTTTTCTGGTCTGAAAGTCAACACCAATTGGTGCTTTTAAGGATAAACAGCCATTGCTGAAGCAAGTTAATTATATGAGGGCAGCTAATCATTATTCACAAATAATTTGGAGTTTGTAAATCCACAGATGTCATGTCCCTCAATGAAAGTGTATTTTTAGCTGTGGAGCACATTGGTCTTTCCCGTCTCTGTTTGCTCTAAAATGAACATTAATGAACTTTTGGCTCTATGCATGCAGTATCCCCCCAATCAGGTAATTACAGTAAATTTCCAGAATGAAGACAAAAAAAAGGTCAAATTTAAAATTCCTTGCTTCCCACCTTCAGTGGTAGGTCACTCATTTCTTTTAGTATTGCATCTAGTACTCATTAGTCACATTGGAAGTCAAGGCTGTGTGTGCCTAGAAATGTGTCATTTTCCCTAGCACATCAATCAGTTAGTACAAGCTATTACCTCTCCCTACACACCTGGCCTCTCATAAAAATGATGAAACATAGGCTGCATGTAAAATGCTCTGTGAAGCAGGAAAATCATCCAAGAACTCTTCCACGAGCTGACATCTTTTGCAGCAGCAGCCTTACCTGTACGTTGGTGAGGAAGAATATATTTAGTTGTTACATTACAGGAAAATTATACAGACAAAAGCAATAATATTTCAAATTATTACCATTTAGAAGCCATCAAAATACTTACAAACAGACATAAACCAACCTACACATCTTGTTGCTTTCTTAAAGTTTAAAGCAAGAGCTGTAACCCTGGTGGTAGGAGGCTTAGTTTAGCTGAACAATGCCATATCCTGTGGCTGTGGGAATCTCTGTGGAGCCACAAACTATGGCTGGTAAGTATGAGACAAATTATAAATTATAAATGTTTGTTTTAGCAAACCAGACAAACAGCACTACCCCTCCCCCCACCAAAAAAAAAAAAACCAACCAAAAAAAACCCCAAAACCAACCAAACACCAAAAAAAACCCCCAACAAACAAACAAACAAAAAAAAAACAGAAACAAAAACCCAACAAAAAATAAACTGGCCACACTTCATGGAAAATCTTCCTTCCCCTCCCAGCCAACCACCACAGGTAAAGGATGCTCTTCACCCATTGCTCATGATATTCGCTGCCATTTGTGTTTTTTCGCCATTTTTAATCAGTGAATACAGTGCAAACGGATGTAAAACGAAAGTTTCCAGTTCTGGATCCTCTGCAGCACATTTTTCTAGACGGAGTTCATGTGTGGAGCAATGTTGCTCTTGCTGACATTTATAGGAAGAGCACTTCCTGCTCCAGAAAGGAGTTCTTGACAGTTGACAGGTGGCAATTTTTGTAGGGTCAGCCCAAAAGTGAGCAGGAGGACAGCATACACAGTGAAGCCTGCTATTCCTCCAGAATTTCTAACACAGACTTAACATGTCTGCCTCACCTCCCTGACTGTTGCACTGTCCTGTGTATTTCTCGGACTCCACAGGCTGTTCAGTAAGCCTTTCCTTTGCTCTAACATATATCTAATGGCATAGAGCAAAAACTTGAGCAGTGTAGGGTAGTTTTGATCATAACTACTTCCGTGCCTCTGCCATTGGGCTAATGTCTGTTGTCCCTACAGCACTTTTATGCCTCTGAAGTCCTCCTGTGGCCCACGCTTTCCATCCCAAGGACCCCTGCACACCCAGCATAAGCAGAGTTTTGAGAATAAAACATGGCTTTGTTGTGTTTAGCTCAAAGAAGTTCTACATCAGATGTTCTCAGACTCAGTCCTGTACCAGGCTCCTCATTACCACCACCACAGCCCCGTGTGTGCAGAGGCACTGAGCCTTGCAGACGAATGGCAAGTCAACCCCAACAAAGTGCAAATCCGCCTTCGGGTCTCTGTCTTTAAACAGCCAGCACTGCAGCATCCCAGCATGAAATCAATACCTGCCAAGGTAGTCCAGCAGTGCCTACCACTGAGAAGGGGAGCATTTTTTATTTTTATCTATTAACATAACTTTTGCGTTCATCTGATGAATGCTGGTCGTTGTGGTTTTCCATCTTTCAAATAAGATACAAATAAATCAGTCAGTGACAACTCTCAGGAGTAAAAGCTCCCATTCTTAGACAGGAGAAAAAATGTAAGTTTCACATTTCACAAAAATTTACTCATTTGGGTTTTTAATCAGGAGGATAACAGGGCTTGAAAAAAGTCTCTAGTAAGAAAACAATCCTGTCCATTTTTGTAGTCACACCCTTCTGGGCTGCTTTGTTGACTTTGATTTTGGAGGTTACAACAGATATGCCTATGTTTCTATTACAGAAGAGTCACCCAAGGGTGAGTGCCATTGTAGTTGTCCCTTTTTGGAAGCATCTACATGGGGACCTGCTTTATTTTATCACTGGTGGTCCATAACACTGGCTGAAACCCAACTGCCACGAGAAATGTTGACTTGGCAAGTCCAATCGGCACTTACTTTTCCTATCAAAACTCTTGCAACCATCCCTGAGGGACTTTGTTTCTCACACCTTCCACCATGTTCTTTCTCACACGGATTTGTGAAAAATCTGGATGCCACAAGGAAATTTTTTGTCATAGCAAATCAGCATATCAGAAGACAAAGAAGTTCATAGTCACCCACTCAGTGGGATGCATGACTCAGGTAGTGATAACGGGTGAATCATCTAAAAGTCACCTGGAGTGCTTCTTGCATGAGCGCTCAGAGGGGAAACCTTTTGATAATTGATAGGTGGTTCTTCACTTTTTGTGTCAATACTGAAAGTCAGCTAATGACAATACGTGGCATAGAAGGAAGGGAGAGGTTGTCTGCTCAGTTTTCAGGTTTGTTACTCAACAGAGACGACAGTCATTACAGATCCAGAAGTTGTCAAATTATTACTTCTCTAATGAATAACATTTTCAACATGACCTTTTAGCTCAGATTTATTAATTATGATTGCCTCAATACTACTTGAAAATTCACCTGGTGGGGGACAATATAGATTCTCAACCAGATTAGAAATGTCACACGATATGATACATGCAATATGTCCTTAACACTAAGCTAAAAGAACAGAAATTATGGGCATTGAGTATTGCGACAATTGAGTATTATGACAGACATGGGTAGGAAAAATAGGTGAATCTGAAATCTATTTCTAAAAATTACTAAAATCTAAGTTTTCCTCTTCACTGGCTCCTGCAATGGATTGGTCATTTTCTGCAGCATTCAAAAACGTGACAGATATCTCATGAACCAAACTGACTTGTCCTTTTCTTAGGAGTGTCAGTGATTTAGTTCATAATAGTCCTTTTTGTTACTAGTCCCAGAGAAAACCTATGGAAACTTTTAAATAATTCATCCCATCTGGAAACGTATTTGCAGAGTCCTTCTATTAAACTGTTCTTGCAGATCTGCAAAGTAAAGATCTTGCTTTGTCCCTGTCTTCCTTCAACATGGAGCTGCCAGGTTCCTTAATCCCACATGTTTAGCTCTGCCTTTTCCTTGCCACTTACACAATCATCTTTTGAAAATGGCTTACCACCCATTTTTCACATTATCTGGAAGAGAACGCCTATTTGTCATTTCCTAAAGTGACTGGAATATCTGTTCTCAAATACAGTGTTTTGCCTCATCTTTCCTGGATTGCCCTCCAGTTCATCTCCACCTAAATAACTCATTGCTGATGATCCCTTACCTTGCCTGCACCTCATTACAATGTATGTCATTCATTTCAGATCTAAATTTATCCCTCCTGCCCACAGACATAGTATTATCTGACTGCAAATTACTGAAATCAGAAATGCTGAGTCCTAAATCTGAGGTTATGGAAAATTTAGTACATGTTAAGAATAATCCCATATAATTAAAAGCTTTCTCTGCTATTTTTGTCATGTCCTTCATTTAAAGTATCAGTTACACACTTCACAGGTCAGTCTCAAAAAATATTAGATTTTGGCAGTTTCGGAAAGCAGGATGGACCGCAAGTTGTCCCACTAAGTAAATCATACTGGATGGCTCACAGTAATTAGATACAGAGTTTGTTTCTAGATCACTCACCTCAAATACACTCTGGCTGCCAGTTCCTGAAATTCATTACAATCTAATGATTCTCTGTGTACATCCAAAGGTAAATGATTTGGTCACCTTACTCCGCTCCAATTTGTCCTTATAGGATTTGTAAGGGTGACCAAGGCTTGAATGATCATGTAAATGGAAACTCAGCATCACTCCTATAAGTGATAGAGGTATTTTGTCAGGGGTGAAGCTTTTAGTAGCTCTGTAGGGTAGAATGTGATTGCATGGAGACTGAAGAATATTGTAGTAGGTGGTCCATTAATGCTTCTTCTTATGGCCCATTACTCCTTTCCCGTGTGACCCAGTGCTGATAGATAAACTATTGTCACCTTAGTGCCCTTTTCCCACTCTTGCTTCCTCCCTGTCTTTGTTGCTAAATCCATCTCTGGCTTGAAGACTTCTGTGGCTGCACAAACTCCCAGTACTCACCTGAGATGAGCTTTGGGCCTATGCCTTAACAAGTGCAGTATGGCAGGCCTGTAATTTTTCTACTTGCATAAAAGAATTTGAACAGACAAAACTGCACATGCCAGGAAGCGAAACTCTGCGAGCACAAGTATGATTTAATTAAAGCTGTAAAGGGGCCTGAAGGAAAAAAATAACATATTATTAGCAGCTTCAATCTGTAGCTGGCCAAAGGTCTGTATGACAAGCCAGCTGCACTTTTGGTGTGAAAAGGAAACTGGCCAGTGGCCTTTACCCAACTCAGTTACAGTCTTCCAAAACACACCCTTTCTCATGCCTCCCATCCTTGTGACACACCTAGCATTAAAAAAGCTTCCAGTAATATTGTGCCTCTGGCCTATGTAAAATGAAAGAAATTCAAGTCTAAACTTGCCTGCTCTTGCTTTCGGAGGTAATAAATGCACCCTGCTGTGCTAGCAGGAATTCTGCTCTACAACCACAAGGAGAAAGTCTACCACTTCTGAGCAAAAAGCATTTTTTCCCTTTAGCTGCCTAATTATTCTTTTTTCTGATCGTTACCAGGCACAGAATCTACCAGCTACTTTCATGGTCTACCATGATGACAAGCTTTTGTCCTTACCACAGATATTCAAAAGGCTGTAAGAACATCTTGGACCCTGTTGCAAAGTTAAAGACACAAGCTGGAGCCAGAATACTCTGTACCAACACTGCCGCATAGCTATGGGATGTTAACCAAGTTGCCTTGATTGCAAAAGAGACAGCTGATGAGAATCTACTCAACCTTTTCCATGTTCTCTGAATCAAGTGAATAGCATAGTCCAGACTTAGCATTTTAAAAAATAACAAAATTTGCAACCATGATTGGAAAGAAAGTTGGAACTGCAATAGTCACCAACAACTTTCATCAAAGAACTCCAGCTTGTCTTCTTCTTGGCCTCTCTGCTCCAAACTCATCTACCTCCATCCTCCTTTTTGTGTTCTTTCAGCGTAATTGAAGAATATTACTGAAGAGAATGATATTTACAATTGCCTAACTTGACAGTTAGACAATTATCTATTTTTTTTCTCACTGATCATATGGAATGAAAGAAGATGGGGAGGGCAGCAAAGGAAGAGGCCTTTTAGAAAAGGGTGCATGGAAAGGACTCATTCAAACCACGCAATTCAGTCTGTGTGTGTGCTTTATTGCAGACTAGAAACAGAACTGGAAAGGGCAAAATACACCTTGTATAGGATGTGTTCTACATGTACTTGTATAAATTAATCCGCTTAATATATTAATGGGTAATAATGTGTCCTTTATATACATTACATAAAGCGCATTCTGCTGAGAGAGGATTTCTGAAGAACCAGATGGCCACAGAAGTTCACACCTCAGCTGGATCACCAATCTGTCACTAATTGACGCGGGATTGAAAGGAGGGCTACCAGGTGACATTTACAGCAGCAAAAGCTGAGGGCAAAGACCGTAAGGATCAGGGTAACCTACTGTCTGGGTCAGCCACTGAGGGGAAACATAATGCTGGTTAACTAATAGTTTAATAAGACAGAAATATAGGACTAGAGGACTGGTGCTGTGACCACCAGTCAGTGTGGACAAGACCAACCTGGTCCCAGCTGGAAAAAAGGGAGCTGAGGAGAGGTGAGCCGTGCTGTGTCACTTGCTCTGGCCAGAGAGTGGGCCCTAGTCCTGCATAGTTTACTAGCACAGGTATGGCCAAAGGTTGCAGACCAGTTGCCCCATGGAATTACGGGTCCCTCTTCCCTCTCTGATACCTTCTCTTCCACTTCGGGGTACCTCGCTAGTTGTAGCTTATTCTAAGTTAGATAGTACAGCCTATTTCTAGAGGAAGCACCGTGTCTTGAGTTGTTACACAGGCATAACCCTGCAGGGTCCCCACATATTTCTGGCCTTCTGGATGCTCTCTCACTGTGAGGCACAACAGTAGTTGTCTCCTGGTCTACTAAATACAAGTTCATTTTTTTCGTCTTTAAGAAAAACTTCTGGTCTGAAACCAAAATTAATACATCCAGGTGTACAGAGCAAACCTTTTCCTCATCACTTCACAACTTTATTTGGACCCTGATCATAAAAATGATTGTGCATGAGCTTCCCCCCAAAACTAAGTGGCACTTCTCAAAAACAGAAAGTGAAGTATGTGTTATACGGATATAGGTAAAACACCTACAGCTGTAAAGCTAATGCACAGTACAGACTATGTGTTGTGAACAGAAGTCAGCTCATGTCAGCTCACTTGTGATGTCTCCAAAGAGAGCTCAGATGAAATACAAAGGGTAAGAAAATTAAGAGTTACCAGGGGAAGGAAATGATAAGAAAATAATAGAAAAATCACAAATATGAGGGAAAAAGGAGAGAAACAGACAAAGGGTGATGCAGGGCAGAAAATCCTTTGTTTCTAAATGAGTGAAAATTTTCCCCCCAAATATTTTCCTGTTTACTTGTTGCTATGAGATTCAGTTAATGGGAAATACAATAAATGTCAGTCTGCTAGATGATGGAAAATAAGTTTTTTCAAACACCTTTCAGGTCATTAGAAACATAGAAAAATAGGTATGGAAGGAACTTTAGTGTTCATATCCTCACTGAAGCATTGTTTGGTTGGTGAAGGTAATTCAGTACATAGGATAGACCATAATGTGTTTGACTTAGCACAACATGCTCATTAAAGAGCAGCACTACAAAATAGCTGGTTCTAACATTAAAGCTGGCCTTGTTTTGAGCGGGGGTTAGATCAGATGAGCTCAAGAGATCTCTTCCAAGCTAAATTCTTCTATGGTAATACGAATAGAGTGATGATAAATGGGCAAAGGATTAGTGGAGGGAAAATCTCAAGAAGCTATGAATGGAGATGAATGCTGATCACCGAATAAAGGTTCCTACAGGGGTGGATGGCAGGCAAATTGTTCTGCAATGTTTTGAGAATGACCCGAGATCTAAAACAGAACTACTGCTGCCAAAATTTGTATATGATACTGATGGGAGAAAGGGCAGATATTGATGCTGACAGAATCCTCAGGAGAATCTATCTATATCTGGCTTGTTTTTTAAGACACTCTAGTACAGTTAATTTTGTACAAATTTGTACATGTAGCAGCAGTGATTGCAGGCTGGACTGGCAGAATTGGGGACCATAACATGGACAGCAGTAAGGTTGGGAAGGCTCTCAAAGTCAAAATGTGCAAGCACTGCTGCAGAAACTGCCTTTGTGATTTTGTGACGAGAGGTGCAGCTAGAAAACCTAGAAGGAAGGGGAGGAGAGGGGTGGGACAACAATTAGAAGCAAGGATGTAAAGGATGGTACTCAGGAAAGTAATCCCTGGAACAGAAAAGAGCTGCAAAAATTATTCAAGGGCCAGAGAAAGTGCCTTACAGTATAAGTCTTAACAAGATCAATCTGTTTATCTTCTCAAATAGAAGATTGAGAGGTGATTTGATTGGTGTGTAAGCACACTCACAAGAAGACAATACCAGATAGAGAACTCTTAAGCAGAGAAAGGCAGAATGAGAACCAGCGCGTGCAAACCAAAACCAGACAGATTGTACCTATGAGACACAACTTATCTTCTATCATTCTTTCTTTTTCAACAGGAAAAGTAGAGGTGAAAAAATGATGACAACTAGCAAGAGCAGTGATTGCTTCTCTCTTTCCTGGATATCCTTCTGTGTGATAACAGTAGAAGTTAACAGGTTTAAAATAAAGTCAGTGGGTAAACTCTAAAGGCCTGTGATTTATGGCTAAGATTCCTGGACTTGCAAATTAATTTACATTTACCCTTATGCTCTGCTTTGTTCCTTTTTTCTGTTCTTTTATAGAGTTGTTTGTTCCCATCAAACAACTGACATGTAAAATCCTTCATGAAGCTGGGACTGAACTCCTAAGAGTAGAGATGGTCTTGTTATTGAACAAGAAGGTGAGTGATACTTGGGGCCCAAAACAGTGACTCAGGAGGCCCTTGCTTTGCCTCTGTTTTCCTTTGTGACTTTGGACAGATCACTGGGGTCCAATATCTCAGAGGTATTCAGGTAGTTTAATGCCCTCTGAAGCCAAGGATTATTTTAATGGAAGCTAAATGTCTCTATAGCTTTAAACACTTGGATTTGAAATCTCACTGAACAGCAACATATCTCCACTTCATACACTTGCTAAGGAAACAGCACCGTAATACTGTTGCAGCATCTCCAGTCAGTCGAGTATCCTATAACATCCTTCATATGTTACCTAGGTCAGTCAGTCATAGCTTAGTACAAATATATGTGCCCTACATGACTGAAATTATAATCTGCCTCTAGCAATTTCCTCCCTTTTCTCTACTTTTTGGAAATTAAAAACAAAAAAACAAAAAAAAAAACCCAAAACCCAAACCAACCAAACAAAAAAACCCCAACCACCTTTTCTCTGAAAGTAAAACAGCAGCATTTAATTAGGGCTGTAATTTTCCCCTGGCATTTCTTACAAGGTGTCACCGGGTGTTCGGGTCAAAAGTCACGGAAACATCAACATATGAACCATAGTTTTATCTCCACTGTTTTGAACCCCAAATAATCTCTATTTTTTCACTGTAGTATAAGTTGGCAAGCTTGATTATGTTCTTTCAACACCAAGCATCAGATAGGATCATTTTCATACCAGCGCCAAATCTTGAAAACCAGCTTTATTCCAAACTCAATGGAAACATCAATGAGATACTTGGACTGGAAATTCAGAGCACTAGTGTTGTTAGGTGTCTGGTGTCTGACTTCTAAGTCATGGATGTAGCATCTCTGACACCACTGTGGTTCAGCTGGAAAAAAAAAACATTCTTCATAATCTGGTTAAAAACCCATTGTGAAGTTTGCTAGAACTGAAGATGAGTTATGTGTTCTGCCTTGATAAAATTTCATCAGGGCTTTTTGACCTACTGTATAGAAATATAGAATCATAAAATCATAGAATAGTTTGGGTTGGAAGGGACCTTTAAAAATCATCTAGTCCAACCCCTCTACAATGAGCAGGGCCACCTTCAACTAGATCATGTTGCTCAGAGCCCAATCCAACCTGTCCTTGAATGTTTCCAGGCATGGCTCATTTACCACCTCCCTGGGCAACCTGTGCCAGTGTTTCACCATCCTCATTGTAAAAGCTTTCTTCCTTACATCTAGTCTAAATCTTCCCTCTTTCAGTTTAAAACCATTACCCCTCATCCTATTGCAATGGGCCCTACTAAAAACTTTGTCCCCATCTTTCTTATAAACCCCTTTTAAATACTGAAAGGCTGCAATACTGTCTCCATGGAGCCTTCTCTTCTCCAGGCTGAATAACCCCAACTGCCTCAGCCTGTTCTCATAGGAGAGGTGTTCCAGCCCTCTGACCATTTTTGTGGCTGTCCTCTGGACCCACTCCAACAGGTCCATGTCTTTCCTGTGCTGAGGGCTCCAGAGTTGGATGCAGTACTCCAGGTGGGGTCTCATGAAAGTGGAGCAGAGAAGCAGAATCACCTCCCTCGACCTGCTGGCCGCACTGCTTTTCATGTGGCCCAGGATACAGTTGGCTTTCTGGGCTGTGAGCGCACATTGCCAGCTCATGTCCAGCTTTTCATCCACCAGTACCAAGTCCTTCTCGACAGGGCTGCTATCAATCCCTTCATCCCCCAGCCTGTATTGATACCAGGGGCTGTCTCAACCCAGGTGCAGGACCTTGCATTTGGCCTTGTTGAACCTCATGAGCTTCACACAGGCCCACTTCTTGAGTCTGTCCAGGTCTCTCTGGATGGCATCCCATCCTTCAGGTGTGTCAACCACACCAGTCAGCTTGGTGTCATCTGCAAACTTACTGAGGGTGCACTCGATCCCACTATGTCATTGATGAAGATATTGAACAGTACTGGTCCTGATACAGAACCCTGAGGGACACCACTTGTCACCAGTTTCCACCTGGACGTTGAGCTGTTGAACACTGCCTTCTGGATGCAATCATCCAACCAATTCCGCATCCACCAAATACTCCACCCATCAAATCCATATCTCTCCAATTTTGAAAGGGTGTCAAAGGCCTTACAGAAGTCCAGATAGATGGCATCCATCTGTAGTTTGCTAGCATGTTTTTCAATCAATACAGATCAGAAATCCTGGAGAGACTTTCAAAAAGCATTAAAATTGTGCAAAAAATTAGCAAACATGCTAGCTTACATTTTGTAGCTCAGGATGCCTCAGTAATCATTTATTTTAAACAGATGTCCTAAAGACATGTTAAATTAAATCAAATACATATATATATATAAAAGTATGTGATATCTGAATTACAAATTATTGATACAACAATCAAGTGGCAAGAATTTGTCACCATGAGTTTGGGGAGGTCGTATTATTCATGAGTGGTAAAACCACCAATGACTCATGAGAATGATCCCAGCTAAGTATGAAGTTTTGGGGCAGTAGATGCAAATTTCAAAGTCTTTGCTCATGTTAGCAACCCGTTACTTCTCCAGGTATTCCCAATGGTTTCAGCATGAGTCAGAGCTTGTCAAACTAATCACTCCTGCAAAAAAGTGCACTCTCAGGTGTAGCTTCCTACACCCATTGCCACAGTATATTGTATTGCTTTAAAACTCTTCCATTAAAAATGCTCTCAGGACAAACCACCAACTTGGCCTGTACTTTCAACTGAAAAAACTGGATCACAAAGTACTGTGTGTTCCTTTATAGCTTGGAAGATGTCACATGCATTTCTCCAGCTCTCCTTAGTGTATTTTGCTAGTATTTTACCCCACTGTTCCTTAAAAGCTGTCTGAGTCTTGGGCTTGGATTCTGTAGAAAGGCTTCCACATTCCCACCTTGCAAGCTCCACTCCTAAAAGGTAATCCTGATATTTGGGACCCATAAACACCCCGCTTCGTGGCTCAGCTGGAGCATTTGCTGCAGATACTGAAGAAGCTCTTTCTAAGAGACATTCCAGCTTATCACATATACCAAGTTTGCAGACATGTATCCTCACATACTTTTGAGAGCACAGTATCAGAACAGCTGTACTTGGCCAGACAAAGAGTCTGTTTGGCAAATATCTTCTGAGAATAGCCAGCGGTGGACACTAAGAGAAAGAGTAAACAAACAGCTTCAGAATAGGAATCCTGTCCACATCAGTCGGTATATGGACTTTCTGAGCCAAAGGTTGCATCTGGATTGTCTCTTAAGTGTTGAAATAAGACTGGAGAAACAGATAATCCAAATATGAATATAGTCCAGATACCTTTCTTCTCCTTCTTTACCTGTTTACACATATATGTGTAATAGGTACACATAGAATGTGTGATATGTTGCACATTCTTTTCATTCTCACGACAAAAAAACCCATACAATGATCTCTATCACAACTCCTGGACGAAACAAACTCAGCTCTCCCAAGCTATCCTTTCATTTACCCTAAAAAAAAAGCCTGCCATTTGTTCCTCTGAGAAAAGGATCACACTAGCTGTTTTAAGATGATGAGTTTGACCATCGCAGTGCTTCTTCTAGAATTGCTATCAGGTCCTCTGGAACATGATTATGTCATTGACATGAGAGGGGGATCCTTTAAATTAATATATATATATATTAAAAAAATAATATTTCCTGACCTCAGTGTGAGAACAGATATGTTTTCTTCAAAGTTTTCCTCATAATTATTTCTCTTCTAATGAAGTGGGTTATCCCATTCAAGAATCAGGTTCATCCTCCTTCCAGGCACTCGACCAATTCATTTATGCAACATCTGTATCCTCTGATATTTCCTGAATCATGAGGGTTATTTGAGGTTCTCTCCGATTTCATAGGGTATTTACAAGCCAAGTTTGCCTTGAGGGTTTCCTTTCAGGCACAGTTACCAAATATGTTCATGGTCTAACACTTCTATAGGATTTCCTACTGGCCTTGCGGCTAAGACAAAAAATTACTTCCCGGAAACAGTAACCGGAATAACGCTTTTTCTTGTGTTGCAAATTCCTGTATTCTACACATTTTGTTTCTTCTGCATTTCCAAACCTCCTTAGAGTTTCCCTTTCCTGACCAATAAAATGGTAATTGCTATCCATTTCAGCGAGTTGGTCATTTTCTCACGGGCATCTCTATGTAGGGATGAGGGGAACATTCTAGTAAAGGCGGCTTAAGGTTAAATCCAGGCAAAGATACCCATATTCCAATAATGAAACTAAGCCTTTAGGAGGCACCTAAAGTGTTGAATACATTCCTCTGCAACATAGAAGGAGAAGGCTGCAGGGAATGGAAGAAAAAGGATCAATCAGCAAAGTAAACTGTCAGCAGACAAAGATTGCAGGGAAAGGAGAGGAATTGCCAAGTTTTGAGCTGATCTAGGCCAGCAAAGGAAATTAAAACATACTGCAAAAAACATCAGGCGGCTCTTCGTTTGGGAGAAGACAGAGGTGCTGTAGGTAATCCAGATGTGATTATGGAACTACACCAATCACTTGTATTATGATCAGGAAGACCATTACTATTGTAGATTGGGGAAAGAAAAGAGTTTGGCTCGCTTAGCATTAAAGTAAAAGCAGACAAGGGATAGTACTGCTTTCTATAAAAAGTGAAGCAATTCTCAAGGGAAAACATCTTATCTTTATTGCAGGAAAAGAACAGCTGGTTTATAAATGGAAAGAGGCTGGCTATGCACACATTGAAAATTTCACTTGGGAATAAAGTCTCTAACCATCAGAAAAATAAGGCTGTGGAATATCCCTTCTTTCACAATACTGGGGTAAAGAAACTCACTGGTTTTAAGTCAGAGATTCTCTTTGATATGACTGACCAGGGTATTGAACACAACAGCCCAGCAAAATCCTTCAAGTTTTATGCTGTGAAATAAAAGCAAAATTGAGGAATAAATAAAGCAGAAATGTTAGTTGAGATGCGCGCCACGTCTATGGTTCTCAAAAGCAGCAATTTGCAGCATCTCCTGCACAGACTACATACTCAAAAGAGCATACACACATGTTGCAGAGCTTAATCCAAAAATTATTTCCTCTTTACTCAAAGAGGAAATTGCTCTGATTGCTAAGGTAGCTCTAGCTCTCCAGGCACCGAGGTGTGTTAACAGATACTTTCCCAGTCCTTCTGGCATGATACGACTCATTCAACCATTTCCTACGCTTGGTTTTGCCAACCCCAACCAGCAGTTCAACAGTGCCTGTGAACATGTTCACGTTGCACTGTTGCAGCTTTAGTGCCCCGTTGAGCTCATACTGTGCTTAGCTGCATGTCAGAAATTTCGTATGGCAGCTGCTATGGAATTGCAACAGGTGGAAAGAACGGAACTGCTATGTGTGTGTAACAGACTTTGCAGAAGAGGCCTCCATAAAAAACTTGAATATCATTGAATATCATTACTTGGTTGAAAAAAAATCCCCAAACCTGAGATACTGCAAACTCCAGGATTTCATCATAAATTCAAATATATTTCTAGCTCTGCACTCAATAACACAGGCTGTATGAAATCCTAAGTTGCCTAATAGAAAAATCAGAGACAGGCATCACAATTTGCATTGCATTAGTTCCACCTCAAGAAAAAAAACAGGAGAAAGGTAATGAAATGGAACAGCTCTCATATTAAGCAGCTAGCTATTAAAGCTAGAAGAGGAGTAGAAAATAAGCTGAGATGAGAGAAATTCATTAAATCAAAACTACTCATTCAACAGCTAAATATCTGAGCAGATTAATGTTATTGAAATGGTGGCAATTTTTGATCATGGGGATGAAGACGGCAGAAGTTTAGGATTTTTTTTTCATTCCAGCATTCATGTTAAAGAATGAAACTTATATGTTGATATGGCCTTACCCTGGAGCTGCTCAGTTTGAACACTGCCACCTCCATAGTCTCAGACAGGTTACTGCCAGTCCACTTCCAAAGACAGCTGTGTGTTCCTCTGCTCAGTGCTGCAAAACCTCTGGACCCCTCCTAATCTTCAGTGGAAGGCTGAAATAAGGTAGGGTAACATGACATTAAGTAAAATAACATAACATACTGAGTCAGACCAAGGATCTAAGTGGACAAATATCCTGTCTCTTAAGACACCCAACAACAGACTTTTAATGAAATGCATAAATAAAGTGTGTAGTGGTATTCCTAACTCACGATGACCTATGTCTCACGTGTTCTGCTCAGCTAAGAAGAAAGCTTATAGACAGTATTGGGTGCCTTTAACAAGATTTTGGCAGCAGGGAGGGAGGAGGGAGATGGCGCTGCACTGGTTACTTCTATGGGAGGAGGTCAGAGGCTGTCCTATGCCAGTCACAGTCAACTCTAGCTGACTCCACAACGGTCCCCCAAAGGTACTGCAGCCCCTGGAGAACCCGTGCCAGAACACATACACCCTGAGCAGACTGTGGCCTGTGGAGGACCCAAGCCAGAGCAGAGGAAAAGAGTAAGAAGGAAGGAGGAGCAGAAGAAAGGAATAAGAGACAAGGAGTGGCAGAAAGAAACCGCTACACCCTGACCCTAATGTTCTGCGCTGCCCGTTGCTTCAACAAAGGGACTGAGTGTAACCTGTGGTGATAACAAGGACAGGGGACTAGGAAGGGGAGAGGAAAGGTGCTTTCCCTAAGTGTTTGAATGTTTGTCATCTTTGTTTCTCAATACCTGACTCAGTGTCTTTATTTAGACCCATGAGTTTTCTTGCTCCTCTTCTTCCTATTTTCTTCCCCCATCCCAGTCGGTTGGGGAGTGAGGGAGCAGCTGGATGGGTGCTTAGCTGTCACCCATCACACATTCCACAGCAGGAAGTTTTAATGAGGAAACACATTTGATTCAAAACTCTAGATGTGATCTTATTGATTACTCTGTAGCAGTTGAGTCTTTTGTCTCTTCTGCTCTTCCAAAGCTTCATTTCAGTTATCCAAGTGTTGTGCTGGGTCCTGCTTTTATCATAGAAGAGTCTGACATTTGTGGTCTGAATGGCATTGTCTTGATAATAGATCTCTAACGTGCAACCAGTATCTAAAGATAAATACGTTAATAGCTGTTAAGATCAATTATTGAACAAATATTGCTGTGATGGTTGGATGAGTTCCTAAAGCAGCTGCATTGTATGGGCCACATCCATGTATGGACTAAATGGAATAACTCCAGTGGTACCTTCCCATTTATCTACCAGTGGGAGCACAGTTTATAAGTTCTGTACTCTCAGGCTCACCATATGAAACTCTGCTATTATAATAAAACTATCACGTTGACTTCTTCTCATTTGGATCTTGCTGAAGAGAGGCACACATTTAGATATAACACCACCACTAATGAAAGGTAGATGGGGGAAAAAGGCGTCGTGTCTGTTCAGAGTAGATTATGCGTGGGCTTACTCATGTGATGATCATTGAAAAGGAATGGTTCATTTTGGTAAAGTTAAGAATTTTTTGGTCATCACCCCAGGGACTAACTCTTTAGATCTTACTAGCACTGAACCAAAGTTGTGGGACCAAAAGATTCTCAGCTGCTGGAAATTGGCATAGATCCACTGAAATTAAATGGAGCTATGCCAATTTATACCATCTGGAGACCCAGCCCAGCATGAATAAATGTTAAACAAGCTGTTTTTACACTTGGAAAATAATTCCACTTCTGACTCGCCTTCCAACACATCCTTAATAAATTGCCTAAATGAATTACACAATAATTAAAAGGAAAATACCTGCCCAAGGAAAACTTTCTGCACCTGTCCTTTCAAATATTTTGAGGACTTTATTCTTGTAAAAGAGACCTTCATTTATTTTGTCAGACCGTTGTGAACAGCCTTAGAAAATCTACGGCTAGGGAATGTCTCCCCTCCATTGTGAAGGCAACTAACCAACGTAGGACTGACACAGATTAATCTGGAATAAATACCAAGAGTGTGAGGGTTACAGTGACTCCTTGGGCCCCAACTCACTGAACTCAGCATTCAGCTGCGCACCACTGTCACACTCCACATGCAGATGTGCCTGGGACATGCTCCTTTGTGGGTAACATTAAGTTATCTCAAGGGAACAAGAGGGAATTTCGGAAGACTATAAAAGGAGATAAATTACAAGGGTACACAAATATACAGTATAATCACATCATTTCACTCTCTCCAGGGAAAGCATCTAGATTTAAGTTGCTTACCAGTGGAATTTTACAGCTCTTGTCAACGTAAATTTTCTCCGGTTCCAGTGACAAGAAGATATTGAAAAAAGGTATCCTTCAAGGAAGATAAAACTGAAGTAAAAGCTGTGAAGTACACAAAAGATAGATAGGTTTATTCAAAGGATATGTCCTCCATAGTGAATGCTGACTGAAAATCAACTACACTCTGGGGAAGAAAAGGAGAAAAAAAAATCTTGAGGATACAAGCCTCAACCAAATATTGCTTGTGGACCAATATAATTTTAGATAACCACACAAACACTCTGAAAATCGTCAGAAGGAGAAACCAAGGTGATGACTGGAACTGGTTGACTAATCGGTCTCAAACCTTGTCATTTGTCATATCAGGTAACTCACTATTCATGAGCAATATTTTCTCCTAGCTGTTGACTTATTCTTTGTATTATGTGGTAGCACCAAGCCTCAGCACAGCTCACAGCAGAATATTTCTGGATACCGTGAAGGGTTTTCTCTAGTGAGTCTCAGTACCAAAGGCACAGGACCACTAGCCCCATTGAGACACTGGGCTTGCAAAGTGTCTAGGATGTCCAGAAATAGAGCAGCCTGACACTTGTCCTTTCAAGTGAACAGAAAGCAGGTTATCTTTTTTGTTCTTTAATGGATACTTGAAAATGTGGAAAAATGTGCAATTAGTTCTGCAGTGTGCTGAATTATTAGTATTAATGTTATTTTTATTTCTGCTTAGAGAGCCTATTTTACTTGGTGTTGCTATATGATGAATGACAAACAGATGATGACCTTGAGTGATAACCAAACAGCGATAACCTTGAGCATCATTATAAGACATATTTAAAACTTGACCTTGCCATCCTATGACATACAAATACATCTGTGGTAACTAGGACAGCATAGGTGGTAACTAGCAACATAATAAGTTCTTGCTCTTATGGATTTACCTTCTTACTACATGCAGAATTTTTATTTCTCCAGAAACGTAAAGAAATGAGATAATATGAAACCTGACTACTGTGAATGTCAAAATGTACATCTTTTGTTGTCATTTCAGACTAATATTAATGTTTAAAGCAATGTCAAATTACAAGATTGCATTTATTTTCAAATGTTTAGCTACATTTTTCTCCATTTCGTCCAAGTTCCATTGTTGAGTGGAAACAGTGCGGATTTCTAGTTTTGCCTGTTAGATAAGCAGAATCAATGGTGTCAATGCCCAAGTTTAGCTAGAGTCTTCTCTCAAGTTATATATCTGAAATGAAATGGAGGCATCTAAAATTTACTTTCCAGAGAAAATGCGTCAGTTTGCCCAGTTCCAAAATGCAGACAGTGCTTAATCAGGTTCCCTCTAACATGCTCTGAAACATAAAGAACTATATCGAGGCTCCTGAGACTGTATTAATGAATTGCAATAAATTATCTGCTCCCCACCCACTAGTGTTTAGTACAAGATCTGAGATGACGTTGAAACATATGAAGGTTTGAGAGGCAATAGATTTATAGAGATATCACTTAAATGCCGTTTCCTCAGTGCTACCAAGTGATAAAGACATATCCTGTGTTGAACTTGGTGCATGCCAAGGTAGATGTTGTATGACTGCTCATTCAGTCATAAAATTAAAAATAAACTAGCACTACTGCAAAAATCTATGTGCCATTATTTACAGCAACACGCTGCAGAACTACTTGTTTCAGCAAACACCACCCGAGGGAACTTTCAGTAGAGATGAAAAATTTTACAGGTTTTTTCTTTTTTTTTTTTATCTTTGCTTAATTGTGTCTCCATTTTACACTACACTCTTTATTCTCTGCCCTTTTGACATAGCCAGCTGCCTTTCGGAGCTCTGCGAAGAAGCAGGCTGGCTTCACGCTGTAACAGGCACCAGCTCCCAAAGCCTGGTCTATTGATGAGTCACATTGCTTGTGTGTGCCTGTAAGCACATCGCACAAGTTCCTATGCCATTTCCTTTCAAACTGCTGGGGAGGACCAGGGGGAAAAAGTGTGCGTGAAGCATAAACTACAAAAACAATGCCGGTAGCAAAGTCTCCTGCCCCACCGTAGAGCACAATAACCAGTGACACAGTGGAACGTCTGGTTCAGAGGCAGCGCAGGTTCATCCTGTTATCGGCCTGGCAGCCTGGGGAAGTGACGTCAGGCGCACAGAGCTCTTGTTTGAAGGCAGGGAAACACGCCGAGAAGTTTCAACACTTCTACCAAGGCAGGAAGTCTCTCTTTCAAAGGTTGGGTTGTGCTCACGTCCGTCCCCTGAGCCATCTCTCTCCCCAGCTGGCCATCCCCAGCTCAGCCCAGGATGGGACTACCACCCTCGGCTCAGAGAATGCAGTGCCTTCGGTGAGGGTCAGTGCCACCACAGCTTGCTCTGAAGGACGCCGGCCAAGGTGTCAGGAAGAAATACTCTCACACAGCCCTTGCTCTGCAAACTCTTCTTTGAGTAGAAATTCCCCGTGAACTCACTAAGGCTAAGTGGAGACAGTACATGCAGATCGGCCTCTCCATTACCACGCTTGAAAATCACAGCTACCCAAAGCAATACTTGCAATTACGCCATAGTGGTGTACACTGTAGTATCTAGCCTCAAAACCAAAAACTGCACATGCCAGACACTATTGATGCACTCTGCTGCATGAACATACATCCTGAGGACTTCTGTTTTCTCTGTCACTTGGCACTATCCAAATATCATAACGGCATTATAAAATGGTTGCTACTGAACGTTACCCTTCAAATCAGCACCGTGTGTGGAAACACATGTCAGAGCACTCTTGGCACTTACCAAATTTGCCCGTGTGTTCTTAATGAGGCTTTCCCTCTCCTGTTCCCAAATGCCATTCCTCCACTCTTGCAAAGGTCAGACCTCGCTTATAACCTGCAGTCACTTCATCCCCAACACCCACATGCCCTTACTGACATACACAGCCCCATGGCTGCTCAGGCAAGGTGCAGAACAACCACTCAGGAGGCCAAGGCCTCTTCTGCTCTTTCGGGTGTGCCAATGTGTCTCTAAATAGTAGTGATACTTCTGTCCTTTTCAGAGCACAATACCTTTGCTCATGTAAAACAGAGTTGAATTTAATAGCTTAGGTTGGGACAACGTGAATTTTTAGCAACTAGTAGCGGCAGTCCCTGTAGCTGCTCTGGACAGCCTGGTTCAGTTAAACCCTCTGTGAAGTCTCAGTCATAGATGCCACAAGTGAGAAAATATACTTCATATAATCCATCTCTCTCTATTGTTGGAAATCGGGCAGCCTGGCAAATGTGAGCTTAAGGGGTATCAGCCTGCTGGCCAAAAACAGGTTTTGATAAACTTTCCCTTTTCACCGTGAGGTCAGTAGAGGGTCCAAAGTATTTCTGAAAACCTTAACGTGTTTTCTCTTACTACATAGTCCAAGAGAGAAAAACATGGAGGGTGTCTTCACTCTCCTCCCCCTTTAACACTGATGCCAGCAGGGGGGTATCTATCTGAGCTACAGTGAGGGGCTAAACTGCAACCTTGAGTTAAAAGTGGCAAGAGCTCTTGAAAACACAGGATTTTTTTTGGTGTGAAATTCAAAGACTGATCAAAACTCCAACAGGAGAAGTTTACCCTTAAACCTTCTACCTTACCAGAAAGACACCGCGAGATGTAAGTCAGGGCATGAGTAACATCTCAAAAGCAAGTTCCTCTTTGAACCACCAGAATGGGTGAGGAAGAAAGTGTCCCTGGTGGTGTGTACAGCAAGAGTGGTCCTGAAGTAGCCACACATTGCACTCCGCAAAACCCTCGCTACCAGAAGTGGAAATGCTTACGCATGTTGTGGCCCGATAACCCTGGAGAAGCAACAATAGGTACTTCACGGTGCTCACAAGGAGTGTGCAAAGTGGTGACATAGATTCCCCTAGGGGCCAGAGCAGGTGGATTGAACACCTGTAACCCATCCAAGGAAGAGGTCATGGTGGCATCAGCAAGCATACAACTACATCAGTGCTTTACAGTTTGCTGTTTCTTGAGAGGAAAGCATCCTGCGAAACACCCACTGCACTCCAAGTGGTTGGTCCACCAGCAGCCCTGTCCATTGAATTATAGAATAACGTTGTTATGGCATTTAAGAGAGACCTTTTTTTCCCCACATAACCCAAAAGCTGGAGTTTAAAATTCCTATTGTATGAACATTAATATGAAAAGAATGCTGTCTCCTATTATGGAATTGTGTTATAAAACTGGAATGTTGTCCCCGCCCCGTCTGGCTCGCGATCATCCGGACTTTGCCAAAAATCATCCTGTACTACAGAGTGTGTGTGTGTCTCACGACGGGAACTGCCTCCTGACTCACAAAGACAAGAGACCGCGAATGTGTAAAGCTGGCAGAGGGTTTTTTTTAATCTGTCGGTAACAATCAGGCGACTTGCTTAATTGTTCTGCATTCTGATCTCTACTCTATGTGCAGCCTCCCAACCAGCAAACCGCAGCTGTGCGCCTCGGCTGGTGAACTGCACCCATTGTCCCTCCCAGGAGACTGAGAGGAGCTCCAGCTAATACGCCTTTGTCTGCCCTTCTTGCTGCTCTTGGCTTTTAAGCAGTGACCTAAAAACGTAATGCCCAAAGTTCAGAGCCTTGGAAAGCTGTCGGGAGCCTTCCTCTTCGGTGCTTTGTGCCTTAGCAGCACACCTTGGAAGGGCAGTGTGTGCGAAGGGACTTTCAGGCTTTCTTTGCGTGCAGCGAGGCTTCTCTCTAAAATTCCTCTTTCAGAGCAGCGACTGCAAAAGGAGATTTCAAAGGCTAAATCCTCACTCCATCAGTGCCCATGATTGGAACTGAGTTACTTTGGATATAGACTGCTCGTAACCCACTGGAGTTTGTTTACTGCATTAGGGATTGATTCCCTCTGGCTGCGCGCTGAAAAATCAAGATGTATCATTTTTTAAATGTCTGTGCATGTCTCTGATTTTACCAGCTTGTTTCTTGCTTGAGATTCTTCTTTCCCCACCATTTCAAAACCCAAAGTTATCAAATTAGCTCAGGAAATGCCTCTTGGGAGGGCTTTTTCCTCTCCTGCCCACAGGGCTACATCACATGCCTCGTAACCCCGGACAAGAACGGTAAAATTGCTGGGGTATTTTTGAAGGAACTT
The DNA here is from genome assembly GCF_028500815.1 of Rissa tridactyla. Classification (NCBI taxonomy): domain Eukaryota; kingdom Metazoa; phylum Chordata; class Aves; order Charadriiformes; family Laridae; genus Rissa; species Rissa tridactyla. The sequence continues at coordinate 31,399,781 of NC_071466.1, forward strand.
GTTCAATTACACAGAGCACATTCTAAGCCATACGGCCAAGTCCTCCTCCGCACAGGGATGATGTAAGCACATCCAGGAAACCTGGGATGCCAAAAATTTCAGACTCTGGAGGAAATATTTGCAGGTCGACATGGCTGCAAATTGGTCAGAGTTTAGCAGCCCGGGGAGTGTTCCACTCACAGCTTCCATCCGAGCCCGGAGAAGACCAGCACAAACAAAGACATGGTTGCACTGGTCAGGTCTCAGAACAGAACCTTGCTGGGATGGGCTGAAATGCAGCTTCTCAGACCAGGGCTGAAGAAAGTAACATTTTTCCCCAGCTTATGTGTCAGGAGGGTGCACAAGGAAGACTGACAAGGTTAAGGAGATGAAAATTGCCAGGATTTTGCAGTGACGAAGCTGGATAAAGTATTTGAATAGAGGAACGCTGGATGTAAATAAAAATAGGACTGTACTACTCTGACAGCACTGGGACGTGTGCCAATGGCAGATACCAAGGCAATAGATGGTCAGGAAATATGACACATGGACCCACTTGATTACTTGATAGATGCTTTTTAAAGCCTCTTGTCTGCCTTCATCCAAAGTTATTTCCGATGCAGTTCCCAAAACGAAGGAATCTCTGGCAAAGATAAACAAGACTGAGCTGCCTTCCTCTGCAGGCTAAAGGAAAGATCAGAAAATACAGCACAAGCGGAGAAAATTAAAACACAGAAAAGGAAATGCCAATCATTTTCCTGACTAATAAATGCTAGGAGGAGAAATCCAAGGTTCACGGAGGGACCCGTGTCTCTATGGAGTCTGTACATTTCTTCCCTCCGCGATTCTCTGAACTCCACAACACTGACAGTTCAGTTTTGCCAATTATGCAACTTCTTAATGCTTTTGTTGCTTTTATGACATGTGTCAGCTGAGCGTGCAATCAAACCAAATAAGACTACAATAATAAAATAACCCACATTAACTAATTATCTTAATAACAACCCAGTTAAGAGTGAGACATCTGATAGGAGAGATAGAAGCAATATTAAAAGGGCACTGTCAACTGCATGAACAGACTTGCGCTGCTTCCCAATGTGATTCTCCAAAGATATTAACCCCTGGAGTCCTGGGAGAGAAGTCTCAGGAGGCACCAGAGGGTGAGGTTGTCTAGAGGCTCTTAAGGAATCCAGACCACAGGGATCAAAACCAGGGAGAAGTTTTGGGATGGGAATGAAATAGCAAAGACATGCCTAAGAGATTTTTCCTCTGTTGTCTGTGAGCTGCCCTCTGCAGCAGTACGTTATTGAGCACATGGGCTGCTGGGGATGAGCTGTACCAGAAAATAAACACAAGATCTATGGAGCAGACTATGTTGTGAATTCAGACTTAATACATGCAAGGCATGAAGGGTCATCCCAGGAAATCTTCCTCACCCTTCACCAGGCCCTCCAGAGCACGGGGATACTGCTGTATCCCACAGCTTGCAACAGCACCAGCCTCCCAAAACTGGGGGAAAAGCACACTGTTGTAACACCAACAACCATGTCTTTCAAACCCAGCATGTGAGCTGGATCAAGACAGAGGCACTTGGTGTCTTGTTTCCTCCTGGGAATCCTTCAGAGGTCTTCCAGGACTATCCCCAAGGGTGAGTGTAACTTTGCCCTGTGCACACAGCCAGCACAATCTGTTCCACACTTTGGAGCCTGACATTGTCCCTCGGTAGCTGAAAAGTGACCTGATTGATGAAACAACAGATCTGTGCCTGTCAGGATGATGGATTAGAGAAACTCAAACATCTCTGATTTTTCTTCCAAAAGATATGACCCAAAAGTTTTTTCTGCACTGAAAGCTAAAATAAGAACATGTCCAGGTAAAGTTTTCTTCTGCTGACCACCCTCCCTCATGGTGGTACCTGCATTGCTGTAGTGGCCTGAAACCATAAGAAGGTCCACTTACACAAAAAGCCCTGTTAGTCACTTTAATTGGGCTGGAGGAACCAAACAGATCCAAAAGAACCACAACATATCTGAGGGAGGATTCACATCACAAGCTTAGAGGATCCTGCTTAGGTGCCTTCACTAAGCATTCCCCTCTATACTCAACCAAAAGGCATGAAGTTTCCAAAGGTCAAGCCTTTGTTCAACTCATGGGTGGGTTGCTGTCTTTCTTCAATGACTACAGAGGAAGCCTGGGGCAATAATCACAAAGGCTAACATTAGCCTGAGAAGGCTAGTCTCCACAGATTTTCTTTGTAGTCAATGGAGGGTGAGAGGCAGCTTTGGCAGGAATTTCATAGCACCTAATAGCTCTGCACAGCTCCTGCTCGGTTGTCCTTCTCCCCAGACTGTTCAAAGACGGACATGAGGGAGAACAACATCCCTGGATCAAACATACTCTTTAGGAATATCAGCCTCAGATGCTTATTTGCATCTGCTGCATTAGTCTGTAGGAATACCTCAGGCCCCAAATCCAGCCCACAGTGGGCTGTGCCACTGTGGGCTGTGCCATCCGTAAGTGGGATGGCCACTTACGATCACATCAGCGGGAATAGCTGCTGTGCGTGGTTCTGCGCATGCCCGTTTCCTTTGGACAGGTAAGTAACAGGCTGCGAGTAACATCTCATATTGCCGCATGGCCCAGTGCAATGCAGCTTCCAGGTGTTCAAATGCAATCTTTATTTCTCCAGCTCCTGCCTGTCCCCCAGCTGTCCCGTCGGCTCGCACTGGAATAGTGTTGTCAGTGTATGCCTTGTGTCAGAGGCACAGGAGGAAGGTGAAGGGTCTGCGTAGCGCTGCCACTGTCTCTGCGACTGCACCCAGCCCTGACCACCCCTGTTTCCTGCCTGGTTTTGACATGTTTCTCAGGAAACAGTACCTAGAATCTCCTCCCGGTTCAGACCGTTTTCCAGATAACAGGTGGGGTAATGATTTAAGGACAAACACCTGAGTCACTCCTTGTAGTCACTGCATGGTGAATGCTGCAGGTGAATGCTGCAGGTACAAGCCTTCAAGTGAAATGAGATTTTTGTGCAGCTGAGGTTTACTTGAGACTTAGGCGTGACTTCTGTAAAATCACCTGCGCAGTCTCTTCAGCCCAACCCACGTTGTGGGGCTTTCCCACCACCAGAAACATGAGTGCACCACGCTTGTGAAACTCCTGAATAGGCAAGAGGCTTCCTTCTCTTCCTACAGAGTGATCTTCGTTATGGTAAATGAAACAGGCTGGAGGAGCATCGATGTGCCTGCTCAGGACTTTCACAAGCGCACTCAGCCCCAGGGCGCAGCCCAGCAGTCCTTGGGCCCACTCTGTGGCCAGCAGAGCTGCAAGGCCAGCTGCAGCCATGGCTGCAAGAAGACCTCCTCCCTGCAGGCTCCTCGCAGGGGGCTGCAAGAAGACCTCCTCCCAAGAGCATGTCTTCGGATACACAGGCAGTTCCAGCACTGAGACTGGTCAAGATGTCACCCACTAGTCCTAACACTGCCTCTGCCTCCTGGGATGCGTCTGTGCCCAAGGGGCTGTTGGGTGGATTGAGTATTTCACATTTCCACCTCCAATGGCTAAGCAAATGTAGAGTTGCATCCTGCAGCACCTCGTTTTAAATCAGGAGAGAAGAAAAGTCAGCGTGGGTCTCATCCTTGAGCGCACGGAGAGCCCATGTGGGAGTGGATGTGTGGAGGGGAAAAGGCCACCTCGAAGGCAGTGTGAACTGAGTGGGTGAGAGGACTGGGAGTTTGTTTGCCCAACCAGAATTTCTCAGTCTTTCCTGGGTACAGCTGTCACTTCCACCTGAGGGTTGTTTACCATCTTCAGAAAGCAGTAGGAAATGGAGGTGTCTAGTACAGAAAAAATGCCAAAAGCATCGAAGCTACAGAAATTTCTGTCTCACTCCAGACTCTCTATTTCAAGATACTTTGGAGATATTCTGTGATCAAAGTCTGTAACAATATGTATGTGCAGAGAAGATGAGAAGTTAGCTTTCAGCCTTAGCCATATGGCCCTTCCCTCTCCTTCTTCACACACCCCCCTCATCATCAATGGGATATAGCGAAGACTTCACCCCTTGGTGACCAGGCAGGAATAAGTCAGGCATCACAGAGCACCTTCTTCCCAGAAAGGCATCCCCTCCAAAACTTGCCCCAGTAATATGAGGTCTGGTGGAACACAGCCAACACCATCTCCTTCAAGCCCCTTCCAATATTCTGCAAGGTGGCATTGGGAAAGAGGCCATCCTGGGTCCCAGAGGCTACACCTGTGTTGGAAAGCTAGCCCAGGCCAGGCCATAGCTCAAACATGAGCATTAAATCATCAAAACAGTTTAATACTTCCTAGAACAGTTTGTCTGCTAGCCAACTAGCACTCTCCCAGGCAGTGCCTGGGCATGATTCAGGCACAGGCTAGGAATCCTTCCTAATAGGGAACATGGATGAGACCACCCAGTTTCTGGCAGCGAAGAAGTTTAGCCATATAGATAGCCACATGTAAGCCATGCGGTATCAATTACCCTCAGAGTCAGAGTGGATCTGGGCCTTTTACTAGAATAGCCATAGCCAACAGATTCGCCTCATTGAGAGGCGAATGCTACTGTCTCAGACTGCCTGCAGACGGAGGCAGCCATGCACTGGCGACAAGTAGCCCACATCTCTACATTTTTTTCAGCCTTCAGGTGTCAAAAGGTCCTATTAAAAAGACAGCTCTTGTGGAGATGTTTCATCTTCTCTGCTCTTCCCTCACCCCAGCTTCTTCCATCCACAGTTTCCCCAGTGAAGGGATAACATCCCAGTGACGCCAACAGCCCTAGACCACATGCAACACTAAACAAGGAAAATATTTGCACTGTTGACAGCTATCTTCTCATGTTGTTTAGTAGTTGGAAATAGAAAGCAGACCTAGGAACAATCAGAATGTCTTCAGCAGACCAGCTTTCCTTCCTAGGCTTGCATCTAAGAGCCCTTCTTCTATACCAAGCAACAAGGTGATGGGCAGCCTTTAAACCAGAACTGGGTGCTTAACTTGCTTCTCTTTTAAGAACTGAAGTCAACAGGAGCTTTTTATACTCTAGTGACTGTGATTTGGAGGTGCTAAGGCTTTACATGTTGTGTTGGACTATACAAGTAGTGCTGGACTGCACTGCAAATCATTCAGCACAGGGGCGAGCACACTTTTTCCCAGGTCTCAGAAGTGTAGATTTATAAAGCCTTTCACAGAAAAGGTCAGTCATGGAGAGAATAAATATGGTAAGTACAATTTACTCCCACCAGAATCAGATTTATTCATACCTACTGATTAGCTTTAATTATACAAAACATAACTGATAGGCAGGAAGAAAGGAGTCACTCGTAACATTACTTGTGGCAAAAACAATGGCAGGAAAGTAGAAATCTCCCCCCGGCTTGCCAGGGGTTTTGCATAGACCATCTCAACCTTGCATTTTGGCAACCCAGTTCCTTCCAATTAAATGACATCAGGGAAGCATTAGAAATAGTGTGAGCCCTTTTTCGTTGCTGCTTATGACTAACTGATGTAATGGTGAACTGTTTATCACCGTAATCCCAACCTACATATCCTAACCACTGAGTCAGTATTTAACTGAACCTCTCAAACCAAAACAGTTGTATAGCGAATACTGCCCGCGGTTTTCATCCCATGGGTTCAGAAACTTCTAATGATTGTTACTTATAGAACTCTAACAACATGGGCCAAGGTCTGTGTGCTGGCCCCAGGCAGGGTCATTGTGCTGGGCAAACACAGAACCAAGATGTCTTGCACCCCAAACACTATATATTATAAGGGATTCTCAAGCAAAAGGTAGTAGAGGCCCAGCATGAGATTCAGAGGCAAACTGAGCCACCATGCACTTCCAACATCACTGTGTTTATCAGTGGTTTGAAATACAGGATTGCTCTGTGAAAGCAGCCTGAAAACAGAGCTGAGGAGTTTCTTGCCTTAATTCTGTGATGTATAAGACAAACTGCTGTTGAACTGCAGCACACGCTAGTCAGCACATGTCTGCTGCCTTATCCATGGCAAGCCTGAAGTTAAACTTCTCTCTGAAAGAGGATCATCCTACAGGGAACATACCTTTGGTATGCAGAGCCATGATCAGCTGTGTGTTACCACGGTCTGTGGTACAGACCACAGTGGAAACACAGGCTACATCCGCCTCACATTTCTTCAAGTCTGGACCTAGCCTAACCAGCAGGGAACCAGTGAGGGCACCTGGAAGCTCTGCAATAGCTGTTTGAGCCATTTATTGCTCTTGAAGCATCACGTGTGCATTCAGAAGAGGGTGATTGGAGTTGCTGGCCCAGAGGATTCGGAGGTAAGAGGGCAGGCATGATTTGAACTGATCAGAACAGGCATATGTTTACAGTTAAGCCCACACTGATGAGTGGTACCACAAAAACCACAGGTTCTGGACCAAGCCTTCTCTGAGGACCAGACCAACACACCGCTTATGCTGCTAACAGCTCCTGGGAGGTGAGGAACCAGACCATGTTGATGAGGAACCAGACCATGTCGACTCCATATGTGGATCCAGGCACTCCCATTCAGTCATCCTGCAGGGATTCAACCCAGGCAATGCGGGAATAATCACACCCCAAGAGACCATTTTGAGAGAGCTTCGTGTCCTCTGCAACAAGGCAGAGTGTGTCTTTCCCAGTACGAAGGTGAACACTACACAGATAAGCCACGAAGGCAGGCAAGCTGTGGCTGATCCAACGCAAGTAATGCAGGCAGACAACACGAGGGCAATATGTTGAAACACGTCTATGCCTGCCCTCAGGCCGGCTTTTCACCACGCAGAGCGGTGGAGAGGTGTGAGAGGTGGGCTGGGAGGAAGCCCAGCCCCCCGGTGCACCGATGTGGTGTGCATCGTGGGGCATCGGAGGCAGGACGGAACGTGGGGCGTGCGAACGACTGGTGGCTAGCGTCTGCCCTGGCACAAACAGGTTCCAGCTCTTCCTCATGTCGATGGGTGTGCCCCCAGCTCTCCTCGGAGCCCGAGGCCGCCCCAGGCAGTGCAGCCCAGGGAGGATGACAATGAATGTGAGTAATTCTTGAAATTTGTGGGAAGACTATTCAGACGTCTGACTTCCTGCTTCTGCATGTACAGAGGAGATGTTTTTGTCTGAAGGAGTGGAAACAGCTTACGCTGATATAAAGCCCCGTGCGCTGGGGCAGAGGAGCAACAAGCCCAGGAGAGCTACAGCCGGCGAGGGGGGAGCGGGAGGAAAACACATCGAACTCTGCGAGTGGGCATTGCCGACCCAGTGCAAGGAGGGAAGTAACCTACAGCTGGGAAGGAGCTCATATATAGGAATTCCCCTTGGACCAAAGGGGAACCAGCCACCAGAGCAAGACTCTGAGTCACAGCTCGTTTCCCATGGTGCTGCTGGCCGAGGCAATCACACGGTTACCCCCGCCTCAAGGGCAGATTGCATTATTTCAGTCCAGCCTAAAAGCCTTTTAATAAAGGTTAACCTGGATGGCAATGCCAGCTTTATAAAACAGTTCATCATTTAAACATCATCAGAAGTTCTTGACAGAGTTTGAAAGGCTGCAGCGAAGGAAAACATTTTGCTTTGAATGCAGCCAAAGAATGAAATAGGACTTCTGCCTGTGGAAGCTATTTGCCTTATTCTCCAGAGCACCATAGGTAAAAGGAGAACACTTGAGGTTAACAACAGTAACACTTTTTACAATTTGAGTGTGCAGAATCTCTTCCCAGCAACTGGAGCCACTTTAATATGAAATGCATCATTAGAGCGATAGGGCCCTGGTGATGGACGACACTGACAGATCACCAGAGTAACCCTGATGGGAGCTGGTGCTCAGAGAACGCACCACATTAATTTACAAGCCTGTCAAGATTGCTCTGGGTTTATTTTTAACTAAAATATCCTGGCCTTCAGCAATCTATGCCAGGGATACCCTGACTCTGCAGAATGTGCAGAGCAAGAGCTGCAGCATATGCTTTTGTTTTCATCAGCCAGAGGATTAAAGTTAGGAGTACTCAGTATTAAAGTAATGGCTGTTTTTTTCCACCTCTGCTCAAAGGTTAACATTCAGTAGACCGTCAGTAAGTCCAGAACACATATAATATTTTCATCAACATGGTACTGAACCACAGAGTGGATAAGGAGTTAGAGAAAGATCATCTGGTCCATCACCCTTATCCCAGATCAGGATCTTGTATTTATCACCCATTCACAGCAGATTTCTCTCTAGTTCAAGAACATATTAATACCACAGGAGTGGACACCTACAAATACCCCACTTCAGTCTTGCATTTAGAATTGCCATCAATATCCAGAAGAGGTGCCACGCTGTGACAATGAAAAAGCTCATATTGGTGTAGTGCAAGTGCTTTGACAAATGTGAGGGGGCAAATGAAAGCTGGGGAAGAAACCAGGAAAAACAAACAGTTGCTCCTCAGGTCATGGCATAAGGAAAACACAAGAGGCAGTAAATGCTTGTTGATTTAAAGGCCCCACTGATTTCAAAGTGAACAGCTGGCAGCAAGTGTTGATATTTGGGCCATTTAAGCAATTTTCAGATGATGACATAAATATCAATTGCCTTGGGGACCTACTGGCAGCTTTCCTGTATTGTAAGGAATCACTTACTGGAACAAGAGACATTGCAAGTGACAACTGGAGGAAAGTCTTTGCAGAGTACAGTCAGATGGCAAAAGGGATAGACCTGGGACAGGGATGTTGGGGCAACCGAAATGCCAGTTCACCATGTTCACATACGCTACGGCACTTACGAGAGGAAAGAAAAACCCCAGAAGGCCAGGGCTGTATGGGACAACTGCTACCTAAAACTTACCCCCAGAGCTAAACCTGTGATGGAACTATTTTACAGACCAAGTGGACTGCCATGGCTGTCCTATTGGTCCCTGGGAGAGGGATGGAGTGGAAGTACAATGGCCTTCAGAATAGGGATCAGTGTGTAACAGAGCCACCTTGGACACAAAATCTGGTCAGCAGAAGCTCAGAATGACAGCCCTCTAGTTTGCTTTCAGCAGAATCTCCATCAGGTGGTTTGAAGTCGGCATTGCATGAAGACTGCCTCAGTTAGCAGGGGAAGTTACCTTCTTTGCGTGCTCCCAGCCTCCCAGTTCAACCCTTGTTGTTCACCAATTGCTGTGAGTTAGACTGTGGACAACATAGACTCTGTGGTCCCAAAGGACCAGGGGCACCAGTGAGTTTGCTAGCAGTAGTGTAAAGAATAAACAGGCATTTGCAGGAGGTTACAGAGCCGCCGACTCAGCTGGGATGGTTGGGTAGGATTTGTCTCGTTCTGCTTAATGTGCCAACACCAAAGACAGCTATATATGAGGCAGTGGTCTGGCTTCCCTTTATAATCACTGGTAGAGAAACATAATTTTTTAGCATGCAAGTCATCTGGGCTGCTTTAGACATCTGCGTGAGGTGTGATAAATTGTACCCAAGAGATGCTATTTCTCTCCATGGACAGTAGCATAGAAGACAGTGGTACTCGCAGGAATGGAAGAGCAGGGGCACTGCCCATCCATCCCCCAGTGCTGGAGGAAGAGGGCAAGGAAGGCAGCCGCTCTCGGAAACCTCTTGAGTTACCCCAGTGTGAATCAGCAGAACTCGTGAAAATGTAGCAAAATTCATGGACAGTATTTCTTCATGTCAACAAGTACAGCTCATGCTAGATGTAAAGCAGATGGATATTTTTGGATCCCTGAGCTGCTGAGGATATACATACTCGAACCACTTCATAAACAGGTGGGTGTGAAATAGATAGCGAGTGCATAAAAATCCCGTGTCTATAGGCGATTTTTACTTTGTGGTGATATAAATGGTGAAAACAGTTGTTACATAAGCTAAACCTTTTCAACAGATGGTAAGAAAAAGAAATATCTAACAGTAAAATACAAAGCAGATATTTGCCAAACTTAAACGCAAGGACCTTAAGGAAGGAAAATGTTCTTGCTTCTGGCCTGCATACAGCCAGGAAGCAAATGAAGAAACAGGCTTTGATAACCATATAAATGAAAGCCATGTGTCACTGGGTTGAGTTCGTGGACCTGGAATAGAAAAAATAAATAAACACAAATAAAACAAATGCTCTCATCATGACTGGTTTCTGGTTCAAAGACAGCTCCCCAGCAGCGTATAACTCACAGAAAGTGAAGCTAAGAGGAAGTCCAAGTTTCCATGAAGCAACAGGGAATAGAGCATTGTGCAACAGCTTTTCCAAACCAAATGTACATTCAGGGATTGCCCAATCAAATGATAGCCAACAATGTATGCAACAAAGAACTGATTGAATCTTGCTACAAGACACAACCCAAATGACGCTATTAAATACCTTAATCTTGGAGCTGACAGAATTGTGGCATGGCATTTTGTGAGTAGAAGTTATAATGAAGCAGTGGTATTACACACACACACACACACTTTCAACTTCTAACACAAAACTGGAGGCTGGAGGAATGGCATGTGGCATCATCAGCCAAGATTTTTCAAGCATAAGGAATTTTCTCACGCAAGTGACTGTAGGTTAGGAAACTGTCCTATTAATTACAGCTGATAGAGGATCACTTCTTTTCATATTCTGAAAATTTTCAGTTAATATTTCCAACCACACAGGACAGTCTTCATGTTTGGGATTGGCTTGGTGACTTTATAGAAATGCAGAGCAGCCCAATCCCCACAGAAATCATAGATCTCTGTTATGTCTCTCTGCCAAAGTCCATGCCAAAGACTGGAGAGCACCAAGTCAAGCGGTCTCCATCAGAAGGTACCCCTCCCAGACATGAGGGAGGACTGGGATCTGATTCTCCTCCCATTTCTATGAATAAGTCTGAAGAGGGTTTTCATTAAAGTCAATGAGACGAGACTGAGTGCAAAATAATTAGCATGAAATTATGTAATGTACTGAACAGCGGTATTCTCACATGAAGGACGGTTGCGTTTTGGGAAAACAAGAACCCGTCGATCACAAGTTACTGGAATGCAGGTGGAGATACGTGGAAGCGCACAGTATCTGTATGAGGTCACACCAGATGATCTGATAGTCCTTTCCAAACCTTTGAATCTGTTAATTGCCTGACTCAGATTCAAGAGAGGACAGCAAAATATTATATTAAAAGTTCAGCTGCTCAGTGAGCACACCAGCACTGTCAAGACCCAGGGTCTCGAGCAGCCTGACCCCGGGGGGTGTGCGGTGCACTCCATGGGAGGCAGCTCCACTCCCACAGCTCCTGGGAGCCAGACCTGCCTTCTTTAACTCCCATTATACCCTCACGTACCTGATGCCAAACCTCTTAACGTTGCCTCGGTCCATTTAGAATTGGCCTTGTAAAAGTGGTGTTTGAAGAAAACTGCGTTTAAAAACAATCCATGCTGCACAGATGAATAATGCTGGATTTCAGGCAGTTTTCTCTGCAAACAGAAAGAGTTTAAATTTCTTTTGGTAATAACCCCTTTTGACTTGCCCACATGTAGACGGTAATTATTACTGCTTTTTACGGCTAGAGTATTTTAATCCCAACACATCTCATTCCCTCTCCCACATAGACTGTCTTTGAAGCAACAATAACAAGTACCAGCTTCCCTAGGCCAGTTTGCAAATTTGCCTCACGGCTAAAACAGTCAGAGCAGGCTTAGTAGGTCAGAATTGGATTTCCCAAATATGAACCATTCCAGAAAAAAAAAAAAAAAGTCTTTTTCTTATTGTTAACTTATTAATCATTAGAGAAAAAGAGAAGTGTTGGGGGGGGCGGACATCCCCCTGAGTGAATTATATATGGAAAATAGCTGCACAAAATGCTCTGGCTCTATTGAAGTCAATGGGAGGTTTGCCACCGGCTTCAGCAGAGCCGCAGTTTTATCCACTGGCTCCAGAGTGACATCTCATATGTCACCATTTGCTAGTAGCAGCAAAGAGTTCACCACCGGGCCTCCCATTACCATATAAAACATAAAGGAAAGCTGAGGTGTCTCTGTGGGGATCTGGCAGCCTTACAGGACCCATCCAGATTTGTTTGTTTTTAATTACTATTACAGTCAAGGGCACTAAAAGCTGTGCGGAGTCTGGGAACAAACTGTTTTGGTTGCCCTCAGACACACATTATCCCAGCACAGCCCTGTCGGCGGCACGGTAGTGGTACCCAGCCGGAGGAGCTCCACCAGGCGCGGGGGGGGCCTCATCCATTTCCTACCAAAAGGGGGACTGATGCTTCTGCTTCCTCCCATGTCCCTGGGCACCATCCCAGGGCCCGCACAGCGGGTGATGAGTCTCCTTGCAGATCCAGGGGTGCTTGTACAGGCTTTTTCTCTAAGTTCAGGTGGAATGCGGTTGCCGTCTGTCCCTAGCCAGATGTGCCAGCTGTGACCCAGCCACAGGCCCCCTCAGCACGTACCTTAGGCACAGCAGGCTCAGGGAATGTGCGCCTTTGGATAGGCTGAAGGAAAGACAGAGGGAACAGGCAAGCAGCATGATACAAGTCACTGATGAATTTGTTAAAGGCTAGTCCACAACGGGCACGACTTTGTTACCACACCTGGAGCTGCAGCCGTTCGGTCCCTTGTTGACAGACCCCTGCTAAAGCCCCCATTCATCCTAAACTGAAGCACTTTGTTTCTCCGTCTCCTAATGCAGTCAAACCTTCTCGATGAAAAGCAGATATATTCCCCTGAAAAAGTTGCTCTAATGAACTGGCAGGAAAAAACAGTTTCACAGAAGAAAAGACCCCTGAGCAGCCCCATTCGCTATTGCCCCTTGCATCCACAGGCTTTTGTGCTAATTAGGAGTGACACCTTTAATTGCCAATATTGAAACCCACAAGGGCTAACAGATCACAACCTAAATCTGTGATATCGTCAACCCAGGAGGCAGCTCAGCAGTTTGGGTTTTTTTTGAGTCAGTGGCTTGTTTCCCTATGACGCCTTGAGAAAAGGTTTACTTGTGTAATGTCTGCAAACCTAAAATAACAGGGAATATTTAAATTGAGGTAGAAGGCAATTTAAAGCCCAGCTAAAACTCCTCTGCTGAAATCTCTAATGGTAGGAGAAATGTGCATTTCCAACACATAATTAGGAAGAGACAAATAGAGGGTGTGGAGTCTTACTATGGAATGTTAATTACAAGCAGATCCTGAATCCCCGGGTTGAGTTCCAGCCAGTTGAGGACACATATTGAAATGTACTTAGTGATATACTCATTTCTACTTAATTACTTGTGAGACAAAGTGCTCGCAGCCAAAGGATATTCCTTTAGGATGCAGAGGATAGCTCTGAGAAGGATTGATAAATGTAAAAGATACATGAAGCCATATCAGTCCACCTACATGCCAATTAAGGGTATTTCATAACAGCTTTTTTTCTAGTGCTCTGTGTTGCCTATTTTAATGTCCTAAGTGATAAGGTTTCCACCACTTCCTCTGGAAGATGAGAGAAGTCTCACAGCCAGGATTTTTTTCTCCCTGTGATATTCAGCCTACATTGTCTTCTCTTTTATTATAGTTCAATTGGTTTTTTCTGAAAAAAAAAAAAAAATTACCCTAAATAATTTCTCTCTCTCCTCATTAACTACACCCTCTTGGCAGACACAAGGGTTGCCCTGCAAAGGGTGTCTACGAAGACATTTTCGTTGAGTCAAACTCACTCTTTCCCAGGCATGGGTGCTGGAGTAGCAACCAAGCAGAGCAAAAGATCTCCATGGGAAGATGGAGGAGGGTCCCTACAGTCTGTCTCATTCTCCAGACCTCCCAAATTTTGTCTGAGACCCCTGTACCATGTATGCCACAGAACACAGTGGATGCACTCTCTATGCTTTAGATCACGCAACAGGGCAGAAGGTGACTGGTAAGGACTGGCAGCCAGGCTACTTATCCTCACCGGCAGGCCGGCGCCACAGTCCCTGTAAAACATACCCCTAGATGGACTGTCAGTTGACCTAAAATGGTAGATGATGAGTCAAGACAACAGCTGCATCAGCATGACGTGATGATGGAGAGGCTGTGCTGCGAACACATGGACTTCATACTGAGGTACACAGAAGGCAGGAGAGGGTTATGTGAGCCTCAAGAGCATGGCACAGGTCTGTACCATTTGCCTTGCTCATAGATTCAGGCTCAATTTCACCTCAGCATGAATCACTAAGGACTTTCACCTGCTGCCTTCATCCTCCTTCCTACACTACGCTTTCTTCTGTGAGTCTTTCTGCTGTAGTTAACAGGGCTATCTGGATGGTAAGACAGAGAGTCAGGCCTAGACCCCTTCTTAGTCCAAAGAGACATGTATCTTTCTCATCTCAAAATCAGACAAATCGTAAGTGCCAATGCCACAACAGCCACAGACGAAACCTATATCCGTAATTACATTCAAAGTCAAGTGGGAAGAATCACATGTGATATGATCAAAGTGCAATATCAGTTGATTGCCATCTAGACACAGCAGAAAAATCCAGGCAATTTATTGCTCCTAAACGTATCAAGGAGCTCAGGCAGTAGTCAGGACCTGGAATTAAACACCGGCACCCTGAATCTACTTGAAGACAACATTTTTCCATAGGCTGACAAAGCAACAGGCTGCACTTGGGAACACAATGTGTGATGGCTCAGCTGGCATGATGTAGAAGGTACAAGATAACATCTCACGTTCCCTAGTCCTCCTGAGAAGGATGTGTACAGGCTGAGAATGCCCCCTTGCACTTGTGATCATCCAGGTGAGGAGAGTGCTCCCTCAGGGCGTGTGGATTTGCATTACTGCCTGTTTGTTCTGGTTGATAAGAGACATCCAGAGGATGCAACTGTCTGTCAGTAAGTGGCTGCTTGGCTTTACTTCACAGTAACTGCAAGATCAGACATCACCAGGGGAAAAAAAGGGAGTTGGAAATTACTAAAAAATAAGAAAGGAAGAGAAAGTAGAAAAAGTGTAATGTAGATAAAAATCATTATCAGTTCTTTCTCTAAATCTGCCACCTCTTTATTCCCAAAACCACTTGAGCAAGAGGGTTCTGACCCTGCTGTCTGAGTCATATGCCACAATCATCTCTGAGGTCAGTACCAAAGAAGCAACAGAAAGCATCTAAACAAAACCAGAGAGGTCACTGGTTTCTTGACCACTAAGGCCAACCCAAAATCCCACCAGCAACAGTCTTTTGTTGACAGAAAAGAAGCACCCACACAGGCAGTGGTGAATCTGGGACAGCGCAGGAAGATAGAACTGGGATCTGAACATTAAGTTGTAGCTCCATCCAGATAGATACCATGAACTGAAAAAAGTAGGAGAAAAAAGTGGAAATACATGCAGACCTCACCCACAAAAGGATCAGTCATTCATCTTCACTGTTAACATTCCTCAGCGACAGGCATGGTTTTCAGCCCTGCCCCTGTCCTTTACTTTCCCAGAACCGGGCTTATCTTCAGAGCAGTCAAGGCCTTCCAGATCACCTTTACATCTCTCTTGTTCCACACCCCGGCTATGTGGGACAACAGAGCCCCAAAGAGGAATCACAGGGATGAAACGGAGATGGGGCAGAGAGCATAAAAAGAGCCGAAAGATGGATCATCCTCATTGCAACGAGTTATGTTGAATAGCTGAAAGGATCATGGAAAAAGTGAGTACAGGCAAGCTTAGCAAACACGTTTGAGTGCCTGATATAGTCTCCTGCCCTTTGACCAGGCCTGGGTAGAGTTAACAGTGTTCTAGAAGGCAGAAGACTTCTTTCTGATGACTCTCCATTAGATCGTCTCCGGGTCATTACCCTCATCAGTTCCTAACTCAAGCAAAAGCCGTGTGAACATCTAATGACAGACCTTTCCATCTCCAACAAGATCCATTAGCACAAGTTTTCTGACAAGTTATGACATTATGCTCCCATGACAAAAGGCGAGTCAGTCATAATGAACTTCCACCACTCTGATTTCTGCTAACCTAGCAAACTTCGTCTAAAAATCAAACATGACCAGGGGCAACACCCAGGGGATGACATAGTCTGTCAGTGGAGTTCCTTACAAAGGAAAGGGCATGCAGAGAGGAGAAAGGTGTTGGCTGTGTGAGATCATCCTTCTGATGACTACAACACAGGTCCACACCGGATGTCAGAAGTTCAAGTTCCACATCTTTTAATGATTCCTGTCTCAATTTCCATACACTCTCCATGTCATACTTGCTTTGAGCAGCTAGGAGGAATAAACATGGCACATTATGCTATTTAACCCCTGGCTAACCTGTCCACCATCACAATGACTTGCTGCATAGGTTAAGTATCTGCACTTTATGTGAGTAACAGGGATTAAAAACAGAACAGTGGATCCAGATGTGTCAAGGCACCTAAACAAACTGCCTAGAGCTTAGATTCAAGGATGCCGGAATAAATACCTGTTCTCATGTCACAATTGCTTTCCCAGTGCAGGCGGGTGGCAGGCAACATCCAGAACAATGCTACCATTGGTGGTCTTGGTAGCCAAGGCGAGCCAACACTGAAGGAAAGAAATTAACTGCTAGCAGGAGCCGGTACAAAGTACTATTTCTGGATCTATTTGGAGGACAACCTCTTAAGTATCAGAATTTTTGGAGAATGGTTTCAAGTACATCATGCCTGAAGAGCCTGAAAGTAGATTGCAGCCTTAAATAAATTGTTGGGTTGTATTTACCTACATGCCCTGGCAGACCAGCTGAAGAGCTGGGAACAGAATAATGGACTTTATGGTAGATAAAAAGATGGAAGCAATGGACATCCTTTCAATACTTAAATCCTTTCCTCACAAGGAAAAACTGAAGGTTTTAAAAACTGAAGGTTTCAAGAACTGAAAAACTGCAACCCCAAAACTGCCAAACCCAAACAGTTCTTAGTCCAAACCCAGAACTTCTTTAGCTAAAAAATACTGAAAATTTTGCTTTCATTTTTGCCAAAACTCAGAAAAAGCCCATACTAATTTGTGTTACTTCCATTTGTGCAGTTGGTTTCAATCAAAAACCAAAATCTTCCACACAAACCAATACTAATCAGCTCTTCTGTTACTCACAGAAACTGCAGCTTCTTCTGATAAGTTAATTAGGTTAACACAAAGAGATCTAAAAACGCTGAAGGGGTGAAATTGAGAGAAGGAAACACTTACTGAAAACCCTTCAGTACTTTAATGTTTGTCCTTGACCTTTTAGCACAGCAGCAAAGGAAGGAAGCGGAAGGGACAGATTGCCATTAGAGTTGTTTTACACTAAAGCTAGTTTTCACAAGTTCGTGACCAGCACTGACACTGAACTTGTCCAAGGAAGACTGGGCTTTGCTGTACCATAAAGCTAGAGACTCAGCAAAAATAACAGTTTGCTATTCTTCCTGCTTCCCCTCATCACACCAGACCTCTCTCTCCCCGGTACCTAAATTCAAACTTATACCCCAGCTACATCCTAACCCTATAGTGGGGCAAGACTGAGGTGTGCAGGAGGTCCCTTCTGCCTTCCCAAACTACAGTTTCCATGGAAAAAGGGACCACTTCAGTGTTATATGGGCCCTAAATCCCCAGGTATGTTGCAGCAAGCATCAAAGGTACATTTCCAGACACAGACACCAAAAAACACCTCCTCAGTGGTACAGAGTCTGTGGGAACCCAACAGTGACCCATGCTCCCTATTTGCATCCTCCCTTGTGATTTCTCTCTTGCTTCCTTTATCTGTTTCAGAATGACTCAAGCAACAGCACTCACTCATCAAAGACAAAGCGTTGCCTGGTCAAGCTGTATGGTAGGATCTGGTCTCACACTCAGCGCTTGCACAGCAAAGCACTTACAACAATAATGCTTACACTGGAAGAACAGTGTTTCACTTGCAAAATGAAGAAATGCCAAATTTACCTTTGCTTGAGCAACTTCAATCCTTTCCTTTCTGATTCAACCCTCTGATGCACGGAACGAAGCTGGGTTTGCCCTTGCTGGTGCAGCAGATGACAGATAACTTCATCTTATAGGAGAGAAGCTATACCAAGGAGCTTAAATGAGACAGAAGAATGACAGGTGAAAGTCACCACTGAGCAGGCAGGCTGTGTCTATACCAATAAATTAAAACGCATGAGGGACTATCTCCTTCCTACCAGGCCAAAGGGCACAGCCTGGGTCACCTACAGGCTGCTAACGGCCACAGCCTGACTGTGACCACCCCACCGAGTGCTTGGCCACAGGTTTTTCCTGGGCCCTATCTGGTGCCCCACTGGCCTTAAGTTACAGCTATTAATTCTGCGTAATAACCCAAGGACTGTCCTGAATCACGCCAGAGTGGTGTTTCTATATCACAGTCCCGGGGGACGGGGGTGTTGCATGCCCTGAGATGGGGCAGGCGCTGCAGGCGCTGAAGGCAGGATGCCATCTGGGATGGTATGGGAGGGCTGGGAGGAATCTCACCTGGTGCTGGTTCGTTTGTGGGGCTGGCTGGGAGCAGTCCTAGGGCGAATTTTCCCCAACTTGTTCCCTGCAGTGTGGGCAGTCAGGACTGATGTTCAGTTTTTTCCCTGGCCTTCTTTTATTTAGGGATGCAGAAGCACCCTCAGGGATCGTGTACCACCTTACATGCCACCAAGCAGGGCTGTCCAGAAGCAAAGGCAACACTGCCAACAATAAAAATCTTCACAAAATCCAAAGGTAAGAATCTCTGACGCTGAAGCACTGAGATTTTCTCAAGCCAGGTTTTGGGTTACTTTTCCCTCTCTCAGGAAAATAGTTTGCAAATAGTTTAATTTATAAACAGATATAAAATTAAATAGCTTTTGTTCTCCATTATCCCTTCAAAATCCCTTTGGTCAGGCTCATCACACCACTGCTTAAACTTAGCCAACATGAGTTGCTTATGCATGCTCTTCATTTTCCAGTTTTCCTCTTCTGTCTTTGGCTTCTGTCTTTGAGCAGCCAGGTAGAGTCTTGGGACTCTCCTACTCACAAAGACTTAATTTATCCAAGAATCTTTCTCTGTGTACAGTTCCTGTTATAGCACCCTGTTGTCACTGACAACAGGCTACAGCAAAGGTGTGAAACCATTTACCACTTATTAACAGATCCCAGCAGAAATGATTTTCCTGTTTGCATACAATGTGTGTCTTGCCCTCTGACTTTTCTATTGCATCAGAGCTGTCAGTGAAATGTGGAGCGAACTGTGTTATGAGGTTCATGGTCCAGCCACATCACAGCACAAGTGACATTCCCATGCAGACTCCTCCCCTTCAGAATGCAAAACTGAAAATAGGAATCTGTTTTAGATCTCTAAAAATATAAGTATTAGAGGCTTTATGAGAAATCTGAAAAGCTAATTTTCAGCACCACAAGCAATGCTTCCTGCCCGACCTGAATGCAACATAACTGGAACAAGGAGTTGCTTAGAGATTATTCAGCAAAGGGATATTTACAACAGGTAGCCTTACTTAACCTAAGCTACTCAGGACCCCTTTCAATGGAGTTTTGTGTTGGACAGAAGTTAGTTAAAAGCACCACCCACTCCCGCTGACTTTGTAAATCCTGCACGTCCAGCAAGTTGCCTGTGATAAAACAAGTGAATCCCAAGTGTGACCCAGCGCTTATCTCAAGCCCCAAACAGCTCCTCAGTGCTCTAAGTATTTTTGCTACTTTTGTGAGACACTATAACCTGATTATTCCACTACGAAACCTAAAATAAATGTTCCGCCAGCCAGCAATATTAATAAAATACCTTTAGATTGAATGAAAACTCTCCCTATTGACCTAAGAAGATGACTATGTCATGTATGATTGAGGGTAAGTACCAACATTACCTTTTTGCCAGTATCTGACCATCTGATCTCTGAGGTTTTCATATATTAAGAGCAGGGGATGAAAAGGGCTATCATAAGCCCTGTATGTTACCTGCCTGGGCTGGACCTCTGGGTACTCCTGAAGCATAGTCGTGAAACAAGGAAAACTGCAGATCCCTGTGAGAGTCCCTCCAAAGCATGGGGTTGTCACAGGTGTCTGTGTGTGCTGGTGCCTCTGCAGATATGCCTGCTTTGTGAAATGTGGGGGACAGCCAAAACCCAGGGCAGACAGCAGTTCCCAAAAATAAGAGTAGAAAAGTAGAAATAGTCAGGTTCCCTATTCTCAAGAGAAGCTGGCATGGCACAGCACACAACCGTGTGCACAAACCATATGTCAGGGAGAGCCCTTCCCAGCTGCTTCATGAGGACACCATCCCTGCAGAGACTCTCCTGGAAGCTTGGCTTATCTGCATTTCTAAGGGGGAAGTTATTTTGCATGTCATATGAGGATAATATTTTTTTCTTTTTTTCCTGAAGCCATGAACTCCTGTTTTCCTGACCCACACAGCTGCCTCGGTCCTGTGGCTGGGATGAACCTGCCTTGCTGCTCCTAGGCCAGTCCAATTTACTTCAGTGAGTTTGTACCTGTCTCACACACAGGAGGGCAGACTGCTGACTGGAGTGTCTGCCTGGCACAGGAACTCCTTTTCAGTAGCTGAAAGAACTCACTGGGATGGAAAAAGCCACAGCCGTATGCCAGACTTGCCAAGAGGAGTTTCACTGCTGACTTCTGCATGGTCAAACCAAAGACCATGGGACACTGCTTTGAACCTGAGGCTGAGAGCACATTTACAGATCAGTTGGAGCAGCTGCTCAGCCAGACCAAGAAGTTCTTTCCTAGCCACACAATAAATACATATTTTTAGCATCAACAAAAATAGATTTCAACGAATGTCTTTTAAAAACAGATAACATTTCACATCCCTCTTTGATATTTAACAGGGATAAAAAGTACTGGGCTTGCACTCCTCTTAGTGTGGGGACCCTAAATGCTGTGAGCACATCTGTCAATGGAGGGTTGCATAACAAAATACAAATAAACGTCATGCAGAAATATCATTAACCAAGGGAGTCTTTTTTTGGCACAGGAACATTCTGGACCATGACAGGCTGTGCATGGAGGCTACAAACTGGGCTGTGCATGGAGGCCATTCATTCTAGGGCTACATTCATCCCTCCCCTTCCTCTTGAGCCACCAGAGGCCAGACACATTCACCTTCAGATCATGCTGTGAAGCCTATCTCCCCTTTTGCTGGGTGCTAAGGGAGGATCGAAGTGTAAAGGCTCCTGGGTGAGAGACCTGCACTCTTGATCTGTCGTTGTCTGCAGGACTTGTGTTAGCCAGAGATGATGGCAGTGTGGGAAGCGGATCTGCTATCGCAGCCCTGTGCTGAAAACCAGAGGAACTGCCACAAAGTTTGGAGTAGCATGGAATACTGAAACCGTACTGTTTCAGGGCAGGCTCCACCAGTGCCTCATCAAGTCACGTCTTGATCCTTGAGCTGCCTCTTTGAAACCCATGTAGGAAGGCATTGCCTTAGGAGTAAGACAACCCTGCAGTGATAAAAGGAGGTGCAGCAGCTGTCCTAAGAGCAGTGCTTTGGGATTACAATTAGCCTGAATTTAAACAGCGGCTGTAGAGAAGCAGGACGGGCTTGAAGACACAGTGCAATGCAGAGCAGTCATCCCAGGACTAACCACCATCAAGGCAGCACTGAAATTGGAGGCAGTATAAACACGTTAGTTCAAAGTTGCACCAGAGACAAAGAGCCCTGCCAAGAGACCCGTTAGCCTAGAGTCATGCTGGGAGGACACACTGGGTCACTCGGTGTTCAGCCAAAGATTTCTACATCACACTCCGCTAGGCTGTCCCACAGAGGACGGTAGGAAAAAGAGGATGATGAAGGGTATGTGGCACTTGCAGTCAGCACAGCCGTAAGGGAGAGGTGCAGAGAAACTTGTTCCTTGGGACACCTCTCACGCGTGGGGGCTGCAGGCTGAAGAAAACCCCCTGCCCATTTGACAAGGAGTTACCCACCTGCAACAACACCCACAGAGGCATTTTATAAAATGCAGAGCTTTTATGCCAGCATGTGACAACATCCAGAGTGCAGCTGGGAGGTGAGGAGCTGAGATTTATGCTGCACAGAGAGGAGCGCGTGGGGAGGGTGGGGGCCACCACCCAAGCTCTTCCCCAGCCCCAAGCAAAGTGAGAAAGATGTCTGGATTAACGTTGAACACTGCTCTGATACTGGGAGCCACGTGAGGGACTACCTTGTATACAAAACTTAAACTTAGATATTTTTCCAAAGGTTTTTGTATGGGTGCTAGTCACCTCTGCTAACACAGCCAAAAGATAAATCTGGATAAATCTTTATTTTCCCACTAAATAAACAGTTCCTCTTTACTGTTTCTGCTTGACTTCTGCACAAACTTTTGTGGCGTTTCCCAAGGGGAGGAACTTGCTTCCTACATATCCTCCCTCCTTCGTATGGTTGCCATGTGGCCTGATGAAATGCACTGCAGGTGTAAAGTGTTCCCACTCTTGCCTGAAAGGGTCTATTCTAAGGACTGAGTTTCTGTATCATACCTCAAATGTGATTTCTAGGCTGTATCGACACTCTTTTGTGACACAGGCAAAGCTTTCAAGCTTTCCTTGCACAGGTAACAGATGTGCCAAACAGCTGGTTGAAACACAGCCTCACAGTGCTGCTGGGTAGGTTTTATTCTGGTCAGAGTATTCAATAGGACCATTAAAAACAGGGGGGGCCACAAGTAAAAATTGCATGGAAAGGGTTCTTCCCAATGGACAAAGGAGACCCTCCTGAAGCAGAACCTCTCAGGCACTTCCTTGGCTTGCAAGCATGGACAGGTCTACTTTACATCTGTGTACACACACACGTGTATACGTGCATAGATATATTTATACACACGTATTCATGCACACGGAGATGACTATATATACACACATGAATGTGTGCGTATACATGACTGACTGCGCTTGTGTCCGTGCGTATATAATTTATTATGTTCTGCTGTATTTTTGACATTTGTTATGCCATCTATAATTTGTGGTTGGAGAAGGCTGAGCCATGAAATGTGGTGAGCCAAACTGGTTTGAATGTATTCCTCAAAAAATAGGGGGTTAATTTAAAAGACATTTTCCCCCAAAAAAATGTAATTTTAAAATCAGAAAAAAAAATCTATCCTTTTTCAATTTCTAAGTTTTCATGTTGCTAGGGGAAATCATGCTCTTTTGCACACCCTCTTTCTCTTTTTCTTTTTTTCCCCGAAGCACTGTCCAAAGGCAGAAAAAGAAGGAAAAGCTAAGAAGCAGACATAGGGTTTGGTCTTGGCTATTTTATTTCTCCACTTTCTTCTTTTATATTCCTAAATGAAAAATAAGAGATGATATTTTAGGAGTAACAGAAAGCTGGCCTGCCAGTTTGTTTTCTTACCATCAGAATGATATCATATTTTCCTAAACAAAAATAATTCATGAAAAATTTCCAACAAAAAAAAAAAAGTCTCTCAGTTTTTTTCCATGAAATGAGTGTTTACTGAGCAGCATTGCTGTGAATACTCCCTGCTCTGACTACCAAGGAAGACGTCACAGGAAGCCCTTGGATGAGCGGGACAAACACTGGACTTGGGATGAGTAGCACAGCTCTTGGCATCCAGGCATCCAGCATTCACGGAGGCGTCCAAGGGACTTGCAGCCGAGGAAAGTGGTGATCATACCTTTTCCCATTGTCTGCTCAGGTCTTCTCGCCATATATGAGCACCTTCCAAGAGGAAAACTAATGAATGTCTACAAGGTCCCAGCCCAGTCCTAGGGAAGCAAAAACATAAACCTCTGTCGCTCCTGGAGGATGAGAGGGCAAAGACATGTCATTTGTATGGGCTGGAAAGCAGCGAGGTTTGCGTTCATTCTGGGCTGAGTTCCACATTTTTTGGGGTACTCCTGAGAATAGCCCAACTCCTTCACAAAGATGAACTCTGTCACAACAGGCGACACCATCATCCCCAGGAGGGACTCATCATGACTCAGGGAAGTGAGGAATTAGAAGTGACGCGGTCCTTTAGAAATCCCAACACCAACCCTTTGAGCAAGGTGAAGTGCTCCCATCTGCACCACAGTGTAAGAAAGAGGCCAGTGGAAGGAGCAGAGGACAGGTGAGCAGGGCTGAGGGAGGTATGCGACCCTCGCCCACACCACTGTTAGCATTTTAACACTGGTGCTTTTAACATTGGAACCCCTCATCTTTGGGCAGGAGGTAGAAAAACAATCTACTAACAAAGCTTGGATGAGACAGAACCCCCTGTGCCATCAGGCAATGCAGAATACAAATGTGCCTTGAAAAGAAAAAAATCTATCCAATAAAACAAATGTTAGCAATACATGAGTCCCCTCCTTCAACAAGAAGAGAGATGTCGTTGTTTTCAAACTAATCCCTGTATATTTGAAAGCCGAGGTAGACAAGCTCATCTCACCTAAGACCCCTTCATCTAGGTACCAAACACTGCCTTTGTAGCTTAATACTTGTGTATCAGTAACATATTAAGCATCAAAGCACTGCTGGGTTAGGCATAACAAAATAGTTATTTATCCACCCAAACCTGGATTAATAACTTGAGAAATAAAGCCAGATTGCTGGGATGGTAGGTGGGAGAAGAGAAAATACACAGGAACAGTAAGTGCACTAAGGCTTTAAATTTTCTTTAAACTAAGTTTGTTCTCCTGAATAAAGTTCTTGAGGGATAAAAGCATTTTATTCATCACAATTGATTTAGAAGTCCCTTTATTCTGTTTTGCTTAACTACAAAAGTTTTTTTTCTCTTTGAATGAAAAAGTTCTATAGGAGAAGGGAGTCATGTTCATATCCTCTCATTTCAATACCTAATTCATCTTCTGTTCCTGTTTTCACATCTAGGAAATTAAAGTACAAGAGCCCAGAGAGAAAATGACATTCACAGAAAAGGATACCCTTGCATTCCTGGTCAAGAGAAGGAAGAGACATAATAATTACTGAATTACAATGAGGCTTTTTACCACCCTCTGAATCTCTAAGAGGAATAAAAAATACACCCCAAATCAGAACTGAGATATCGAGTAATCGGCTAGCTTTGTTCAGACACAACAAGAGCAGATGAAAGTAAAATGTCTGAATTCTTTCAAGTCAGGAAAAACACAACTCTTTTTCCTAAGGGGAGAAATCAAATTGTTATGGTTTTGTTTTTAATTTGGCTCCTTCGTGGGCAAATTTATTTATGTGCAGATTATCACTGCTCCTACAGACATTTCAGCCCATGCTCTCCAAAGTCTACTCTGGAGGACGGGCACGCAGATTGTGGTCACTCGGCCGTAGGATCTCTGCCAGTTGGTGAAGATCAGAGGAGATGACACTTACTGCTGTCCTACCAGGACAACACTGTCTGAGCGCACCCCCCCATCTCTGAAGAGATCCCACCTTCCCTGTGCCATCCACCCTGCGCTACATCGGGGCTGCCGTAGCAGGTTTTCAGCAGTGCCGTGGCTCCCGCAGGCAGAGCTGCGTGTTCCTGGCTCTCCCGGGCACCAGCAGGCAACCGTGGCTGCACAGCAAAAGCTTCGAAACATGCCTGCGCAGACGTGTTGCAGCCTGAGACCGGCACGATCCTTGGGAGTTGGTGGACTCCTGGATGCCAGGTGGCTTTGGGCGGTTTGCAGCAGCAGTGACCCACCAAAGCCCCGGGAAATGCAATACCTGGCGCAGATATGTCTCAGAACTGGATTTAGCAGCTGATCTAATAGGGGTTCTAGAGACGGGCAGGTTCCTTCTCCGTTTCCATAATTCACTTATCCTACAAGACCTATTCAAGGCATACTTTCTACCTGAAGCTGCAGGATTTTTCATCTCCAAAGGGAATCTGAGACTTTTGTTCCTGGGGACCATGTCATGACAAACTCCATAATGGAAAAGTAATGACTTTGGAGTGGGTTTATTTAAAAAAAAAAAAAAGACTTTTAGAGATTAAATAAAATCTGGGCCCTTATCCAGGTAGAGATCTTAGCCTGGCATTCCAGCTACATTCTTTCTGTTATTAAAATAATTTAGGAAACCAGGCAGCCTGCTCTGCATTCAATCATGTTAGCCCACGCTGTGTCAATTTGAATTCTGCCTGTGGTGATAACAGTTGAAAATCTGATGGGCCAGATACCGAACCGACAAAAATCGGCATTGCTCCATTACAATCAGTGGAGTTTTGCCAATTTACCCTTGTTAAAGATCTGGACCTCTACTTCTAGGCAGGCATTTTTCCAGACAGCAAAACAGTCTCCTACCTCTTTGGCAAAGGAAAAACTAAAGGAACAATTTAGCGATACTTTGGAAAGTGACATGACCACGATAATGCAACTTGAAAATTATGTTCTTGGCTCGTTTTCGATATACCTGAAACTTAACTAGAACCATGTCCAGGATCTTCAAATGTGATCAGTAGATAAAATGAGGTACCATTTTGCAGTGAAGATGCCACCAGCTTCCAAGCTGAAGATTACTGTTTTTCCATTTTAGTTCATTAAGATATCTTAACAACTCTGTTAAAAAGCTCCCTCTGATGAAAACACCAACACTACACGTGTAAACAGTCGCATAAAAATATTTCACCTTCCATCCAATTCCTGTTTCAAGAATAAAAATTTTTTAAGTTCATCTTTAGGGTAGAAAGTCCACAAGCCTTGGGAAATGTCGCTATGGGTATTTGGGGCTTGTCTGATCAGCAACTGGGGAAGCTTAGCCTTATCCTGTGCACCACCCTCCTGCAGTTCATGTCGCGAGAGAGCAGGGCAGGGCAGTCCCTTCCCCATCCATGTTAGTTGCTTCTATGCCTGAGCAGCATTTCTCCTGCCCTTCCTTGAGATGACTCTACAGTTTTGCAAGATGGTCCTACAATAGTCATTATCTGGAGAACTAGTCAAAAATCTTAGAGAACTACAGTGTAGGTCACACTGCTTTCACCAAGAGGTGGAACCTGAAAAGCCTTCATGGTTACACCTCCCCTTACCCTGTTGCCATCTGCCATTGCAGAAAGGAGAGGGGAAAAGAGTGGAAAGAAGGGATTTTGAACTTCAGGGAGAGGTATTTTTCACTGAAACATGACAGGTATTTTTTACTTGAGAAAAGGGAAAGAAAAAGCAATACATTTCTGACAAGATCAGTTTTACCAAAAGATTTGAGCTGGTTATAGCTTTTGCATGGGAGCTGGGACTCAGCAGCGACCACAGTTGTCTAAATGCAGCTTTAGAACTATCCTGAAGGACTTGGACTGAAAAACCGCCACTCTACTAGTGAAGAAAAGGGCCCAGGATTCGTCTGTGGCTCTAAAAGCAAATGACAAAGCAGAGCTTGCTTTCACCAAGCTAAAAACCCTTCCTCAAGGGCTTCACCCATAGCAGTCTCTGCTGTCCCATGAACCATGCCCAGGCGTTGGCAGGGACACTGCTAGTGAAAGCTAGCCAAACCTGTGCCAGGTAACATGCCAATAATTCAACAGCACGGACAGTCACGAGACCATGCTAAAGCCTGTGCCTTTTACCTGTTCAGTTTAGTAGCACAAACCTGGCCAGACAAGGCAACAGGAGCCTGGTCAGTTTGGATATACATATATATATGTATATATGCAACACTGACTTTGCAAGCCGCAGTCCTGACCAGCACCCGTAGGCACTGCCATAGCTAATAATAACACTGAGAGTGCACTGGAAAAAGTATTCAAATAGTTATATTCGACCATTTCCCTGACAGGCAGGACAACATGGCTTAAGGTGAGCCATGTCTTTTGAGCTTTTGAACGTCACGTACTTGGAGAGAACAAGCTACAGACAGGAAACCCTCCTACAGTTTCCCAGTAAGGAAAAATTTGAGCCAGTCACAACAGGACTCATACAGAGCTATGGATGAGTAAAGTAAAGGCATCATAGATTAAATAATAGCACTCGGTTTCTAAAATTGGCCTTTAGTCCCTACCTCTCAGTGCACTAGGACAGCTTCAGCAGTGCAAAGGCATGGCTAGACCTTCAGCTCTGCCTGCTGGAGAATTCTTCTTGGGAAGGATCACCTCCAGTGACAGTTCCCATACCAATCCCTCCCAACCCCCCTGCAGAGAGCAGGGCTGGGGGGAAGGTGGGGCAGCAGGGGCACCCATTAGCCCCAGCGACTGGCATATGCCCTGATCTGGGTCAGCAGCTGCTGGAGATGTAAGCAGCAAACCAATGGGTCTAATTTATTCAGGTGAGCTGGGCCAATATCCAGCAAACCTTGCTTTTCCAGGGAGCAGAATGGAGCTTTACACCTCGCTTTTTCTTACCCCTTCTATCGTTGGCTTCTGCAGTGAACTGCAGAGTCTGCTCTGACAATTGGGCTCACAAAACTAAACTGAGACAACACCGTGTAGTAGGCTAGTCTTCATGCTTCAGCAGAGATCGAGTCCTTCAGCTTCTTTACTTGCTTTGAGGTACTTTCTATTTTGTTTGGTTTTCAGAGCAGATAGAATCC
Source organism: Rissa tridactyla (assembly GCF_028500815.1). NCBI lineage: Eukaryota > Metazoa > Chordata > Aves > Charadriiformes > Laridae > Rissa > Rissa tridactyla. Next base: position 31,428,097 of record NC_071466.1, read on the forward strand.
CATTGATGGCATTTAAATGCATCCACCATGATGAACTCTAAGATGTAGAAAATAACATTTTCTTTTTCTTGAGCATCCCAGGAGACTGCAATGATTCTATTAAAATTTTAATCACAAACTCCTTGCGTTAAAATCACAAAGGATTCACTGTGCTAGAGAATTTCACAATATGAAGCTCTTTTATAAATTTGTGTCAGATAGCAATTTGCTGTCTGGGAAATGTAAATCAGTTATTAATGAGCCAAATTGCTAACATCAAACCTGGTATCTATAGGCGAGAAAGAAACAAAAATCTTTCACAGGCTTATAAAGTTCTACATGTACTACTCTGAACAATTTTATTCCCTGTTTCCTGAATTGAGAGACATCATTTGTTGCAAATACTGTCAAACGACTGCATCTCATTCAACAGTAATACCTCCACCTGATCCACACACAGAGCTGCAGGTCTTGAAGGAACGATCTGCACATTAATAGCTGAAAAACTATTCTGAAAGACGGACCCATTGCATCTCAGACTTTGCAACCGGAGACTACATTTTTGGTTCAGACCAACGGAGTTCTAGTACAGCCTCAAATCAAGGTGAGAAGACAGTCAGGTCCAACGCAAGCAGAAGAGCAAAGTCTACAGCATCCGCTAGAACTGTGCAGGCTCCTCAACAGCTACAAGCACAGCCCAGAGCTCAACACCTCCCCCAGCAATCCCGCCCTGCCCTGGGCCTCTGTTCTGAATTTCAGACCTGTTCCTTGAATATACGATTGCACAAAACAAAAATCTTGAATTTTAGCAGCTTCCATATGTTAGGATCTTAACTGAGCTCAAGCACATTGCTAGGTGTGCTTGAAATCTAATTCCGTTGCTTTTTTTTTCTGAGCGTATTAAAAAAAATCTATTACTGTTGTTAAAGGCTGCAAAAGGTGGTGAGTAATACAGAGTGGATTCTGGGGACGAATTCGCAATGCAGCTAGAAACTGTGTATTTAGATTTGAAATCCCAGCTCATTATTGAAATTAATTCTGAATGCCTGCAAATCTTTGCTAATGCCTTCATAGAAAACGACATAGTTTGCATCACTAGAGATTACCCAATTCCTTCACTTGCACAATTGTTCCAATAATCAAGAGTGGACTTAGCCTCTGCAGGTGCAAAAGCATCTCCAAATAACACAAATGGCTCAATAACTGAAATGGACCTTATTTGTCGGAGAAGTAATCTGCAGGGTACCGGTTCTTCCGCTTACTGATTTTTTGAGCAGAGCTTAAGAGATTTGAATGGAATTGCCACAAAGATTTAAATTTAAGTGTAGGGCAGAGGCAGATAAACTGATTAATTAACTGATCAATTCCATAAAGAGCTTAAAGTGTATCTTGTAATTTACAAAGAAAGGCATGGGATGCAATGTTGGCTTCACAAGGGTATCTCCCCACGTAGGAGTGTGTCCCATGAATAAAGCAGTTTCATTTCCCTCCCATCAGTGATGAAGCTTCAGACGAGTGCGGATGGAGAGTTTGCCTCCTGCAGCACCATGTTTCCTCCAAGCTGAACTTTGCCCAAAACACAGAGAGCAAAGCCAGATGGAGAGCCAAAGATTTGTTGTTTGAGGCTCTCAAAGGGTAGCTTCAAACCAGAGCTCCTTCCAGTCGTTGGCGTGCAGGAGTGTGAACCCCGAGCGGGGATACGCACAGTACAGCTGTCTCACTTGCACACAGTCTCTGGCATGTACTTGCGAGTGAGTCGGGACCACGTTCAGACCATCTCCTCTAGGTGCTTGCCTTCGTTGCCATGACAACAAGTAAGACAGTGATGGGCAATTCGGGCTCCCCACGCTCCACGGCTGCCAGACTCTATTCCTTATATAGGCAATGGAGAGAAGTAGGCATCTAAGTTAGGCACCTAAAATCAACATGCTGACTGCACAGCCCCCCCACACTGCCACCCCCAGCCAGCTGCTAGATTCCTGGCTGGTCCCTGCAAGCGAGAGGGACCCACTACACTCTCACCACTCCTGAACCCACTTCCTCATTTGACTTCCTCTTCCAATGTGTCATTCAGAAGTGACAATGCGACATCTGGAAAATGGTCCAAATCTGTGCATTTTTAAAGTGAAGTGCTCAGCAGCAGTTAAACAGTCAGAGCTTTCTGCTTATCATAGTATTAGAAACACTCAGCTTTCTTTGCAATTGCGTAGAGAATGGCAAACTCTACCATTGCACCTGAAAGGGCTTTTTCATGCATTTTGAGGTCTTTCATCCTGGAAATGTATTCCAGAGATATGGAATCAGACAGACCTCCTTTAAGCTTCAGAATAAAGATGGAATATTCAGAGAAAAAAAAAAAGTTCCCTATTTCAGTTAAAACTGCTGGAAGTATAAAATCTTGAGACAACTCCTAGTCCTGCAAGTAGTAAAAACCATTCTCTGCAATGACTCGTGCAAATTCAAATGCATTCCAGGTCAGCTCATACTTCTGGGAAAGACAGTAAGCATCTTCCCGTCCTACATGCCTCTTCCGTTTTTATGGATTCTTCCCTTGCAAGTATATGACTCCCCATCAGACCTTCAGCAGTGTCACTAGCAACAGTCCTGAGGCGTTTTCTCTTTCATCCCCTCTGGAGGTGAAATACGTGCAGTGGAGTGTCTCACGTTGGTAATCTGTGATTTTTTTGTTTGTTGGGCTTGGAGGTTTCTGTCTTGTTATTGATAGGTTTGTGTTGCACAGGCATTTTTGTGAGCTGTTTTATTTTTCAATAGACACGCTGCTGTGCATTTATGATAGGAGTGGCCAAAGAAATGACCTATCAAAGAAACGGACCTTACACTTTGAGCAGAGGGAGGCGCAATTTGTGACATGCCTCAATTCCTGGAAGAATTCATTCCAGATGTTCAGATAACAGGCCGAAGCTTGTTTCCATTGCCAGGAATTCCATTATTCCAGCAGAGTGAAATCTGTGACAATGGTGACCACCCAGGAACTTTAGCAATTCAAACAGCTTTCAAGATCATCCAGAAAGAGCAAGTTGAGGTACCTCATGCACACTGAATTCCATTGGAATTCAGTCCTCTCTCCTCGCTTGATCCATCTAGAAGCTGGGTACATCATCTGAGCTCAGGGTCTAAGCTTTCCCAGTTGCCCATAGAGAGAGACAGGCTTCTTTTGGGAACAAAGAGCGGAGATGCCTCTTCCTCTACCCACTCACTACAGAGAATTGGCTTAAACAAGATGCCCATCTGTTTGGCCAGCTAAAGGGAGGAACAAGGAATTCCATGGAAGCAGTGGGAATTAGGGACTCTGTAGGAGTCAGTGATCTTAGTACCTTTCCGGGCCTCAGCAGGAGGAGATTTTGAGTTTGATTTGATGATGTATGCAAAGCCAGTGGAGAACATGGGGAGCAGGTCTGAGATGCTCTGCAAAGCCCATGTCGCTGCAGAGACTCACTGCTCTGTTCTGTAAAGGGCTAGGTGCAGAGGGCTTCATTTACAGACCATCTGAATTGCCACGTCCATCCAAGATGTGGTGAAAGCACACATAACTGAAGTGAGTTTATGATTGACAAGGGTGGGATGCGGGCTCTGAGCCAGCTCAAGCCCATGAGAACTGTTATTTGTAGAATCATAGAATAGTTTGGGTTGGAAGTGACCTTTAAAAGTCATCCAGTCCAAACCCCCTGCAATGAGCAGGGACACAACTAGATCGGATTGCTTAGAGCCCCGTCCAACCCAACCTTGAATGTTTCCAGGGATGGGGCACCTACTACCTCTCTGAGCAATATGTTCCAGTGTTTCACCAGTTATTCACTGATGCTGCTTTGTGTAGGCAGGAATTCAAGCGCATTCTTTAACTACAGGCAGATCTGATCAGTTCCCAACATGCCCTTTCATCCAGCCAAACCTTCAACAAGGCTATGAAACACACTCCCTCTGCTCACCAATACTCTTGCCTTGCTCAAATTCACCTTCAGCCAACCGATCTTCACTTGTGGCTGAGCCCTTCCAAGACACAAGGTTACCAGGGTGACAGTAAATGCACTTGTACCAATCCCCTGCTGCTAGCACTTGGATTAAAGTTAATGAATATTAAAAAGAGGTAAGAAAAGGAATGGTTCTTGTGGGAATCCACCAACAAAAGGTCTAGTGATAGGGACATAATTTCCCATCACTGCCATTTTCCCTTTACCCATGGATATCCTCCTACTCGGAGTGTTTTAACCCATGTGAGCTAAACCAATAATTTCAAGTTATATTTTCAAAGTCATTTGAAACACCTGTGGGTCATTTTTTAACGGTGGCTATGTTCAGCAATTGCAGAGTAAATGGAAGGGTAATTTGAAGACAGAAAAAGAAAAGGCAATGTTTTGTGAATGTGTCAGTCACCCTTACCCACTTGCTCAGCATGCGGGGGTCATTTTGGCACACCTGGGCTGAAATCAGTGACATCCACTGCTAGAGTCAATATTCCCTGAAAAGAGTGCAGGCTGCCAAGCCAGGCTCTTTGATGTTACTGTTTGGTCGTTGCTTTGTTGAAATGTCATCCTCTTTGATATTCAAGGCAGGTACACAGATAAATTAAAGGAAGAGCTTATGCTGAGTGCATGAAAATGGCACTTGTGCATTTAAATCAACGTGAAAGCTGCATTTGTACGAGCATTTTATCTGCAACAGACAGGTCTTCATAACAAGATGCCTGCCATGACACAGGAACAAGCAGCTAAGGCAAAAGGCTTATTCATCTATTCTAACGTGTAATTCCAAAGTATAACCTTTCCCTTCGGTTATTATTTATCTAATTGCACAGCCAAATTTAGTCGGTGCATTTGAAAGCATAATTAATTGCAATGCACTTAGTAACGTTCCATTCTGCACCACCTGTAAGTCAAACTGCTGTAAGACAGATTTGATTTTTGGAAGGGTTTTCATCACACCGTGTGTACTGAAAATAATTAGTGAGCCAGGAGGGCAGTTACTTTTATCCTGCTAATTGGATATGCTGGCAGTTCTTATGCCCTTGTGGTCAGATGTTGGCCTCATTTGCACAGTTCCAACCAGTGGGATTACCTCACTTGGGTGGTCGCGTGTGTATTTAAGAATATAATTCACTCTTTTCAGTTTTGTAGGAATTGAACTGGTTTGCTCTGAAGGGATCAGAATTCATGTTGTCTCAATACAGCATTGAAAGACTACCTATGGCTTAGGCTTCTGTGTAGCTCTCACGAGCCTTTGCAGCTACCATCAGGCATTCAGAAGTATTCAGCCCCATCCAAAGGGACCTTCTCCACTGATTTTCACCATTTGCTACAGTTTTACAAGATTTGGAAGAAAGTGTTTATGGAATGTGACAGTGCAGTTTCACAATAATTTGGTTTTGGCAGCAGTATCAGCTTAAGAAATTCCGCTCTCCCTTCTCCTGCCTTTGCGCTGCAGGTCACTGACCTCTCGGTTGTGCCAACACAATTGTTTGTAAAACAGTGTGATGCCCTGGGTGAATGACATAATCCAGGTTAAACTACCTTCTTTTTTTTCCCCTCACTTTTGGTTTTTAGGGAGGAAAATGGCAAAAGGGGAGGTAAACTTTGGTGAAAGAAGGAGTGGCTGTGGAGGGAACCGTCTAAACAGGGATTAAAAAGCCTTCAACGTTGTGAAACTGCTATTCTGAACCTGGCTTGTGGTGCTTGGGTTTTTTTTCCAAAGTAGAGATCACACATACCAAGTAGAAGGAAAAAGTTGGCAAAAAATAAAAGCATGAGGCTCTTATGTGTTTTTATCTGCCTCAAGTGCAGATTAGTTGTTGGAAGACTACGATGCCCTCTGTCAACAGTTCTCAGAAATGTTTGGGGTTTTTCTTAATCCATGGGATATGCTCAATCACTAGCTTTCTCATCCCGTGGTTTGAGAACTACTGCTATGGCAGTTCAAACACTGAAGCACATGGCTCCACAGAACAAGCCTTCGGTGCACACCATGAGGACGAAGCCCTCAGGGAGAGAGGCAGCAGGACCGACAAGGAGGTGGAAAGGAGAGGGATGGGGCCAGGGAGAAAGGATGCCAGCTCAGGAGACAAGGAGCATTGGGCTCCTGGGACCCGGTAGGGCAGGGAACTCCTGGGAAAGAGTACAGTCATGGCCAGGGGTGACTTGCAGGTGACACTGAAGCTTGATGAGATCTAGGAGCTCCATGTGCTATGCCTAGTAGAAGACTGATAAACCTGAGATTTTTTCATCTGCTTTTGAGAACTTACCTCTTTTGATCAAGTGGGAATACACTGGTCATCTGAAATGGCCAGGAGGCAAATCAACCAGAAGGGAAAAAGAAGGGGAATAATAAGAACATGGAAGAAATATTGGCTAACGAAGTTAACACAGTTTCAATTTGCTAGAAAACCGCTTTCAGTACAGACAGCTTAAGAACAAATAGGAAACAAGATCAGCACCTCTTATAAAATAGTAATGCTTATTTTCAAGTACTGGTGCTAAGGGTTTTTTTTTTTACATTATTTTTCACTGGAAAAAACTTGACAAGTCCAAGAAAGCATACCTGAGATTTTCCTCAAAGCCTATCAAATCTTAGCTGGAAAAGGTACATAATTCCCAAAAAGAAAGCAAGACTGATTGCAAAAAGGAAGTAGAAAGAAGAGAAGTTTTGACAACTCAGAGCAAGAATATGCTGGTATTTGAGCTTTGGTTTTTCAACGGCAGCTTAAAATTGTTCAGAAGTCCAGAGGCTACATTTTTTTCTGGTTTTTTTTCACAAGGGAAATGAAATATCTTTTCCAAACTGATTCTAATACTGATGATTGCAATGTCATTTACAAGCAGAGCTCTCTGTGCATGAGCTATTTCCATCAATGCAATAAGGACATAATGAAAACAGAGACAGATATTAATGTGATCTAGTTCTAGCCAAGTACATAAGCAATGGTGGCAGTAGTAGTACTGGAAGCAGTCATATTTCCTACTTTATCTCAGCACTGACATCCATTCAGAAATTATGAAAATAGTATTTATTAGTCCAAAGTATAGAGGGTTGCTTTAAATTCCAGATTTCATTTGGACGGTGGAGATACTAAATTTTTTGAAAGTGTAATGATCCATTTTACAGAGAACAGTCTCTTTGACAGATTGAGACTCACTAGCTTTGAAATGCAATAAAATGCAATAAAATAAAATGCAATAAAACAGAATAAAATAAAAAGTGTTAATAAAAATACTAACTGGAGGAGTCAGGACAGATGGCTTAGAAGACAAGGAAACAGTCATCTTTTTCCAGTAACTAATTCAGACAGAATCGAGGTTAGCAAGAGCAAGAGTGAGGTGAGCCACTTGCATGCTATCTAAGTTAGCCTCTTCTTCTGCTTGAATAGGAATCAGAAAAAGGGTGCAGATTTTTAGAAAATAGCATGTAATCCATAATGACCCAGCAAATATTTTCCATAAACAAATATCAGCCTGTTCACTGTGGGTAGAGACTTAAGAATTCACCATGGGCAAGCTGCAGAGAGTGACTGGCCTTCAGAGACACACGATGGTTTTCCTCCTCCCTGACTTGGATGGTAAAAATTCCAAAGCTCTTCAGGGCAAAGGACTGAAACCAATTTTTTAGAGCCAGCAGCAGGGCTTGCAAACTTCACCAACTGCCAAGCTTTCACCTGCAGTTTGGCAGGTATCACACAAGTATTTGCACCACAATAGTGCATTTGCTTGTAAAATATTCCCATATAAAATATTATTTGAAATACTGTTTATGGAAACCAGATAAAAGGGGTTCTGAAAGCCAAAGCAAGTTTGCAAATCTTTGTTTGCAAATATTTTCTTTGGTATTCATCCAGCTTTACAAGGAGAGATCTGCTTCACCTAATGCTAGCGCTCTGAAAGTTAAGTAGCTAGTTAGGCATATAATTTAAAACAAATTTTGGTAGATGATGGAGAGAAAAAGGCACTGTCAGAGGGCAATTTATTCTGTCTCTACCAGACACCCCTTAGAGGATGATGAACCACACCCTGGAGATACATGTATCTCTTGGTTGCAAAGGGAGTAAAGACGATAAGTTTGGAGAAGACACCGCTGAGTCAGATTACTGTCGTTAATGACATACCTTTTTGCCAACAGACATGCCTTTGATAGGACTTCGTGGAGGAAATCAGCTACTGTGGTCCCATTTCTTGCGGTCCTCCTCTTCCATTTGCATGCGCACCCATGAGGTAGGTGGGCCCAGTTCAATTGCAACTCTGCTTTGGTCAGAACTTAAAGTTCTTCATAACGCAAAGGAGAGATCTCCGCTAACAAGGACCCACATTCAAATCGCCAGCCACCCTCTCAGACCTTGGCTTTTAACAGGCCCAAGAAGGAGACTTTAAGCTTTTACAAAAAAAAATCATATGTTGAGACAGCAAAAAAGACAAAGAACATTGCTGTGAACCAAACTGTTCTGAGGCTGTGTCTAGGCATAAGTGCCTAAACAGTGCCAGGGAGCTCACAAGTACCAGAACATATTCATCTTTGCTGCTAAAAGAGTCCCTGGCATGGCTCACGCCCCTGCAAAATAACTTTCTCCATAGCCTACTGTGGGTATTAGGATGAGTCAGGATCCATTTCCAACAGGGAATTTGGATGCAGTCTCTAACTGGAGGGTAAGAAAGCTTGACAGCATGGACATAGGTCACTGTGTGCCAGTTTACCCAAATGCAAGAGAGTGGTTCTGAGAAGACTAGATATAGGTGTAGCCCAAAGTACACTAGCAAAGTGCAGCCTATCAGGTTAGAGAGCAGACATAATATTCCATGCTGAAAATGGTATTTCCATACTTGTAGCACATGTATTTTGATATAAAGCAGCAAAGCTTTCCTCAGCACTCATACAACAGATTTATTTTCCATCATCTTCCATTTTATGACTTTTCTCTTTATGTTTGAAGCATTGATTCAGCTTTGGCTTATGAGCACCGCCTCAGAAAGGTTCAGCTGCAGCAATCATCTGCTGGGAGTAATGATTACCATATAGCCGCCAGCTAAGAATGGTCCCACAACTGCCTTCTACAAGAGCCATTTTCAAGAGAGAGATAAGGGGCAATCTAACAGCAGCCTACTTGAAGGATAGCTACCAAGAAAGTGGAGCAAAACTATTTTTACTAGTGGCAGATTGTACAGCAAGGAGCCACAATGAAAAATTGCAGCTTGGGAGGTTCAGGTAGGACATTAGGAAGGCTTTATCAACTAGGAAAGACGTGCAGCACTGGATCAGGTTACCAAGACAAGTTCTGGGATCTCCATCTTAGGCAGTCTTCAAGACTTGGTTGGAGAAAGACACAACCAACTTAATCTAGTACCAGTGATAGTCCTGCTTTAAGCAGGCAGCTGGACTAGATGAACTTGAGAGGGCCCTTCCAAACACCATTTCTATGAGAGACTGAAAACGTCTCAGAAAATTCTCCACTTGAGAGTGCTGGGTGTGCTCCCTTCCAGTTCTTCCCTTCTTGTGTGCTCCACTCAGGTCAAGCAGAGGCGCCCAGAGGTCGTACAGGAAGGATTATTTCCTTGGTATGCCTTCCTCTTCCTCATACTCCTTCTTCTGACCTCAGCAGAGCTGCGCAGGTTTGCCTAAAGAAAGAATGTGACCTTTTGACAACAGAGTCATCCAGCAATTTGTTCTAGTTTGAAGCTATTTCCCCCAATTCCCTCTTGGTTTTTTCCTCAGCCTCTTTGCCACCAATGGGAAGGTTTGCTATGCCTGGAATGTGAAGTTTTGGTCACCACTCACTGCGATATAATTCCCAGTTCAACAACACGTACCAGAAACTTGGTTTCAGCCAGGAGTTGTGCTTTTCTCTTATGCAATGGGCTGTGCTTCAACAGAACTTCCCAAACACATTTTTTGGAGGGTTTTTAAAGTAGAAATAGCAGAGAAAGGTAAGTTTATTAAAAAGTATGCATTGCTTCATGAAAAAGCAAGTATGCTGGCCTGAAGCAGTAGTGATGGCAGAGGTAAACATATCACCAGTTATTTAATTCACATTATAGATATGCGTTGTGTACATTTATAAGTAAACACGTATATATACATTTTTAATTATAGAAAAATATGTGTTTACATGTTGATATATGCATATATAAGAAATCAACCGAAGTATTTGTGCAGATAAACTGATTTCTAGGTATACGCTTTGTGGTTATGGATGCAAACGTCAGACACCGCATAGTAACGCAACAGATGTGGTAAGCCACATCGTTTTGACTGCCTCACCTGCTCTTTCTGCAATAATTCACTTACACAGCATTTGTGCTCAAATTCAGTCTGGACAGCTTCACATCACTGATATTTAATACAAATACAGAGCAAAATAACCACCTGCCAAGATTTCCTTTGTTCTATTTCAGTATCTCGCAATGCCATAGAAGTCAGGCAGTACTCAATATCCAGTAACCCACTATGCATAAGTTGCTAATCAGCATTAGGATGTATCCTGAGGTCTTATTCAGTGCTGAGATCAGACATGAGTGAAAGATGCAAATTTTTTGCTTTGTTTTCCCCCTAGTAATTCCCAAAATACAATGGACATTCTTTAAATGAATTATGAGTCGATTTTAATCAGAAGGAATCCCTCACAAACCAGTAATGCTTTTCAGAATGGAAGACACTTTTTCAGGTGGCAAATCTAGTAGACCTTAAAACCGTAATCTTATTATATTTAAAGCTTTGATAGATACTTTAAACTAACATTTTTACTGGCCATAAAATTCCCTGCCAGACTGAGATAGTTAGCTGAGCGGGGAAAATATTTGGCTCTTAGAAAGTAAGGCACATGAAAAAAAAATAGTGGGAAAATGCTATTTTTAAAAAGACTCTAAGAATTTTTCTAATAGGTTTTGTGTGAAATATGTTGCAGTCACTATGCACATGGTGCGTCAGAAAGCTTGGATTGGTGTTCCTTTGGGATGTCTTGCACAATTTGCTCTTGTTTTTTTTCCAATACAGATCACTAAGGTTTCCCAGAAAAGCAAATTACCTCTGTTAAAAAAAGGAGGGGGGGAATTTACTGTTAAGTTTTCCTTTATTGCTAGAGCAAACGTTAATGGCTTAAGTGGTTATAATGGATGGTCAATTCAAATGAGTTAAATTCAGCAGAAAACCCAGAGTATCCAGAAAGCAGATTCATGAGCAGGAATTCGTTGGAGCACACTAGCTGTTGCTACTACCTTTTCTGTTTTTAAGCTGTAGGCCTTCCTTGCACCTGACCTGTAGGTTCCTGAGGACCTGCCCACTGCCAGGAATCGGTCTGTCCAGCCCCACCAGGCTGTAAGGTGGCATGGCATGAAGTGCAGGTATCAGACATCCAGTGCTATACAGGTTGGGATCCCTTTCCTAACCTGCCCTCACCTCCCTTAACACACGACGTGAGTATTGCTGGGTAGTGCACAGTTCTCCTTGTTCAGCTTGTAGTATCCTTCCCTGCAGGCCGACAGGGAGAAGACGATCCACCAGCTCCAGTGCAGGCAGGAGCAGCCCTGTGCCACTGGTGACTGCCCCTTTCTGGCAGCCCTTGGTCTGTGGAAGCCTCTCGTGCTCTTTGAACACAGGCTACACATTCACACTGCCTGAGCAGGAGCGCCAAGGTCCACGTTTTGGGCTCCAGTACTGCGTCTTCTCTTCCCACCTATAGTGCACGCTTCCAGGGCATTTTGATGAGAACTAAACAGCATTAGGCTTCATCAGCCTTTGAAGACAGAAGAAGGAAGAAACAGGTAGATACATATTTACATCACACTCCTTCTGGGGCTCCAGATGTCAAGGTTGCTCCCCCTCCATGCTAACTCCAGACATAACGGGTAGGTGCCTGTGAGAGACGATTCTTGGTCCTCATCATGAACAGCACTGTGCTGTTTTCAGCATTGTCACTGGTTTGCCTGGTGAAGACATCCTAGATTGAACTTACTGTGACATAAAAATGACTCAGGACAGAAACAGACACAAAAAACACCCACCTTCAAAGCCAGAGTCCTAACCAATTTCGGAAACAACTACAAAATCCTGTCGTCATCAGCTGCTTCCAATTACATCCTACATTGCCTTTCCCACCCCCGGAGTGGATTGAAACACACAAGCTATACTGTGGAAAGCATGAAGGAAGACTAAGGAGTTAATGGTTAGTTTTCTCTAGAGGAACCAGTGGTACAGAAGATGAGAACAGACCCCCCAGGAACAGCAGCTAGGGCTGGATTATGGTCCACAGGCATCTCAAAATACAAATCTTCTATTGACTGCTGTTAATTGTGCAAGGGCTTTTTCTACACAGTAGCACAGTGTCAAAAGGAAATCCTTCCAGGGGAGAGGACCTTCTTCCATCTGAGAACTTGTGAGTTTCTGCAGGTCGGTGACTTGAATGATGTTCATTGGTGAAAACAGTCAGAAGCCAGCAGTGTTTTAGGAACCTGCCAGGAGACTCTTTGATCCCCTATGGTGCCTGGGTTCCCTCAACAAAGTTTTGAGGCTTTAGCTGAACTTTAGTGTTCTGTGCGAGCAGTGACACATAAACCCCATTGCTTAGCTCGATTAGGGACACCAACAAGAGACTGAAAAAAAGAATATGCAATCAGCCAGTTGTTTATTGATGTGGCCTCCTTATCCATAATCTCCACCCACTTCTGCACCCCATCACCATGAAACAATGCCCTATTGTATCTTTTCAAAATGGGCAGTTCCTCAAGGACAGACATCTATTTCTTGAAGCACAGGGATCTGCAGTCTACAAGCAGAGGCAATTGGTCATGTTCCCATTTTATCCTATTCTAGTTTTCTTCAGTGCATTTGGTAACAGATCAGCAAGTGAATCCAAACAGTGGTATTTAAATCTCTCACAACTTTCATTGTGTCTTAATCATCTAGATAAATTCTGTGCACATATTCTCCAAGTATGTTCAGTATTAACATTGAAACAGACATTCCCCCCTTCTTGCGCATTTTTTAAACAGATGTTCCAATATCCTGAAGAAAAATGAACTATAAGCCTCAAGTATGTGTATATTATAATGTACTCCAAACAGATTAGAGACAAAATGTTTTCCATCTAGCAGCTACTGCTTGTCGCGGAGGCGGAGGCAGTCACATTAAATCCTTTGTATGGCACCCACCATCATTTACCACCTTAATGCCAAGGTACCCCAAGGCAAGGCACATCCTTTACCACTTGCAGTGAAGCACTGAGGTCTCTGTCCTGCTCCTTATCTCCTAAACCAGGCAGGTGAGGCGGGTGGAGCCCCTGTCAGCCTGCTACAGCCAAAGGATGTGTCCCATAGGGGCCTGCAGACCAAAGGTCCTTGTTGGATGGTCACAGACCAATGACATGGGCTGCTGGGGGTCTTCTGCACCACACCACATGGTGTGCCAGGCTTGCCATGGCAGCATCAAAACTCAGGACGTAGGTGGCTGGCTTTTTTCACCCAGTTTCAGGTGCCAACAGACTGTTCTGCAGAAGTTTAGTCATTGTCCCAAACACCTTTAAACTGGATTTGGCTCTTAAGTAATGTCTGTCATCTAGGAGGTGAATTTACTGGATCAGGGTTTGGCAGCAGTGTTGTTCCCATCCTCCCCAGAGAAGGTAACACTGAGGGATCTCCCAAGCCCCTCAGACACTAGCAACATTGCTTCCCTTCCTCACATAAACATAGTCCAAGCCAGAAGTTGTCAGAGGATAATGCCATCTGTATGAACTGTGGGAACACCTTACTCTTTGGACTTAATGAGCAAAACAAGACCAGAGATGACTGCAGAGTATATGATTTTGAGTTTTCCCTTGGATAACATGACAGGGTGTCCTGCGCTTTCAACAAAGTACTTAGAAAATAACCTAATCCTTTTACACAGGAAGCATTGCGGAATTGTTGGAGATAAGAACATACAACAAAGTAAAGGAACAGAACTTTGCATCTTACATCATAGCCAGGACAATTTGGGTCCAAATAGCGTCAATGTTCTTACACCTTCATGTGCAGGTGACTCAGAGAGATACCTTACGAAACAGAGACTTTTTTGTCCCTTTCAACAGGTCATTATAGAGACAGGCCATTCTTGATTTTTCATAGGTGGATCACCCTGGCTGGGGACTAATCAAGCTGAAGGTGCTTTGTGGGAGCAGCACAAGTCTGGAGTCAGCGCAGCCTCCTTCACTCTGGGCTGCCCCGTCCTTGTGCCCATGGATAGTTACGTCCCCAGCCTCTGTTTCCTGTACCACATCTTCAAACGACTTGTATCAGTTCTGTCCAATTTCAGGCTTTGCTTTTTGGTGGGTTAATTTCCCCTTTTCCCTTCCTGTTGATCTCACAAGTGAGAGGTGTGTGGTAGGTAGAGCACCCCCCTGTGCAGGGTCTGCTCTGCAGCAGCCTGCCAGCTGCCCAGCAGAGGCACAAGGGCAGCCAACTGGTAATAACCAAGTGCCATCAGGGAAGATGCAGGGAGCCTGGCAGTCACCCATCGGGTCTTTGTTAGGTAGGTGCTGTTCTTGCCAAGCAGAGGAAAATTATATTCAAGCATAAAACTGTATGATTTTTTCTGCCCATAAAACAAGTTGCATACAGTTCAATGCAAAAAATTGCAGGCAAAAATTTTTAATCACAGAATATTTTCCAAGTTAAAATTCCTTCTTCTGTCAATTTTGTAGCTTTTTCTCTCACAGACATTTGGCTTTTGGCCTTCTCCAGCACTGACTGGTGCTAGCTTCACTCTGGATCGTGAAGTCAAGAGGGGAAAGTGCTTAAATGCACATGTAATTAGGAAAACAGCCAGCAACATCTCTAGCAGAAAATCTCAGATTTTTCCTAAGGGCTGTATTCTGTCCAAGATCATGATTTACCTGTACCCGTAATTTCACAGGGAAAACTTTCAAGGGGCATGTCAGAAGAAGCTGCTCTTTGGCCTAAAAAGAAGTGTCCAAACCTTCTTCGCATACTTTCTGGCAAAAGGTAGCCCTCTCTGGAAACCTATCTTATGACATGTCCTGACATACATGCTTTTCTTCCTTTCCATGAAGTTTTGCCAAGACTCCAGATGAATTCCTAGCACATAAGATAAGAAGACATTGTCACATTCATGGGGGGCAAAGAGACTTCACTGGTCCTCCACTTTAGCAACGCTTCCACAGAAAGGGGCAAGACCAAGTTACAGTAAGTCAGGCCCTGGTAAGGAGACCACAGCCTGACTACACCTGCTGGAAAGCCTGACCAGTGTGTGCTCCCCTTCTGAGAAGTCAGAGCACAGCGACATGAGTTGCTGGGCCTGGTCATGTCCATCAGGCTCCATATACTGAAGCAAGATACCACCGGTGACTGTTTTGGTCATTTGCAAACCAAAGCCCAGCCTTGGTCATGACCCCAGACATTGTCCATCTGTCCTCCGTCATGGGAGTAGTTAGTCTGCTCCAGTCAGGTCAAGAAAAAGCCCGAGGCGCTGGCAGGTAGAGAGGGTGCCCTCTTGCTGAGCTTCGTACTGTGCTTCAGGCAAGGTCCAAACCAACATTTTTACCTTTTGCTCTTTTCCTGGCGGAGAGCAAGGCGAGAGCAATATTTTATGTGTCTAGTTTCAAAGCAGCAATCTAGTATCCACAATGGGACATATCCTGAACTAAGTCCTTCCACATGTTTGACTCCCAAATGCTACTCTAGGACTTGATAAAATCTAAAATTAAATAATGTCATCTACCACGATCCCGCTCTCATCCCAAGTAGGTATGGACCTTGCTGTACTGTCTTGTCCCATCTGACCCTGCAAACACAGCACCAACAGTGTGTTTCGGGACATCTTCATCTGCTTGGGCACAACCACTAGAAGGAAGGACTTGTATTGTGATATAAAGGTAGCAGCTCTACCCTGGCCAAGCAGAAGCATCTGGTGATTCCCCAACACCTCCAGGAGAAGGGTGGGGGACTGGGCTTATACAAGTTCAACACTTTCAGGTGTATCACAGTGTGGGAATCCTTGTTTCATGGCACTAGATGAGTCGGCCGTCTTTTGCAAGCTTATCAGTTTAAATCACTATTTTCCGGCATCTCAGCAGGGTTTGCTCAATATGAAAACAGACTACACAGGGTATTAACTCGTCTGTCCTGGAGCTGCTCCAGCAAAATACAGAATTGCCAGTGTGTGAGAAAAATTCCAACCGGGAATACTGCTCTTTGGAAAATTACTATATCGAGTGTTAGTCTATTGGATTTTTTGTAATGAATGGGCTTGAGCTCAATACCAAGCTGCCAGCAGCACATTTGTTTGCAAAGATCAGACCCTTCAAGAAAACATTTTAGGACACATTGAAATTTAGACTGCATTCTGTAACCTTCACGAGGGAACATTTCTCGGCCCATCCTTACTAACTCATAACTCAGAAGCAAGTTTCCCCGTGGGTTCACCAATGTTTTCACACTTACTGAATGAACCTAGGCTGATGGGCAGATTTTCATAAAAATAAAGGAAGCATCTAATTTTTCACATAAAATTAGAGAGTGAAAGCTGTGGCCTCAGGCCCAAGATCAAGTCACCACCAGTGTGTGTTGTGGACCAGGACAGTGTGTTATCAGTTAAACTGATACCTTTGGCCAACGGTACATGCAAAGTCATCTGATTGAATTCTATTTCTTTGTGAGCTAAGGTCAGATAATCAAAATACCTTGTATTTGTCAAAGGCTGAGAGTACACTCATGGGCAGTTACTTTCAATGACTTGCAGTAACTTATTATGGCACTGTCGAGTGGTATTGCATCTGAGCTTTGAGTTTGCTTTGAGATTTCCAAATGTTTCAGCTGCTTGCAATGGACCAAATCACATACCACGAAAAGAGAAAAAGTATTTAGATAATTTTACCAACAAAGAGGTCCTTATGGGCCTATCAAGTCATCCATGCATTTGAAGCCATGCTTTTTTACAGAGTAACAACAATTAATTAAGATTTCGGTACTTCGCATTTGAAGTTTTAATGCATTATTGTTGATTGCATTAACCAAAGAAAACTGTTTTGGTTAATAATTGCATATTTCGTTCGTAGAGTCACTCAGAGTCCTTCCCAATCCCTGACCTGTTGTACCAGAACTGCTCCAAGGGACATGCAACATGCTGTGTGGCTGCAGATGAGCCGTGGTGTTCTCAACCAACTCACAGTATGGTTGTCTCCAACCTCAAGCGTTGCATTGCTGCCAAGAAGCAAACGTGAACCCCAAGCCCCGCAGCTCACAGCCCTGAATTAAGAGATGAGCATGTTTCCATCTTCAGTCTGCTTTTGCAGTGCTGTGTAATCACACCCACACGCACTCATCTGCTCCTGGTTACGTGACCACACTGCCATTTAAAAGTTTCCTCCTCCCAGGCCACAGCGCTGGGCCAGCCGAAGTAGGGATGTTGGCAGTCTGAACAGCATGGGGACCAGCTGGGGAGGGAAACATGTGCATGGACAGCATTAGCAGCTCCTGTCTGGCGAGCCCTGCCTGACTCTAGCCCTCGCGGACAGCCAGGGACAACACACGCTGGCCCCAGGGGCTTCACTGACATCAGGGCCCGAGCTCACCCATGCATCCTTCATGTCTCTCGTGTTTTTTCCTTTCCCTTCCAATTTCCAATACACATGAGGAACAAATGTGCCCTGGGCAGCAAGCTTCTGGGAGCTTGCTGCCCTACTCTGATGGTGGAAAGCATGCAGGTTTTGGCACCTTGCCCAGCAACAGACCCTCAGCAAATAATATACCTCCGTTTCCCCCAAGACAGCCCAATCACTTGTCTCTTACTGTCTTTTTATTTTTTCCCCAGGGCATTTCAAAATAAATAAAAAGACAGGTGCCAGAGTCTATTTCCTCTCGCCTCTTAATCATTTCACATTTATCATAACACAGACCAGTGCTTTATTACATGGGTTCCTATTTCCTCATACAGGCATCCCATATCTAAACCTCGAACTCTCTGCCTAGACAAACAACTCCGTGGCAAAATCAGAAAAGGTTTCCCTTTGCTATTTCAAATCCATTGAACAAACACCAACAGCTTCATCTGTCCCAAAGGAATAAAATGAATTTAATATCTCCTAGGATAAAAGGCTGTTGTTCAAAGGGTTCTCCCCCCTGCTAGCCCTGAGCCAGTAAAACCTGAGCTGGCCCAAGTACTCCCTAAAGTAGTATAAGGTAAAGGTCTTTGGGCAACCAGGAGCAGAAAAAGCTCAGAAAAGGCCATTGTTTCCCCTGAAGGGAAAGACCCAGGCTGAAGATCCTCCTTTCAAAAGGCAGGAGTCTCCCACAGACCAAGGTTCACTTCCCAAAAATATATGGCTGGTCTTCAGGTTTGCTCTGCACAGCAGCAGCTGTGCCTTGTGCTGGGCTGATCTAGCAAGTGCTGCTATTGCTTGGTCAGAAGAGCATCTCCCAGACCCTGCCATTCATTGCATGACCACTCAGCAAGGAGGCCTGACCCTGCTGCTGTTTGCTGGTGGTGGCATTGGCTGCAGATGCCCTGGCACTGCTTGCACAGCACTGGGGCATCCACAGCCAGTGCCACTGCCGTGGAAAATTGGGAGTCCCATGAACCCCGCGGCATGCTCTCACCCTGGAATTCCCCCGCCCTTGCTCAAGCTACTTCCACTTCATTATCTGTAAGAAGTGTCTCCCGGTTCCTTCCATGCCGGAGGAGAAAGGGATTTCCCCACATGCCAGTCTGCTCGATCTAAGACCACACCGTGAGACATCTTACTATGACATGTGATGAAGGTATTTCCAAGTGAGGGGGAAAAGGATGTATCTTCGGGCAGAGGAGGTAGCTCTGCAATGCTGTGACTACCAACACGTCTATCCAAAATTTCACGTGTGATATGGAAAAACTCACACTGTCATGTAGGGAACCAATCCTGCCTCTTCAGTGGCCTTCTGCCTTCTTGTTTGCACTGAAAGCCTTCAGTATAAGACACTGATGGACGATCACTTCACTAGAGCATTTATCCGATGAGCTTCAGCCTCTCCACTAGCAAAAGCTGCTATTTCAAGGCTGAGAGCTTGATTAATTTGCCTAAGCACAGGTGGACAGTGCTATTTCCAGCTGCCTACAGCATCCACGGCACCTGCACAGGGACAATCATACCCTACTGGAGAGGCAGCCAGAGGCCATGCCAGGCACCCGAGGGTGCCTTGGATGGCACTAGATGTTTGGGTTTAGGCAACTGAATCAGGTCTACAGTGTGTACACAGCAGGCACCTTGCCTAGAGCAAGAGTTGCAGCCTCATGCTCAAGTCAGTGCAGCCTCCATTCAGTAAACTGAACCAGAGACATCCTCATGCTTTGGAATGATGATAAAGTGCATTTTGGGGTGTGCCAATTTGGGGTGGGTCATGCCAGTGTGGCAGGAAGAGCTGCACCTCCAAGAGCTTCCATTTGAAGGAGCACAATGTGAAAGCTTGGCTTACATGGAACACCAAAAAATACAGGGGCAAGATACCGGGCTTGGAGCTGTAGGCTAATGCAACAGCCTCCGCTTCAGTTTCTCTCACTAGTGGGTTTACTTCAAAGATGTTGATGCTATTTTCGAGTGTTGCCTTATATTTATTTCTCCTTGTTATCTGTGCAATGAGTTAAAAAATGCCATATGCCTGTTTTTATATTCTTTGGGCTTCACCCCCACGCACACCCCATACACACACAGAGTTTCCAGTTGACTAAGGAATGCTAAACATTTATCTGTGGCTCAGCACAGCCACTGGTATACCAATGCATACATCCAGTGTGGGTGTACTGAGAGATATAGATGCCATATGGAAACCACATCTGACACATACAGCTTGGGACAAATGGGAGAGAAATCTGTGCCACTCACGCTCACCATGCAAGGAATATTTTCTGAAAATCATTGTTTGCTTTGGCTTTATATCTCTCTGACACACCAAAGCAGAGGGAGAGATGGGGCTTGACTGTGGCATGGAGGGAGAATGGGTCGCCCTCCGCTTCCTCCCCTCACCCACATTTGGGAACGGGCAGGACCCCGCCTAAGGAGGCAGTGGCGCTACGCCCACCCACCGACTGGCAGCTCCACGGCATTCCCATGATTGCCAGGAAAGAGCTGGCTGCCATCCTGCCTCCCAGAGCTCCCTCCCTTCAGGGGACAATATACACTTCACCTTCTAAAAACTGGATTCCCAGATACTTTATACAGCCAAATGATAACTGATAGGCAAAGAAGAGAAATCAAGCAGGGCAAGGAGTTTAAGGTGGGTTGAGGAAAAGATAAGTTAGAAAGAGGATTTAATTATACAGATGCTATGGTGATTAGGGTCATCCGAGTAGGTAGATGGATTTGCAAATCCAGGAAGTTTTGCTCCAGTGGCAATGAATTCTTCCCCCTCCGTCCTGCCTCCACTCAGAGCTGGTCTAGACAGCACAGCACTCTGAGCGCCTAGAGGTAGCCGACCTTGGCAGTCCCCCTGCTGCTAATGACAAGCGGGGTTGTACCAGTGCTGATGCAACTTGTTCGGATGTTCAGGGCAGGCTCAGCCCCCAGCAGCGTTCAGGCGGTCTGGAGGGAGGCTGCTTTTCCAGGGGTGGGGAGGAGGAGAGCCGTGATTTATGAAGGAGGCTGGCACCGATCCACAGAGAGCTTTGCAAGTGGGAGGCTCCATCACCCACTCTCTATGCAAAGAGACTCGTACCACCATCAGTGGAAGCCTGGCTGAACAAAGACCCAAGGGCTGGGCTGGTGGAGGGAACATGTTTTTCTGTAGTGTGAAATGAATGCAGAGACGAAAAAGTTGGTTTCGGGTGGAGCTGGGGTGGTCGTGCTTCCCAGTGGCTGTGGGAGATGCAGGCAGCAGCGCTCCCCTCAAGCCCCACAAGACCACAGCTGCAACACGGAGAACTGAGCTGGGCAAATTCATTTGTTTAACCCCTAAAATGAAGCTTCTAGCTGACTGTGGTTGCTCATAAATCTTCTCAGATGGAGTGAATAATGAGAAAATGTCACAGGTTTTTTGCCTCCCCAGCATCAAAGCTGTCTCCAGTACTTAGAAACTGCTGGGGGTGGGGGGTAGGGGGGGATGGTGGTAGTTGTTGGCATTTCCAGACAAACATTTCCCGCAGCAAACATTATTCTTTGTCAGTCCAATCCAACCTGAAAACCTGAACATTAGCACAGTCCTAGAGAGGGGACTAGTTCATGTCCATCTAAAGGGGATGGAGGAGGAGGAAAAGGCCAGGAGGCAGAAACAGGCCAGGTTACTAACACATGGAGGGGAACTAAAAGCGTTTTGCAAAACAAGAGCCAAGGAACGTGCCTGCTCTCCTTCTCCTTCAAGCAACTGCACAGCAAGGTGCTGACTGTAAAAACAAATACAACATTACAATGCAGAGGCAGGAAAAAACCAAATCCCAATCACACAGAGGCAGAGAAGAAAAAAATTAATCAAGTAATGCCAAACCTAATAATAACATAGTCCTCCCCATCAGCCTCCCCGAAAGAGAGGAAAGGAAAACAAAGGCTCTGAAACACTAAACACAGGAATTAATGGAAAATATCAAACAAATGTAAGAATAACAAGGAGTGCAAGACTGCACACTGGCCTCCACTTCCCTTTCCCCCCTTATGCATACAGGGACAGAGAGGGAAAGCAAGCACCGTTCCCCAGACATGGTATTTCTAGAGTTGGTAGATTGGAAAATTATTTGTAAGCCATTTGAACCAAGACAGCTAAATTCTACTCTTCTGAATGGTCTCAACTCAGTGTAGTCATTCTACTGAATTGGGCACGGGGTCAATGCGATTGTATTTGAACCATCCTCTGAACCCCTACACTGAATTGGACTTCGCAGTGTATGCAACCCCCTACCCGAGAGGTGATTGCTTCGAGAGACAGGGTTCTTACTGAAAAATAAAAGGCTTGGGCCATCCTGGAGAGAAGCATCCCGGCCTGCGTTGCTGATGCCAGGGTTCCTACACCCTCAGTTTGCATGCCGTACCAGCTAAGGTCAGGAGTGAAAGAGAGAGCAAGCCAGCCTGGCAATCTGTACCCAGAAGTGGCTGTGGGAAGAAGTACAGGATTGTTCTGGGATTTTGGTTGTTTTATGGTGGACAAGCAGCAGCTCGAGACAGACAATGATGGAGAAGGAAGCCAGGTGAGCGGACCTGCATGCCTGGACCTCAAGTGCTCCCAGGGAAAAGCCTGATGTGGCGCATGTTCCCCCCTGCTCCTGAATGGCATCCTCCAGCCAGGCGTGGGGACAGGCACCCGCCACCTTCTGCAAAGACGGTCTGTTGGGGCTGCCACATGTCATCCCACTCGGCATGGTGCCCAGGCTCAGGGCAATATTTTGCTGTGTTTTTGGCACCGGTCCTGACTGAGGGATGGGATTCATTTCACCTAACTCTAAATGTCCACAGAGGAGATGTTTCCAGCTGAAATAGTCACCTGAGGGCTGCCCTTGGTATGCACTGCAGAGAAACAAGCCTTTCTAAGGTGAGATACACCTCACCTTAAAGGAGGTGTCTAAAATAGGTCAAGTGTGTCAATCCTAACAAGTACAATTGCTCTCCATTGCCTGTTAAGAGAGCGTAGGTGTCTAGTTCAGGTGAAGGTCTATAGTTATATGAGATTAATTCCATCCCTGGTGACCTTTGGTGCTTCTCCACTTCAGTTTCATCTTCAGAACAGCAATAATGATACCTACCCTGCTCTGATACATCTTCTCCAAGTACAATGCTATATAAATACCGAGTTTTGATTATTAATATTATTGTCCTTTAAGAAAACAGTAAAAGTGTCTCCCACTTCATGGTGGTGGTGGTGGGGTATGTGTGTGTTTGTTTTAGCTGCATTTATTTTAGCTCCTTAATTTCCTGTGTACATATTCAGGGAATGTATTTATTTATATTGAATTTATTTTCATGGATCAAAGGAATTGAGAGAGAGAAAGCACACTCCCCTCAAGCAAGGAGACACACAGCTCATATTTGCCTTCCCTTCTAGCTCCCAAACCTTTTTCCAACCTCAGCCACCATAACTTAGCTTTTTTCAGGCGTGCAGTGATTCAGCCTAAATCTCCCCTTTCCTCTTCAATCCCTTCCCACTGTCTATCCAGCTCACCCAACCCAAATTTCCCCACCCAGCCCTCTCACCCAGCTCTCCCAAAGCTTGCCCCTGCTCCCTCATTGCAAGACCATTGAGACTGCAAGAGAAGTAAAATCGCTACACCCAGCGTCCGTGTTTGGACATGGCTGTGGCATGGGAGGCAGTAGTCAGACTGTGGGGGAATCCCCATTCATCCAGTCGCTCCCCTCAGCATGACCATATAGAAAGGAGCAAAGCCTTTATGGATATAAGTCACAAAGCCTCGCTGAGCCAGCTATTTGTAAAGGGATGAGACTTGTGCAATCACCAGCAGATTTCCACACAGATACAAAGGTACATCCCTAATGCAAGACCATCATCCTGCCAAATTTTGAATCTATGTCACAGTGTGGGGGAGGCGAAAGTTCTCAGAGAAAAGGCAACAGAGCTTTTTAATATTGATGAAATAATATTTATTTCTCCAGTGTTCCTCATGGAAATGGATGAGTCTGGATGGGTTTTTTTCATTCCTCACCTCCCTCCACATCAAGGTAAAACATTTGAGGCAGGTGAAGAAATTCTACATGGCTATGAGAACCGTCTCCAGCAACTTCTGTAATAGTGGGGCTGTTCACACTGCTGTTCACAACTAATAAAACACAGCATAGCATCGATTACTCACAAACTTCATTCAGCTTCAAAGTTCAGATGACGGCTTCTAAAGTGTTTTACCCTTACTTCCCAATAGACAAATTCTGCTCTCACAATGAGATGGACTTTACAGCC
This sequence comes from Rissa tridactyla, assembly GCF_028500815.1. Classification (NCBI taxonomy): domain Eukaryota; kingdom Metazoa; phylum Chordata; class Aves; order Charadriiformes; family Laridae; genus Rissa; species Rissa tridactyla. The sequence goes on from NC_071466.1 coordinate 31,451,916, forward strand.
AACTATGCCAAATCTTACATAAACAAGGTAAAAAAATTGCCCACACTGGGTCTTCATCTGATTTTTTCTTGGCCCCAATTCAGTACATGTGAGTAAGCTGAAACACTGAGTCCACACAACCCACATTTTGGGGAAGTTCAGCCTAGTACTCGCACGCAGTGGCTTGCAACATGCCTTTTTCACAGAAGCCACAGTAATGTTCCTAAAACTTGTTAAGAGTGCAAAGATGACATGAAGAAAAAGGCTTTGAAAAGCTAGCAAAATAGATACACTTTTAAGGACCACTTATTGTATGTGAGCATGTGAACCTGCCCCCTGTGTTTTGACACTCAACCCTGGTCCACTTTCTGTTCACTTCCCACGCTTATGAAACACTACCCTCAGTGTCATATCGGCCATTTTTCTCACACAGCATCACAAGGTCAGTCACTAAGTTTCTCCAAAGCAAGGTCATCTTTGTCTGCACATTTCTGGGAGCCCAACCTATACCAAAAGTTGGGAATCTACGGTTTCCCCACACAACCTCCTGCAATATTTCACTATCCCCACTGGTGATCTAACCTCAACATTCCTTGCCACTGTTTAAACCCAACCTATCTTCCCCACCACAGACATGGAAAACAGATGGCTTCCTTCCATTATGCCTCAGTCTTACAGATATCCAAAGGCTATTATCATCCCTTCAACTCTCCAATACTCTTTTCTTTCCCTTAAATCATGCCTGCCATTCAAATTTTCTTCACAGCACAGGATTTCTAGACCATTGACCACTGGTTTGGCTTTTTTCTGAATTTCCTTCCACAGGTCTACTTTTGTTTTGAAACCCAGTCTCCAAAACCAGGTATATGTCATACCTGAGAATCCACTAGCAGTGGGCAGGATGGACAACTGATAGAGCATGTCAGACCAGACTTCTCCATGCATTCATGGAGTGAAATCATGTCTAGTTCATAGGATGTGCCTTGACGTGAGGTCTGGGTTGTTACCATGACCCTTACATCTCTGTCAAGGCTGTATGGCAGAAATTGAGTTATAGTATTGCCTGAGGCACTTAGCTTAGCCTGCCTGGGTGGTGAGGGAAACAAGACATACCATTCAGGAGGGAATGAAGAAGGGTGGGCACCCTGGACCAGTGTCGGAAGGAGCTGGCTAAAGAGGCCCCAAGGTACGACTTGTGATTAAATAGTCGGAGGACGTTAGGTTTCGGTTCATGGCATGCAGAATGAGTGCCTTGCAGAGAGGATACCCGCCAGACCTCCCCCGGGGAGCTGGAAATCCCCACCCAATGGCACCAGTCAGGCTCCTGCATCCGGACCACAAACCGTAGAAGGGCAGCTTGCCAAGTGGTTCGTTCAGGGCGTCCGCGTACTTGGCGTGGCTGCGCTTACCGGTTTTCAGTGTGCTTTGAGCCTTTCCTCACATCATCCTCTTCTCAAACCACAAGGCCTGGCATATCTCTGCTTCTGCTTATATAATGCTCCCAAATTGGCTTTCACATTCTCTCCGAACCGCACACAAAAACCTTTTGCCTTAGAGCAAAACACTCTTCTCAAGCAAGGAGGAACCAGAGCAGGCGCTGAGGTTAGAGGACCGGACTCCCGCTGCTCAGGGACGGGCAGCCCCACGCCGCAGCATCCCCTGGGAGCAGGGGTTTAGCGAGGTCCCCAAAACACCTGCTGCTCCCCCAAATTCCCCCGCCTCAACCTCAGCATGCATATAAATTGTTGCAACTATGTCAGAAGACCAGGAATGCATCATGGAAACACTTCCCCTGTAACCGTAGCTGGGTGTAACGTTTTTCAAGCGCTAAGCGCTTATGTTTGTGCAACAGCGCTTCCGTACACCGTGTTCCACCTGGACCGCGGGAAGAGGAGTTCACCGTGACCCCGTCACAGCATCATATTTAGGCACAGTCACACTCTCCTGCCATGAAGGAGGTGAGGGAGGGAGCGGGGAGCTGAAAACTCCTGTTTAGTGCCAGCTGAAGCAGTGAGTTGAAGTGACAAAATTCAGGTTTCCACCCACTTCCTTCTAAATTTGACATTTCGTTGCTATCATTTTCCACAATTTATCTCAGGAAGATGCACTTTTAGGAATAGCAGCGTGAATCTAGCCCATAAAACTCAAATTAAAGAAATCAAGTCATTGTACTGATAAATGTGCCAAACAGCAACACAAGCAGTTCAGAAAGGACATCAGTAAGGGGACTTGGGCTACCAGGACACTGCAGAGGTGGGACTGAAGAAGGGATCAGATTGCCAACAAAAACACTCAGACACACCTCAAATTTCTTCGTTCAAGGGGGAATCTGGTATTAATCCAATAAATAAGGGATCAACTCTACTTAAGTAAGGGATAGATACACCTCTGTTTAACCTCCACTTAAACAGCGATAGACAATGCTTTTATTAGATCAACTGTCTCTTAAGTGTAACTACTTCATGGCACGTGGCAAAACAAATGGAGCAGAGACCAGGCAGCAAACCAGGCTGAGCGCTTACCTACCATTTGTCAATATCATGAGACTCATGGACGGTTTTTAAACAGCAAGGAGTTAACGAAACTAATCAAAGTGCTACACAGATGGAGTGACCTGCATCTGGGTGTTGTGTTGGGGTTTGGGGCCAGGACATGCGCTGCGGGAGAGCTGCAATGGGGTCCTGGAAGAGCTATGGAGAGGTTTCCCTCAGTCCCTGGTAGAGATGCTTCTAGCTGTGAAACAGCTCAGTGCTCCATGGGAGGAAACGAGGCCCAGGGATGGACCCTACAGACTGAGTATCGGAGAATTTAAGCAAGGATGGAGAGACCCAGGCAGCCTTCACTGTTTCAGTTAATCATTCCGTGAAAGGTGGAACAGCCTGAACATGAGAAATTGGAAAGAAACCATCCCAAAATTCTCAACAGCCTGGTAACTGGAGGAACATTCAGGTCCCATGAGAAAGCAGAGGGAACAATAACCACAGCTACAAGAGGAAGAGTGGCACATTGCTCCTCCCATCATTTTGTGCGCCTCGCAAGGGAAAGTTTTCCATCGCATCTGTTCCACTAATTTGCAGAATATTGGTGTCAGCTCAAAACTGCATTTCTCAATTGTTAAATTATTGGCCAGGAAGAAAATGGGGAGGCAAAGGGAGAGGTAATGTCCAGTCCTCACCTGCAGCTCTTGGAAACAGATGGAGCTGAAGATGACTTCAGAGAACAGAATCAGGCTCCTCTCCTGCTGCCGGGGATCTCAGGGAGGTGGAGGCATCATAGCAGTGTGACAGCAAAGATGAGAGCTTGTGGTCCCCCTGCTCTGCTGCAGCTCCAGCTGCAAAGGTGGGCGATGCTGGTCCAGCAGACCCCAGAGGTGACAGACACATCTGCCAGGGCTCCATCAGTGCTACCAGTTCCCATCCTTGACAGAAGGAATAGCTTGGAGGTTTGTCCTCCACTTGGCACTTATCCTGCCTCCAATGAAGTAAGATGTTTTTTAAGATAAATATGTTGCCCCAGTTGAGAAAAAAACATCATAATTGGAGTTTGTTACAAGCTTACAGATTTTGCCAAACAAAGCCTAAGCAAAGATCGCAAGATTTTTTGGAGCAGAAATCAGAATTTGCTGTTTGTCTAAATAATGCCCCATGCAGTGGGATCCCAACCTATCTGGGTCCTCCAGATGCTCTGAAAATAAAATAGGTTACTTAAAATATTAATATATTTCAATAAAGCTACTACTGTTACTGATTATACTGCTATTATATCAATACCCCTACTGGTTATTAGTCCTAATAATTGTAAGATTAAAGTAATAATAAGCCCAACAGAACTGAAACTGACTTTTTAAAATGGAGATTCCTGAAATCTCTTGCATTTTGAGCTGAAATTCAAGAAACAGTCCCATCATCTCTATCTACTGAACAAATCAATGTTAGCCTGTGAAGGAGCGGTTCATTTGCTAATGGGTCATCAGAAAGGCTAACAAAAGTTACTATGTTTGTAATAGTGCCAAAGGACAGTATCTGGATAGACAGCTTTAAGCCTATCCTAATACTAGCTTTTTTCCTAAAAATAAATCAAAACTGTCTCCTTCAGTAACTAAAAATAGGTGCTCTCAAGGGTTTAAAAATCTAGTATTGACCTAGACAGTCCAAATGCAAGAAAAAGTCAACACTGAGAGGGGCCCAAAGGAAAACCTCAGACCTGACCAAGTCTGGTTCATATAGATGTCCCATATAAGAGAGAGGTGATCTCTGAGCTCCCTTTGTCCTGGGGACTTTCTCAGCCCTGCAAATGGTGATGTGTAGGTTGCACCTATATAACAGTGAACTTTCCCAGGCACAGAAACTCAAGTACCTACACCACAAGGATGGCTCCTGGCATGCTTTCAGCTCGTAGCCACCAGCCCCCAGGACTGGCTCAAGAGGTCTGTGTTGTGGAGGACCCCAAGTAGGAGAGAAGAGGGCTGCTCCTGGGGGTGGCCTTGCATGGCAGGCACCTGTGTGTCCCACCCCTGTCTGACACTGTAGAAATGATGTCCATGATGTGAAGACCTGCTCAGACCTTCCTATCATTTGCAGCATCGATGCTCGCTTCATCTTCCGGCTGTCTCCTGTTGTTGTTGTTGTTGCTGACGTTGCTGCTTCTTTGGAGGAGCGCGGGAGATGTCGCCACCCATGTATGAAAACAAAACTCACTTTATGTTACATCAGTAGCCTATTGACATGCAACAGCATAGTAAGCTTTCTTCCTGATAAATAAAAATGATTAGCCTAACCAGGTTGTTGTATATTCATCATTCTTGATACCTGGCAAACATTCTGGTTGTCAAGCCGGTAATATCTGATACATCTGCCCTGTTGTTTATCTCTCAGGCTACACTAACTCCAGCACTCTGCCCTTGTCTTCATTCTTTGCCCACTCTCTCAAAAGGCCTGACTGAAAACTACGGCCATATTTCCATATTTTTAAGTATGTTTTTAAGCTCCGCTAATAGTGGACTTTTGAAAGCTTATAAAAGCTGCAGCTCATACTTAGTACCGTTATTAATTCCCACCATTTACTACCTGCTAATATAATAAACACTTGCTTAGGGCTATATTCAGACTACCTAAAATAGCATCTAGCACTCCAGCTTCAGAGCCAAAGCTCAGGGGAGGAGAAGAAGTTTAGGTTGGCTCCCCACAAAGCCTTTGGAGATAAATAGTCCCAGTGTCCCCATTAGGCACTTTATAAGTACCAGTTAGAAAACACAGTCCCTACATCTCAATTGCCTGGATAAAAAGACAACTCTGCAGCCCTGGATAGCAAAAGCAGCTTGTTCAAGTCTCAGCTCCCTTAAATTTACAGTTTTTAACTGGTGTTTAAGCTAAGCTCATGTAAGGCTCTTTAAAAGGCAGACAGGATACTGCTTGAAGGGCCACATTCAGATAAAGTGGGATTTTAGCTAAGTTTGTATCTGGAATCAATAAAGACTGACAGGCACTTACAAAACCTTTTCAGAGCAATTTAGAGAGCTTACTCAAGGTGCTGAGTGCCATCTTGCTTCTTTATTGGCATAGATTCAGACAGTAAACGGTTCTCACATGATCATGACCATTTCTGATTAATTAAACTAACTCCTGTAGATCTAAAAATAAATGAAAGGTGCCTCTGATCCCAGTTTTCAGCTTTTGCAGTCAACAAAGACAAAATTGTGGTTGTTCACCCTTCCAGCAAGACCTAATGAATTTTCTTTTTCGAAATATCAAAAACAAGAACAGCAACTGAATTATCAATCTTAAAAGAATACTGTTTTATACCCAAATTACTTTAGTAACAACTGGAAAGAAGACATGTAAAAATAGAGAAGATCTTCAGTGCTGGGACTTGGCACTGGGTCTCAGCCTACCAAAATAGATGCAATGCCATAGGCCTTATCCTGGGATCATTAGTTGTCCCAGCTCTTCCCTCAAAAATTGCCACAAGGTATAATGTGACCCCCAACCTAGACACGGTAAGAGAGAGACAGAGGTGAAAGCTGACCTTTCCAGGTGATGAGCAGACAACCAGCTGTGCCAGTCCAAAAGCAGCAGGGCCGCAGGGGAGGCAGGAATAGGGTCGACAGGGTTGTGGGGTCAAGTGGGGAGAGATGACCCCCGCCTTCTCCCCACAGAGGGAGGCTCTGGGTAGCGGGGCGGGAGGAATAGAATTCTAATTGGCTGGGCTTTTTCATTTCAAAAGTAGCAACTCCAATGCTACGTGATGCTTCACTGACCGTATACCCCCTGCCTCCGACGTGGCTGGTTTCTGCAAGAACAAAACACACAGACGTGCATCCCTTTGGCTGAGCTCATGTCATGTAGCCATTCTGCATGAACTCCACGCTATACCAGGATCCTGGGGCTTTGCTTATAGCTTGCCCAGATGGGTACAGATCACAAGGAATTCAGGGAATCTGAGTAGCATTGGAACCCGTGCTTGACAAGAAACTTGCCCTTGAGCAAAGCGGGGGATGGATTTTTTCCCTCACCTATTGTTTTCTGCACTTCAAAAAGTCCTGCCCTTTCCTTTGCAAGGCTTTATCAAATGTTCCCATGTCTTGATGACTGGAATGAGCACAGTTGAGAGACAGAAATTGTGTGTAGAAAAATAGGAAGGACAAGTGGAAGCCAGAGAATGACAAAAAAGCCTGAGACTGGAGAAAGAGATGGGGAGAGCCCCTCACTTCCCACAACTAACTGTTAAATGGAAGGCTGAGGGAAAGGCAATGGACAACTTGACAAGGAGCCATGTCGCATGTGAGAGCTGGGCCTAACTGAGCAGATTAACACTGGGCAAAACACTGACAGTAGACAAGCAGCCCCAGAAGGAGACCAGCCTGTGGAGCTATCTGGAGAGATCACCAGGAGCACTGGTGAAAATAGGGAATGACAAAAGGGAAGAACTCAGCAGCAAAGAGAAACTGGTGACAAAGTGAAAGTGCTACAGTGCCAAGCAGGACTGACTGGTTCTGGTCAAAACCAACTGGGGAGTTTGCAGTGGGAAGCCATTGGAAGACCTGCTGCATGAGGAAACTGGAACTTGAGATAGGAGAGCTGAAGATGAGAGAATGAAGTTGGCTGGACATGGAAAAAAGGATTGGAACAGGCAGCCAGATTTGGCACAGGATAAGGCAGGAGGATGTGTTGATCCTGTCCACTGAAATAAGCAGTGCTTCTGATCCCACCGCCAGGAAGTTAAAACTGTGCCAGGAGATAGACATAGGAAATTATGATTAAGTTAAAAAATCCAGAAAGAACCTTCACTCTTGGTCTAACTTGGAAGAGCTGAATTTTGCAGCCTCGGAGTTCTTGTCACATGCTTTGTGTGCATGTACATTTGTACTGTACGGCACAGGATGGGTTCAGTTTATTCTATGCCAGAAGCCAAGAGTGCGAAACCAGGGCTTTCCTCCTTTGTGATTTACTGCTTCTGACTCTTCAGCTGAAAAGTTCATTGGCCTGTCTTGTTTGTGCTCCATATTACAGTACTTAATCTCACGTCTGATCAGTTGTTAGACAAGGCTCGTCAGGGCTGTCTCATCTCCATTACCTGTCCCCCATCCTAGTTTTTCAAGCTTACTGCTCCACCAGTTTCTCCTTTCTGTGGGAGGAGACCTTACATCACCTCTAGAGGACTGGCTTATTTTTACCTACACTGAATTCAATTGTGCTTTGTTTTCCACATATTTTAAACACTGATGTATCTCTTACTTATTGTTTTTCTTTCCTCAGTGAGACTCAGATCAACAGTTTAGTTTCCTCCGGAGATGTCACCTTCAGCCATGAGCCACCATTCAGCAGAGTCCTTAGCAGGCCACTCCTTGGAAGTGCAGGTCTCGGAGACCACCAGATAGCCAGCTACTACTGAAGTGGCAGGAGAACAGACCTGCCAGCAGTACTAAGAAGAGGGCAACAGTACATACACCCCCAGCTTTCCAGTCCTGCTTCACAGGCAAGACCAAGCTCCTTGTAGAGCACCTGGTGGTGTGCAGACACATCCCAGCCTGGTCAGAGCATTTTCTCTGGGGCTCCAGGCAATTCCACATAGATCTAGCTATGGATTGGGGGTAGCCAAGCAGCCTCAATGTTGCCACCAAAACACTTATGGGATAACAGCCTTTTCCTCTCTCCTGCCTATTCTGGTGGAAGCTCTCTTCTTACAACCCTTCAACTGCCAGCTCCCCAAGCCAGGACCCCTGGCCCATGCATAATAGGATTTCTGCTTCTCTCATTTCCCAAACCCCTACCAGTCCACATGCAGCCCCAGTCTCTCGATTCCTGCTGCCCACTTCCTCCCACAATTACTTCACAGAAGGAGCACTGACTGCTGACCTCTTCCATACTCCATGGCCATAGCCCCTTTTCCTTACTTTCCGAGCCCATGCCTCTCCCACATCCTCAGCTGAAAGAATTCCTCCCCAAAGTGCTCCTGAGATGGCTATAGAATAGATACTGCCGCCAAAACTGCCACCTTACACAAGACCAATTTACCATGTGAAAGTTGACCCTTGCTCAACCATAACAGCTCCTTTGCTCACCCGCATCATCACAGCACAAGAATTTCTTCTTTATCGCTATCCTAGTGCTGCTAAAGTCCATGCAGTCCCAAAAGAGTAGGCAGGAGCAGCTGATGTCTCCTGGACACCTCAAAACTAAGACATATGGAGAGAATCACTGATGAATTTTGAGATGTATCATGTGAGAGGTGCTTTTGGCTCTGGTTGTCTGGAACGAGGGCGAAGAGGTGGAGAGGGTCTCAGATGGGTAGTTTTCTAGTGGAGGTTTAAATATGCCTAACTATGAATCATTCTTGTCTATGCTGACCACGGAGCATCACATCTGTTGTTTTTATGGTCAAAAAAAATAAAAAAAGAAAATGACTAATACATCCTTATATAGACAAGCCACTTGAGTCAAGCCTAAAGCAGAGCCTGCTAATTGGACAAAACCATGGCTCATAATAGCATTTTAACATTTCTCCTGCTTAATGTTTGTGTTTTGGTTAGTTACTGAAGTGTGTTAACCTAGAAGTGGTCACCACAAGAGTTTGAAGTTACAGTAACACCCCATTAAGCAGAACATGGTAAATTCACTTCACACCTGGCTTGCCCGTGGTAGCATTTCACACTCCAAAGGCTGCCAGCCAAGCCAAACAGCAGCACAGGGATCCATGCAATGACTGACAGTTTTACAGCCAGGAAAGCAGGCAGCGTCCTTCTATCTCTTGCAGAAAGCGTGGGGGCGATTCAGGCAAAGCCTGTGAATTGACCATGTCCATATCTGCAGCTCAGATGGCTCTTCTCTGCCAACGCTCCCTGTACAGGTACATGCACACGCGTGCTCTGCGATGGGCAAAGCTGCCCAGCGCATGTGACAAGAACAGCGGGGAGCCAGTCTTCATACACTGTCTGGAGCTGACACAGTCAGATCCCAACAGTGGCTTACTCTGAGGTGGTAAAAAAAACATGATAAAGCACACAAAACACTGAAGCGACAATAGATAAAGTGAAAGTGTTGGCTTGTTGGTCCCAGCCAACAAGCTGTTATGACTTGTTATGACTGAGTTAGAGCCTATGAGGTTTTACCCAGAGCTCCGGGTAATAATTCTGTGCACTGCGGAGCACTCTTCATGGCCAGTTCTGTGGTTTTTAGCCCTCTTTGCCCTTCTTCCCTACCGATACACACTGTAGATTAAATCACTGTGGCCTCAAATCTCCTCTGCTACCATCCGACCAGTAAACACGTAGCAAGGGGGAAAAAAAATCTTTCTGTATTCCTGTAGTTCCCCAGGATCAGCTCCCAAACTTCTTCTGAAATAATGCCAGCTGCTTTACATACGTGCTATTCATGTTTTTTATTTATGTAGGAAAATTTATTTAACCTACAGGGTGGGGTTTGCTTCTTGTCCACTGAATAGCGCTGCCTTCAAGCACGCAAACTTGATCTGTTTGTGGCATCCAAAATAGAAACATTGCTCTAACAGTAATTAGATCAGAGTTTAAAAGGATCAGATACTCATTAAGGCTTTTCCTCAAAGACTTTACAAGCTTAGAGCTTGAAGCTAATCTTCAGTGTCAGCTGAAAGGGAAGCCAGGGGGGTTGGAAGAGGGGAACAACAGCGGTAACTTGCAGTGGTTGCTCTTGGTGAAAAGAAACAAGGGTTTAGTGCTGCAAATAGTTAAATCCATAAGATCCTTGAGGTAGAGCCACAGCCTTGAGACTCTCTTAAGTATCCCCGCTTTCAACAAGACTTCGGTGTATTGTAAAGCAAAAGCTGAACTGCCGAGTGTCCTGACTTTCCCATCCTCCCTCTCCCTGCAAAGCAGCTGTCCCTGCAAGGCAGCCACGTTGAGCATGTGGAATATCTTTGGAGGAAAAATCCATAATGAGGGTGCCGAACCAGCCAGATTTCCCCTGGTCTGGCTTAATTCAGGCTTCCAGAAGCTTCATCCTCTCTTTTTTCTCTCTGTTTAGTTTTGGTTATTTCTTCCCTTCTTCCTGCCACACTGGTGCCCCTTCTTCCACACCCTGTTTCTAAATAGCGCAAATGAGTCATGAAATATCCTGGTGAGTTAGCAAGGGTTTTATCATCCATGTTTTATAGTTAGAAAACTGGGGGACAGAAATATTAGGTACCTGACCTAATTAGCTCTAAGAACTGTGTGGCAGGGCACAGACCCAGCCTACAGAACCAGCTTTCCTGTCTCTATCCATTGATTCACACACAAGCCTTGCACAATGCATTCCTTGTTTACTTCTTCTGTCCTTGAAATCAACTTTCTGTCTTTGCGTCCAGTCTAAATCTTCAGTTTCGTTACCCCTCCGCTTCTTAATGTTCTTTTTTCCATCTTGATCTTTTACTACAGTCCTCAGTCCCATAGGTCTTTACTGGTACCCCAAAGCATCCCCTTAGCAGGGTTCAGTAGATTTTCTTTGTGCCAAAGCTTTGCACGCCCCAGGAAAGCCTTACGTTTAAAACGTACGAAAGGCAGCAAGAAACCTAACAGGCCCTGGCAGATTTATTTCAAACTATAGGGATGGGTTTAAGATACAACTGATTCTTAGGACCTGGTACTTAATATGGAAGATGAGCTGGAGGAAGTAATCCAATTGATCTAAGCCTTAAATATGGCCCAGCTCTGCTTGCTAATTAAAAGTAATAATTACCATAACCTATAAAAGCATTTGATTTCATTTTAATGGCCTTTGCAAATTGCATTACTGGTTCATTTGTTTACAAGAGCAACAGATTGTATAAAAATCTATCACCTCTTACCCCTGTTACCATATTGATTATGACGAGTTGTGCAGGATATAAAACTTAGTGCAAACACATCCATATTTTCGCTAATGCTGAACTTCAAATTTCTGTCATATAAAAAGAAGACCAGTTTCCTCTTTAATATCCAAGATGCTTCTCATCTAAGTCTTTCTTACAGTATTAAGAATTGTATTTGTACCGGATGAATGACATCAAAATGCTGGTACACAAATGAACTGATTATGAAGATTCACGAGACAAAGTGCAGTTTATAATTAGTGGCCACTGGTCTACTACAAAGCCAGGAACAGAGCACCCTGCTCATAAGTCACTGAGTACGTGTGGTATTACCTCTTGTCTTACCTCTTGGCACTCCTGAAATAAGAGGGTAGCACCTAGAATATTTTTTCAGTGGTGCAACGTTTCTTCTGCATTACACTTCAGTTCCATTTATTAAGATGCGTTATCCACTTCATGCTAAACCCTGACATCTCTTTAGTCACTAATTAGCTAAAGTCCCATTGGACCTGCTGTTACACAGTTCTGAGATTTGTGTAGTCAGTTAGGCCTGGCCTAATCAGAGCAGTTTCATTGTACAATCAGTCCTCAAAGGTATAAAAGTACATAAAAAGGATAAGAAAGAAAAAACAGAGTGTTACCTCACATCATTCATTTCAGTGAGTCAATGGGAGGTCTGAATAAAAACTGGGTAAGAGCTGAGGAAAGAACCTGATAAATCAGGGCAACACAGATGACATTGTCAGGCTATAGAAATGCTTTTCCAATAAAATAAAAAGAGGGTCACCGACATGCTGTGAGAAATATTTTAAGTGCCTCCAACTTAAACAGAAGTAAAAAATAAAAAGGGATTATGCATTCTGTACAGAAAGCCAAGGATGTCAAAGTGAAACAACCACCACAGTGAAGGATTCTCTAGTTCAGTGGTCCTCATAATGGAGAAGGAGAGGAAAGAAGAGCAGACTATCCAGACCCCACCTCCCACCCCTTTTTTCCTCTCCCTGACAACCCCCTGGGGATCATAAGCATTAGCTGAGCCATGAGGAGCCGGAGGCAAGCATGGTGCGGATGCTGCAGCCAGCCCATGGACCAGTCCCATCTCCTACCTTCCTGTGGGATCTGGGGCCAGGCCCACGAAGGGATTTGCCAGAACAGGAATTCAAGGATCGCTGCAGGGAGAGAAAGCAGTGTGAGCAGATACTACCGACTGCTACACTCAGGGAAATGTAGAAAGTTTGGAGGGGAGGTTAACAAGGCAGAGTAGAGGTTATGTATCTGGGAAGATGGGGACTGGAGAGGGAGTAAGAGGAAGGAGGACAAATTATTGAAATGGAAGTTATTGTCCAATTGAATTATTACTGAATTGAAATAAATTCAATAATTACTTAATTTTTTAAATTATTGAAATCTATGTTAAGGAGAGGAAAAAGGAAAACCTGACTGAGGATTGCTCTTCTGCAATGTTTGTGATGGTTGTCATGATATATGGTTTGATTAATGCCCTAAAAATGAAATTTCTACACAGTAATAAGGCAATTTTTTCTTTGTGGAATGAGGGTTCTCCACGTTTGCATCTAACTTCCTAGGTATGTATCTTTGTAGATGCCTCTTTCTCTGATGATTCAGGGTGGGGTTTTTTATGAAATATCATATACAAAGTGTACTTTTTATTCTATTTGTACTTTTAACCCTTACGCAAGCAAAAAACTTGTTCCAATTGGTTGTGGATTCTTGTTTATTGATTCATTGTTCAGCTTGAAGTTCGGTGATCAAAATACTCAAAGGGCTTTCAGGAGGTCATCTAGTGGTGCCCAAAGGCAGAATTGACTATACATCAACCATTCTTGGCAGCTGCTTGTCTAACCTGTTCTTAAAAACCTCCAGTGATGGAGATTTCATCATCTCCCTAGGCAGCCCATGCCAGACCATAACTATCCTTATCATTAGAAAGTTTTGCTTCCCAGTATGTAGGATCATCTACTGGAAGACATATCAGTCACTGAGAAATGCTTTGAGATAATGCTGTGCTGTCATCCAAATCCACCAGGTGCTTACTTGGGCCTAACATTTGGTCAGGAATATGCCATCCTTGAAAGATACAGAAATGTTTTTGAGCCACTCCCAAGACAACAACTGATAGCAACCGATTCAGATTCAATTAGCTATTGGCTCCTTAGAGGCAATAAATATCTCAGTGGCTGCTCCTGGATATCTTCCACACAATGAATAGGAATGAACTGGGACCAACACTTCTCCAAAATATTTAATTCTTAAAGAATAGCCATTAAGGGGGGGGAAAAAAAATGCCTGGATCAAATACTGAAAGCATCCAGCCCCTGATGAGATCCAGATGGCGTTGTGAAACAGATCAGATTAGACTGGATTAGGCCAAATATATATTCCAAGTTCCTTTGCCAATGAGCAAAAAGAAGAAGCTTCCAAGAAGGCCTACTGAGTTTGTAATTTAAACTGGCACTGCCTGCAACACAATCAAATCACTTTAGTGACAGGCAGCCTCGTGAATGCATGCTTATTTTGTGCATGGCTGTTCTAATGCAAAAAAAAATAGAGTTATTTAGTTGTTTAATGGCGCAAAAGAAAAGGCATTTCCAATGGTGTCCTGACCAGCATCTCTTACTTGGTGTGCACATTTCATGAAGGAAAATGGAGGCCAGGAGAAACCAATAACTCAATCCATTTTGGCTAATTCAATTTTCCCTGCCTGAGATTCCTGACTTGAAAGAGACAGAGATGCATCTTATTCCTTCATTAACTTTTGTAAGAAAAACATTGAAGCTGTTCTCCTCCTTTCCATGGAAACCAGATAATGAGAGTTAAAAAGAAAAAGAAGAAAAAAAAAAAGAAAAAAAACCCAAAACAAACAGAAACTCCAAGTCTCAATCACAAGCCCTCCATTAAAATTTTATTCTATTCAGATCCTAGCACTCACTTGGTCCTCATCCAAATGATGGCTGAGAGATCCTGCTGAGCCACCTACTTTTTTTGCTTCTATTATCTGACAAGAAAATCAGCCCTGTGCTTGTGTGAAGGCTTAAGCACATGCAGGGAGAGTATGATGTACAGGAAAGTTCTATGACCCCAAGAAAGACCTGGATGGCACACGAAGCAAGCCAGATGTGAGAGCAGCTGAATACTGCAGTGGTTTTCAGTTGCCCCACACCAGACTTCCCAGGGGGCTTGTGCCTGGATTCACCCCCTCTAACTCAGGCACATAACTGAAGTGCCTCTTCACCTTTGATGACCTCATTGGTCAGCGGAGGGAGACAGCTATTTCCAGACCACCCAGGACTTGCGTTGCCTTCAGAGGTCTCACTCGTACACCAATGTTGACATGGGAAGTTCAGAGCACCAAGGCTCATAAATTAGATGTTTCCTTTAAGTGTCCAAAATTATATAGGATGCAATCACGGCTTGTTGCACGGTGGGATTCAAACAGGGGATCTTAGCTAGGCACATTTAACACCTTGGGCAATGTAGGGTGGCAACTGAGGGACACAGAAGCCTATGAAAGACTGGGGAGGCCTGTAAAGTGTTCTAAGAAATAACCACTAAGAAAGATTAGAGCTTGAATCCAGAGTACAGAAAGGGCTTTTCACCCCTTTGAGATTCTTCAGGACTTGGACAACATGGCAATCCTGTCTCCTCAAGACTGAGTTGGAGAAGGGTGATGCAAGAGCCTCCCCACCAGAGTATTCCCTGGGGACACAAGAACCCCTGGGCAAGCCCTCCTCCTGCCTGAGGGCATTTCAGACCACTTCTCCTACAAAACAGCTGTAACCGCAAAGGCGTGGGGCATTCAGAGGAGCTCTGTCTGGTTTTGGCTATATAGTCACCATCTTGGCAGGCTGGGAGATCAGTTAATTTCTGTACCTGTGATCAGGACACGTCAATAGGGCAGGTCCTAGAGCAAAACTGAATACCTAGCTAAGGGTCTACTTTCTGGCTTTGTGTGTGTTTGTGGACATAGGAACGTCTCCATGTGACTTTCCCTGCGGATTCTTCACCAAGGGCTAAAAAACTGAAGCCAAGGCTGTCCCCAAATAGTGCACCCCAGGTTTTAGATCAAACCTCTTATTTTCTGGCAGCAGGAACTTAGTCAGCATTTTGGTAACGCTCCCACATTGCAGACATGATCATTAAAAAAGGTTTATGGTTGGCTGCAGTCAAGGCTCCCTGTTAGACCCCTTCATTTTGCAGCGCTGAGGCTGTCTCCCAGAGAGGCTGTGGCAGCACCCCCTAATCCTTTAAACTCAACCTTTCCGGGCTACCGAGGACAAGCAATCACAGGGTCGGTATGGTGCAGCCTGTAGTTTTTCGGTTGCATGTTAGACCACCTCTTTCTCGTCATCCCCAGACCAAGGCTGATCTTTCAGGCTGCAGTGGCGCTGGTGTTATACCTCGCAGGGGGCTGCAAAGGGAGCAGCTGCTGGCATGCCCAAGGGATGCATGGAGCCCCAGGGTGTAGGAGAGCCGTTCCCCGGGCGAGTGGGCTCTGCTGCCGCAGTTGAGCAGCCTGGCCTTGAAGCAGCCCCTGCCCGGTTGGGGAGCGAGCACGTGGCTGAGCACCCCGGCCCCATGGGTCTGGAGTACCTTACCCACCGTCTCCATCCCTCATCCCATCCCAGCCACCGCATTCAGGCACAAAAAGGAATAGCAACCAGGTGTGAACGCAGGAAAAGAAGGGGGTCCTCACCTCTCCACAGATGTAATTTTGCCCAAACCATTGAGTCTGTAAGAAGGAAAACATTAGGAAGAAGAATTATTTAATCTTAGTTTGGACATGACTAGTAATTAAGAAAAGCTTTGTATTACCAACCCATACGTTGTCATGAGATCATATTTCTCAACGATAAACAGACTTCAAAATTATGGTTAGACTGGCATATTAAATTTTATTGATTGAAAATATAACTAAACATTATAAGCCTAGAGCTGTCAATTGGTCTGTCTTCCATGTATTGAACAGCAAAAATTGCCCTGGCACTAAGAGCTGGGAAAAGAAGAAAAAGAAACGACTGAAGTTGTCTCTGTTTTTCCGTCCCACCTTGAAGTCATCCAGAGCCAGTTCCTTATCCTAATAAGGGCTAGTTAATAACTCGTTTTAGAAAGAATAAGTATGCATACTTTCATCTTGCGCCATGACTACTTGCTAATGAAAAAAATAAATCTCTTCAGGCAGGAATTTAGGAGAGTTTAGAGTGGCAAAAAAGTCACAATTTCCTGAAAGGGTATGCTGAACAATCTAGATTAAATTATTTTCCTAAATCCTTGGTGAAAACCAGCCCTCCTGCAGGTTTGGCACTTTGAGGTGGGTCAGAGCTCTGTGGTCCCCTATGAGTTCAGCCACATCCGAATTATAAAAGGTACATCCAAATGGAAGCCAGTCAGTGGAAACTCAAAGATTAATTAACGGGCCCGGAAACTCTCAGCCTCCAGATTCCTCTCCTGCAGATACCAAACCTGTACAGAGCAAAAATCCACTTCAGTATTCCCTTCTCCCTTCACTCCTCTCTGAAGGCAGGTCAGATAAGCTTGGTCCATGTGAGACCGCTTTCCCTGTTTGATGTAAGGTGCTTATTTCAGTACCACTGAAGCAGGAATTACTATTAATCATTCATCGCCATCACAATCTTGACTCATCCAGAACTGCAGGGGTAGGTTTTCTTTACAGCTCCAATTAAAAATAGAGGTGGCTTTATCCTTCTAAAAAGGAACTGTCGGCAATGAAATACAAATGACAGAGACTTTGATGATGCCTCGGGATTTTCCATCATTCTCCGCTGTGAGGTTCAAAAGGCTAGCAGGTTCCTGAAAAAAATGTATTCAGAGATACCAACTAAGATTGGCTTTCAGCTACTATAAAAAGTTTATTTATTTCTCAGTGATCAAACTGCTGTTATGATTGGCTGGAATTTGTGTGTTTCCAAAACAAATGACTGGTTACAGGGGATGCTCTAACGAGCAGGGGGCTGGTATCCAGTCACAAAGGAATATGCATTTTTAAATAAAATTATATAGTTGTAATTGCATTTTGACTTCTAGTTGCAATGGACCAAATCACAATAATTTCTCAACAAAAAATTCAACTATTAATTACTGAGCCATGAAAACACTTGGGCCCCCAGATGAATTTGCCCTGGAGAGTTCGAGTCAGGAGATCACTTCTGCTAAGATGTGATGCTATGAAGTGCTTCAAAATACAAGCACTGGGACATAAGGTTGGCTTTTGAGCAATCTGCCAAACAGCCTTTGCTTTCAAAGACTCACTTCCCACTCGCCAAGGCGGGGAGGATCTGATTTGGTGTAGATGTCACAGTTTACGCAATATCACCCAGCAGAAAACTAAAATGCACGTGTCCCACGCTGACTCAGCAGAACGGGGTTACAGGGATGTGGTCTGGTGAGGAGGGATCACGCACAAGCTCAGGTCACTGGTTCCCCCTTCATGGCCTTCCTCCTCCCAGGCAAACACCCCACGAGTGGCAGCTCCTCCAGTGCCACCACAGTAGATGTGTGGCATCTAGTAGTATGATACCCACATCTACTGTGGTGGCACCCAGCCACTACTGCCCCCAAAATGCACCCATGGGTATGGGACCAACAGCCCAGACACCAGAGACCCTCTTTGTGAGGTCAGGGATGCTGACGCATGTGAATCATCCTCCTTCCCTCTTTCTGGGTTATTCCTTCCCTCCCCCAAAACCACTGTCCCTCTGTCTTCACCCCGCTCCCACCAGACCCATGTCACGAGTGGCACTTCTTAATCCTTTCTCAGGGCCCCACTTCCCACACTTCCCAGTCAGGAGCTGTTACGTGTGAATGCAAACTTTGGCATTTCTTCTGTGTTACGAATTCATGCTCCTCTCTTCCTGAACTTGAGCTCAAAACTCAGCTGGTGGGGACAGCTGTCATCTGTCTTTTTTTCTTTTCGGCTGCTTGTTGAGGGACCACCCTTCACCTCTGACTCACCACCTCGCAGGCAGGCCCAGAAGGAGTTAACTTCCTTGTCACCCTGTTTTGAGGTTTCCTGCTTTGATACTGCAAAGACTCTTCATACAGACAAAGGAAAAGGCGGGGGGGGCGAAGTCCTTCTAGTTCTAACACCTGGTCACGATCTGCTTGCGTGAATAAAAATTGCACTCCCCTTTCTGTTGAGTTGAAGACAACCAGGACGATTTCCCTGCAACCAGAATTAAATAAGCATACAGCCAGGCCAAGTAGGGAACGGGGAACTGCACATCAGTCAGTGTCTGAGATACAAAACCCCTCAGCTGCTATCGGCTTCAGGAGCTCTGTCTATACTGCTATACTGTCTATAATGCAGCGGAGGGATGCACAGACCAGCCCATGCTCATGATGCTTCGGGACTAACCCCTCGATGGCAGACAGGTTACGTCTGTACCACACAGCACATGACCCTGGATCTCTGTCACCATGGTCCCCTATAACACTATTATTATTTCTCATGCTTTTCTTAATTCAAAATATCCGAAGTGGTGAGGAAGGGGGATCTTATGAATGCTGATAAATACTTAAAGGGTGGGTGTCAGGAGGACGGGGCCAGGCTCTTTTCAGTGGAGCCCAGGGACAGGACAAGAGGTAATGGGCACAAACTTGAACATAGGAAGTTCCACCTAAACTTGAGGAGGAACTTCTTTACTTTGAGGGTGGCAGAGCACTGGAACAGGCTGCCCAGAGAGGTGGTGAAGTCTCCGTCTCTGGAGACATTCAAAACCCGCCTGGATGCGTTCCTGTGCAACCTGCTCTAGGTGACCCTGCTCTGGCAGGGGGGTTGGACTAGATGATCTCCAGAGGTCCCTTCCAACCCCTACCATTCTGTGATTCTGTGACTTGGCTCCACCCCAGGGGCATAGTGTTATGGCACTGAGAGTCCACGTTGCATATACCCAGGGTGGCAAGAAGGTATGTGGGCATGCTTGAGGATACAAAGCCCTCTGAGACAGCACTGCATGACTGTGTAGGGTGAAGGCACACACAGCTGGTGCCTTCCCAGTGGGCACTGTGAGCTGTTCCTGGGACTCTACCAAGTCTGTGTCTTGGAGACAGATCATTGAAGGAGTTCTAAAGAGATACAGGGAATGAGTTAAGCAGTAGGGTCAATCATGCGTTCAGTGCTCAGGCTTCTTTCCTGGCCTTTTCTATTTAACACTGTGGACATACCCTGTGAGGCTGAGGGTGCGGAGTGCCATGTGGACACAAACCCTGTCCAGGAATGCCCACAGTGGCATGCCTGCAAGGCTTTTGTCACTGGGAAAGAGGAGATAGCAAGGATATAGGATCCACTTAACCCAGATGAGCTGATCCATGGCAGTTATGTATGAGTCTGCTTTCTGTCTGTAGTAAATGCAAAGAGGGCTCGGCTAAACCACAGTGATAGGGGGTTAAGCTGGGTCAGATTTCCTCCCATGTGCCATAGGGTAGGAACATGCACTCAATTACCGTGCCCCAGCTGATGCTCAATGTATTTATTGTGCCACAATATGCTGATCATATGTCTGAGCCTCAAGAAATGATTAACATTTCTGGTTTGATTAAGTAAAGGTCCCTTTTGAAGCTGCAAATGATGCCGCTACAATCTATCAAGCAAATATGTATTTATGAATATTTAAAAATGCTAGTTATGCAAATGTGCACTTAGGGAATTTAAAAATACACGTAATTAATCTCTTTGGGGTTGGTGTGATCTGTTGAGTGAATACATATCCAAGGAGAATAATCAAGCCAATAAGCCACCAATGACTATTGCAGATGGATACTCAGTTGTATCTCCCTTCTCCCTAGGTGATGGTAACCCACAGTCGTTCTGGAATAGACAGTTATCGTATGTCTTCAGTCAATTCTCTGCTAGGCTGCCATAGCTCAGGCTGGCTGATGAAGTATTCCCTGCCACAGCCACACCTAATCAAGGCATTAAGACTCATTACGAAATCATTGCTGGAAAAAAAAAAAAAGAAAAAAGAAAAAAAAAAAAGCATGCAGCATCTTTTCTAGATTAAATTTTTGTGTTCACATCCTTCATCCTACCATTCACTTCAGATATTCACTGCTTATTTTTGCAATGCCTGACCCCACAGCGCCCCACTCTCTGGTGGAATCCTCATCCCCAAGTGCATGTGATGCCCAAGGAGCATGGTTGTCTAAAGAAAGAGGTCCTGGAAACCAGCCAAGCTGGGATTCACTGCTTTGTGCTGTTGCTAACTTAAAAGAGACGGTGCTTAAAGTTGTTTCCATTATCTAATAGCTCAGCTCCCATGCTTACTCCTGCATCTTGGTCCCCTTGCCACCCATACTGCATGTATATTACTTCACATCCAGGATGTTTTTTGTGGAAGTCAAGAAGATAAAACAGGAACACAGTAACAGCAGGACAGACATAGCCTAAGAGGCTAAATGGATCAGCAGTGCGTGTCTGCGGGACAGTTAGCACTCACACGCTCACTGGCTGTCTGGCTGCTCTCTCATGACTTCCACCTAAGCCTATCAGCCTGTTCTTGTGGAGCAAACAAATGTCTCTAGGAGCCACGCATGGTCTCCAGGCTATACAGTTTAAAGACCCATTGAAGAAATCTGGTATCTTTGAGACTTCTTTCCATTTGCTGAATTTGACTGAAATGAGATAATGGATTCAGAACTCATTGGGGGCTGGCAGGGGGAGAGCTAGCAAGAACATACATGCAGTATATATAAATATATTCTCAGAAGACTTTTGTATAATTTTCTCAGAAGGCGGTATTTTAAAAACTATCTTTGCACATAAATCTCCTTGGTTACTTACCTGGTGATCTGTAGGAGATTGTTCTACCTGAGCTGGAGCAGATTAAACATATGTCCTCTTAAACTTTCAGGCATTCTGGGGTGGGCTTTTAGCTAGAGTTATTTCATTTCTTCTTCCCTTATTCCATACCAATTGGTGATTGGCTCTATAATCTGCTCAACAGGGCTTTCATCTGAGATATATGAGATCGCGGATCAGATCCTCCTCATTTGTACAGAGTTCAACAGGCCAGAGTAAGAAAGCCTCACCCCATAATTCTCCACAAACAACGGTTCACCTTGTTACTTAGATTGAAGAGAAGGATTTGAACCTGAGGGAGAATGCTTTTGACTGCCAGGGTTCTGTTCTTCCTGCCTGCTGGACAAGAAGCCTTCGCTAAGACACACTCTGAGCACATGCTTAAGGTTTGACTGGAGCCCATCTGCCCCATGACTGGAGCCAGCTCAGCACCTATCCTGCATGCGTGCTTAGAATTTAATTTTCTGGGTTCAGTAGTCATGATATTCAAGACACCAAGATAACTTTGTCGAAATACCTTTAGATTCAAGGCCTCACACATAATTGTGGTAATGGCGGGAAAGGCACCATGGCAAGTACTGTTCTCCTGTATCCGTGGCTTTCATGCCATGCCTTGCCTGCTTATCCAGTGACAGAGCTTTGGTCCATATAGGCCAGTGCCTTGGGATAATCTCCCATGAAAACTCTGAGTTCATGTTCACAGGATTTCTCACTCATCCTGGCATTAGGAGTGTGCCCTTGCTGCAAGGCTTGCAGAGGATTCAGCCTGCAGCAGACCAGCATCCCTAGGGATCACTGGTATCTACCGCTGGCCTGTCCATGGACCCCATCAGCCCATACTGCCCACATGCTCCAGCGGTTAGGCTCCACCACAGGAACCCAAGAAAGTGAACAACTACTTAGTCAGCACTGACTCACACCTGGAGGATAACACTAAGCCCCAAATATTACGCACTGTCAGCTCTATATAAGCAGCATAGCTGATTTTTTATATATTTCACATATCAACTAAGACAAGCAGCCAAATTCCAACTCCAGACTTGCCAAAATAAAACAGAAAGCAGAAAAGAACCAGATAAATTTTCAATAACAAAACTGAGAATGCAGTACAGGCATTTAAAAACAATTGCTTTGAAAGCACGTGAGCTGGGTCCATTCTTTCTGGAAGCGAGAAGTATATCAGGATCCTCAAAAAGGCATTTGACAGGCTAAAGACCTGGGATACAAAGAGTAAGGGCAAAATTCATCCTCATGCAGATGTCTATGACAGGTTTGAGCTGCACTGAAGCCCAAACCACAGTCCATGTAGTCCTGAGCACTCTCCATTGCACACGTTGTAACATTAGCAATCTGCATTTGTGGTAGCCACCCCGTGCAGGAACAGTGCTGGTCCCAGAGCAGGTTCAGGAAACATAAGGGCAGCTGGGTACCAATGCAATGCAGGAGGCGATACTCTGGATGGTTACATTCACTTGGCAATTCCTTTCTGAAAGCAAGAGAAGGCATCACAGCCTTTCACAAAACAGTTGGTGAAATCTAGGCCTACGGACAGGCTAGAAGTGATGTTCAGCGTTTAGGGAACAGGCACTAACTTCATAGGTACCTTTATTAGCCACATCTGAATCCACACTTATGACCACAGGAGCAGCAAATGCACTTCTAAACCCAGCCTGGAAATCTGATCGGTGTGAAAGGGACCAATGAACTTCACCATAGTTCAGCAGAACTGACTAAAGTTTAGGAAATGGCAGCCTGTTTCTAATTTCAGACGTCTGTGAGAAAAGGCAAAATCAGGGCCATTATGTTCAGCAGTGCACTGGCTGACATTTTCACATGCTGAGTTTCAGTCACAAAACCACTTATCTCTAGTGGAAATATTGACACAGATATGAACAGCAAGACTAAATACTTTCAGAAAAGTATTTTATTCCTGAGCTTAAGACCTACTGTTTCAAGTGGCCACAACTAGTAGTTCTCTTAAGCAAATTAAGTCCAATTATCTGATGTCTAAATTATAATCCTCTCCCTCCTCAGCTCCATTTGCAGCAATTTTTAGCACAAGAGCAATAACAGTTACGCACACTTACCTAATTATAGATAATGATCTTTATAAAGAGCTGCTAGAATATGCTAAGCATCTTAGCATAAACATACCCATTCATTCCTACAGTAAGAGTATGGTAAAGCCTAGTGATCATGGCAAATAGTACCCCCGTGGAAGCAATCCGCTCAGTACAAAATACTGTGTTAGTCAAATGACCTGCCTCCTCCCTTTTTTCCATCTCATCGGCTGCAGGTGTTTGTTCCCAGCTCAGAGAGAAGATCTCAGTCTGTCCCTCAAATAAGCAGTTTTTAGGAAACCAACCTTTATTGCCTCTGATTTGTGACACCTTCTCTCTTTGCTGACATGAGAGCGGCCGGTTTGAAGACCCATTTTTTTCCCAGGCCCTGCACTGCTCACACAGTTTCCATGTGGAGGAGATAAAAATTAATGACGAGATTCTTCTGCCAGGGGAGATTAAAGGCACCACTTGTTACAAAAGGGGCAGATTTCGTCAGTATGATTGGGACAGGCAACGTAATAGACGTCCCGTCCTGTCCACTACCCTTTCTTGATCTTTGAAGTCTGATGCTGGACACTGATGTCACATAAAAATTGAAAAGTAGATGAACGTGTCCTTTTGGTACCCAATGACTGTTGGTGAAACTATACCTTCACCATGCTCCATATGCTGAAATTTACCTGCACGTTACAGATTTTCCTCAGAGACGGGGTCATTGCTAGGGACAGGTGAAAGAGAACTCTCATCCACTTGTAAAACCAGGGGCCTGAGCCCAAATGTGGTGCTCGTGGACCTGTGGAAGGCCATGGTCACATGAAGAAAAGCCCTACCTGCAAGCAGCCCTGTGTCCTGACAGTACACAACGCACAACCCTGTATCCCTGGGATGTCCAGGACCCCTTGGCTACTGCTGGTCCCCAACACACAGCAACCCCACAGGCAAAGCAAAAGGCTCCCCAGCTGCAGTAAGCTTTCCAGATAACTTCAAGGAGCTGGAAAGGGAGAGGATAAATATATTGTAAACCCAGATTCTCCAGCATCTGGGCAGTGGAGCGTGAGACTATCCTGGCGTCAGGATCACGCCTTTGTCTCTCCTGACATTGCATCCTAGGAGTTTAGGAGCAAATGCTGCTAGCTGCCAGGATGGTCTGTGCCACACTTCCCAGCCCTCCCTGCAAGACAAAAACAGGCTCATCTCACAAAGGGCAGCTACTGGAAAGACAAGCTCTCCTTTTACCACCATGAACTCCCACTGACGTGTTTCTGAAAAACAGCTATGCTGCTAAAAGAGAGCTCAAAGGAGCTGAAATACAGCCCTTGAGTGAGCAGGAGCAGCCACAAAGGCCTGGGGAGGTCCTTTGGCCACTTTTGGAGGACCCAGCCCCTAATGTGCTGTCTGGAGCACGCACGTTTTTCACGTCTGAAGACCAGGTCTGCAAGCTCCGGGGAGGCAGGCTGAGCAGCAAGTGCATTTCCTCCCCTCGCTGCCAGCAGACCTGAGAAACCACAAACCGCGGGGCTGGGAGGGGCTGTGGGAGCAACCTCTTCACAACAGAGTGGTCCAGCATCTGCACCTGACACAAGAGCCTGCTGAGAGAGACTCCATCGGCCAAAAAGTTTCTGCCAGAGCCATCTGTGGTCCTGCAGCCCTGACAGCACTGGGCTCACTGCCCCCCCCACCCCGCCCCGAGAAATTATTCCTGCTTTGTATTCCTGTGAAATAACAAAAAGAGAGGAAGCCTAGTGCAGATCCCAGGTCCCAGTTCTGTTCTCCAGCCCATCAAATTGCCAGCGGATGCCTCAGGGTTGTAGGCAATGGGGGCATGACAGCAGCCTGTGGTAGCAAATTTGCCACCTTGGTCATCTGCCACCCAGAAACAGAAATTCCTGCACAGGGCATTGCGAGAACCATCACACGGGGCACTTAAAAGATGTATTTCCATGAGCTGTTGAGGGTCTGCATCTCTTGAGCATACAAATAAGACACTTCTATCAGGCGAAACACAGGAAGGAAGCACCTTTGCTGCTGTCGGGAGCAAAAAGAGATGCAGCTATAAGAGAAAATTAGAAAATGGCCCCATTAAGGCCACAGCTGTTTGATGCTGCCAAATTAAAAGATCTAGTCAGAGAAAGGCATGATGCTGAAACAAAGCTGCTTGGAGAGGCCAATCCCATGCTTGGGAAAAGCAGTAGAGATGAGGCTGTTACAAAAGAAGTATGTCTGGTGAAGGACCTGCTTCTACGTGTGGTACACTATCTGTGTGAATATCAGCTCCGGCACAAACTCATATGACAAGTTACTGTACAAAACCTTTCGTAACTTAGAGGTGAGGTTGCAAGACTGCTAACCTCACCAGCACAAACCTCACCGCTGTAGACAAACCCATCGCATGGCTGCTCTTTGCAGCCTACAGCCAGACCCTCCCCACCGTCTCCGTACAAAACAACCATACAACGTGTTTTTAGGAAAGTCACCACTAATAGTGTGCAGAACAGACGAGCTTGTAGCTGGTGTGCTGGGTTATGAAGACTTCCTGCCTCTTACCCAGGAAGGGCATGGTCTGCAGGTGTCATCTGGGGTGAAAAATAAAGAGCAGCTCCCAGTGACTTATTCCTAGTTACCACTTTGACTTTCAAGGTTTGTGTTAGTGAGAGAAGCTCTTTAGCCATGTTGTATTTGTAAGGAAAAATATACGTCTAGAGAACTCATGTGACAGTAGGAAAAAGAAGTATCATGTTGTTTTGGGCAGGCAGAGTGCAGTTGAAGCTACGCACACACAAAACCCCACTCCTTGCAGTGACGGAAGGATGGATGGGTCTGTTTCCAGTGCTGCTGGAAGCAACTCTTGAAGTGCCTTTGCATGACCAACCTTTGCATGTCCCAGGCGAGTGGAACGCAGAGATCCCGGGGCTGAGGGAAGCTTTCCACCAGCTGCTCACCGTAGCAGCTCTGTGAGAATCCCCCAAGAACAGCCTCAGCTGGGTGGACTTAACTGTCAAGAAAAAAGTCGTTTCCTGCTGATATGAGCAACAGCACTAACTCTCTACTGCACAGAATTGTATTTGTCCCATTTTACAGATCAACAAACAAAGAAACAGAAAAGGGCTGTAATCCACCAGACCTGAAGCCAGGCCTAGCACCCATCTGAATTGGCCAAGAGCTCATGCTACCCACTCCTGTGATCCAAGACTTTCTCATTAAGGGAATACACCAGCAGAATCAATTTTAACAGCGTCAGCCAGGAGCTATTCTCTGGTGAATGCATACAGATGTACATTTTTCCGTACTTGAAACTATGCAGATTTTCCACCAAATGGGCTCTGCTATGTAATCAGAAATATTCTATCAAATAAAATCTTGATTAAATGAAGCTTTCTATAGAATAGTTCCTTTGCATAACTAGGAAACGTGAAGGGCATGCTGTCTTCTGCATACACAGGCCTCTTGCTGCATAGGTCCAATAGGCATTAATGATCCCAGTGTTGACAACTATTTGCCATAGACCTAATCTGAAACAATAATTCTTACAATGCCCTTGAATAGTTTCAGCTGATTCACACCAGAGCTCATTCTTTCCTTTCAATTACTAATCTTTTTTTCCCCAGTTAATATTATGCTTTGCAGAAAGATGGTGTGCCTAATTTGTGTTATTACTACAAGTATTTTTGAAAATGGTGTTTTAATGAGATCAAGGCACAGTGGGTCAGGTCCCCATCTCCAAGGACAGGGCTGCAAAGCACAGTAATGTCTGTTTTACTAATCAAAATCCAAGCTAGCGAGATGAGCTGGCAGCATTGTACATGGGCATGAGATATTTTCTTCCTCTTATCTTGTCTTTTCCAAAAGAAAAGTAAACCCAGCAGGCTTTTCTAACTAGTTGAAAGAATACGGAAGTTGTTCTATAGAGGGGCACATCAATGGGCAGTATATTTCACTCAGGGACAGCAAAGTATTCGGCTTCATTACACCATGATCAGTGGAGAGGACTAAATCTTTTTATCTACTTGGAAGCACAGTTTTCATCTGTCTTAGCCAACAGATTAAATGGAAGCAAAGGAGCAGCACCTGCAGTGATTTACAGACTGCTGATGATATCAAACGCGATTGCTCAGAGCAAGAAGGTAACTGTGGCTGGGCTGCACTTTCCTGTTATGATACCTCCGGCAGAACCCTCCGGGTCTCGTTCCCTGGCCACCACCCTCTTACCCAGTCTATGGAGACTCCTCAGCCTACTAAGTGAGCATGTCCCTTGCTGCTCCAAGTGGAAAGTTTGCAAGCACAGTTCTCTTATCTGTGCTCTCTGGTAACATCTACCCTCACACAGGCATTGCCAACAGAGAGAGAGAGCCAACAGAGACCACACAAAGCTGTGTGGAATAGTGTGTACAGTTGCACGAACATCTTGTAGCCCAGCATTCCCATGCCTTCAGGCCTATGCAAAATACCTGTAGCATGGACAAGACACGATCATGGTGTAGCTACATCCTGAATACTGCAGCATATTTTTGCCCTTCCATCTCAAAAAGTATACAGCAGAATCGGAAAGGGTAGAGTGAATGTCTGATATACAGGCAAAAAAACCCAAGCAACTTCTGTATAAACAATAGCCAAGGAGACAAGAACACTTCAGTCCAGAAGAACAGGGATGGAGGGGGAATATGTCATCCTATATAATGACTTGTATCAAATCCTGAATGGTATGGAGAAAGCAGGGAACTTTTCTTCATTTTTCCTCTCGTATGCAAAGAACTATGGAGCATTTTATGGAATTAGCAGATGGCAGATTAAAAAAAAAAAAACACAAAGAGAAACACTACATATACACACAGAGTTCAGCTGTGCTCCTCACAACTCACTACTGTGGATGCTAAGCAGTTTAAAAAGCAACAGAACAAGTTCACAAAACTTGTGAAAACTTTGAGAGCTTAGGAAAAAGAAATGATCTATTGACAGCTACTAAGTACAAGGCGACTTCCTACCCTCCCAGCCGAGGAAGTGCCTCGGCAGATAGCTGTGGAAGTCGGGAAAACCTTCCCATCGAAGTGTGCACTTGTCCTTTGTATCCTCATCCTTAGGTGCCCACTCTGAGCCTGCTGGGGAGAACTGCCCGCCTTCCTTTGGTCTTACCCCTACAGACCCTTTTAGAGTGTTTCTCATGAGACACAACTGTCTGGTGTCAGACCCTTAGTCAGCTCCTCAGACCATGCCACGGCAGCCCATCATCTATGGGAGTCACATAGCCCTGCAAGAAATCCCATACCCTCTTCTTCATCTGGAAGAGATAAACATAGGATTGCAGTTTTGAGAAGGCCCTTTACAGCCACTGTGGGGTTGCAGAGAGGTTACCCATGTGTCACAGTGGGTACAGAGGGAAGAGGGAACTGTGCTAGATAAAAGGAAATGCTGAAGGGCACTTATTACGGGGCAAAAATCCACACAGCACACCACCACAGACAAGCAGGATCCCAGCCCCTGAGCTGCATCAGGAAATAACATATATATATATATTTATAAAATCTAATAGGAGGAATTACCCGTCACAAGCAGCATGATCCTACACCCACCCAGGTCCTCTGATGACTCAGCAGACATCACCAGAGCAGCTGCCATGGGGACTCAGAAGGTGTCTATCAGAGCCATCCACGCCAGGAGGGAGAGGAGAGAAGAGGCACTGGGGCAGCCTTTAGGAACACCTTAACCAGGGCAGTGCACATGTGGCCATTGTTTCTCTGATTACAGATCAAGCATGTTGACAGGCATGTTCTGAAGTTCCCCATTTATGTCCTAGTTGTCTTGATGTGTAAACCTTATATTTTACCTTACATATAAGACTTAGTTTGCGCCTGCTTGCAAAGCTTGTTTCCATTAGAGGTTGTTTCACCATAGCTAAGAATAAAGGACCTCAGAAGACAAGGTGCTGAGCTCCATCCACTTCAATTCACTTAGAAGGGGTTGAGCTGTGATTCACAATAAGCTGGAGGTGATGGCAAGTGCATAAACATCGGAAGAGTGTGTTTTCTTTCCAGCACAAATCACTTCACTTGACTAGGTCTCTGTCAGCCTCATTTACAGAGGTGAAAATATTTACCCTCTTTGGAAATCTACAAACACAAAAGTATGAGAAAAGTGCTAAGTATTAGCTGAGGGATTGTAACGCTTCACAGAGACATCGCCACCATGCTGGAACTTCCTTTAGCAATGAGGAAAAGACATTGCCGTCAGGAGAGGAGGAAAACATAACTCCTCCTCATTCACTCACTGAAAGCATAATTGTAAATTACCCTTGACCAGATGACATGAGAGGAAGAAATGCTGCTTCTAAAGTTATTTAGAAATCAGTGTCACAAGCACTAAATGCTCCAAACAGTTGTTTTTAAACTGGGGACAGTAAAATTACAGTCCTTGCCATGCACATCAGCAATGACAGATACTGTAACTAAACAGTTTCTATTACACTCCTGCAAATTAAATGCAAGTGTTCTCAAAGGGATGGGTTTGTATTCAATCAATGAACAGCCGCAGGGCAATTAATTACTGAACGTAGACAGTAGAAAAATTGCCTTTCTCTGCAGGCAGATGGTTTAAACTATAGACCCTGCACTGCTACTTGAAGGTGTACATCCTAAGACCTGTGGCGTTCTGTCAGTTTATGCCAATGGAAAGTCTATCCAATTATAATCAATGTGAATATCATTGTTCGAGTCTCTGTAAAACGCAAACACGCATACCACAGGTTGGAGGAAATTACAAGAGAGCCATTACAATGATTAAGTAACCGAGCAACCTTTTGATAAGTTCCAAGTAATTTAGTTTTCCCTGGAGCCACGCTGTTGAGTCCATACAGCGAGCAGCGGAGGCAAGGCAGCGAGGGGCTGGCTGGGAGGCCAGCCATCCTGCAGCTCTGCTCCTGCATGCAAACAGCGTTTCTGGAACATTCACCTCCTTAACCACACTTCCACTGAGCTCACTTTTTAAAGCTACAATTATGTTACACGGTCCTGCCAAAAAAGCAGCTGACACATGATGAAATCTTAAAGAATTCTATTTGCGCTCTGACTACAGCACTTGTCCTGCCCCATGTTACTTCTCTTGGCAACTCTATAGAAAGTCAATTTTTTTTTGGCTAGTTCCTGTAAATAGGGTTTTGGGGAGTGAGCACCTGGCTCAACCCCACGTCTGCCAAACTTTCTTCTTTTAAAGAGCTACTTTTCAAGAAACAGGGAGCATTCTGCTGAGATGAAGAGTGACATCAACTGCCTTCTTTCTATTGAGACTTCTTGGTCCTGTTTTGTAGATTAAGCAACCAAGCCTTAAAGATGGGCTGCAATTTAGCTAGGAGCAACCCTGCAGGAGAGGCACATGGAAATGAGCATCCGGAAAAACCTGAATTAGCATCTGGAAGTGCCTACACTGCCACGTTCCTCTGACACAAACCCCTAAAGTGCCAGTGCCCAAGCAGCACTACTCTGTGTGCACAGAAATAACAGCATAGGACATACGCACAGACCTATTAGACAATTTCAAATGTCTCTCACAACATAGAGAAGGACCAAAAAGGCTAGAAGGAAGAAAATGGGTATCCAAGCACAAGAGGTTTCCCTTCTCCATGAAATCACATCCCTGGAAACATCATCTCCAACACCCAAGTGCACCTTCAGGTGCTAGATACTTCCGCAACTCCAATCCAAAATGAACTTCAGTCCCTGGGGTTGACATCTTCACAAGTGCTGTCATCACCTTCAGCTGCAAAATAATCAAGTTCTACTCACCCTTTTTTAAGGGTCATGTGTTCTCCTTAAAAATGTCTCTTAACTTGCAGGAATATAGCAGCATCCCTGTAATTTGCCTCATATTACATGCAGACGTAGCAATGAGATAGCAAAGCCTTCTGGCTTTAACCACAGCCCGCCAATAAATGTTGCGTAGGCAAATGTAGTTCAGAAGCAAATGAAGTTTTAACCAAAGGTTATAAGTGCCACTGGGTCATTTTTCTAAATGGGAGAGAAGCAAACACCATAATTTGAATCTAATGTAGTTTTCCATGTTTTTCATGACAGAAACCAAATATTTGGCTATGAAAGTAGATCTGCTCTTTCCAAAAAGACCTGAGTGGCATTTTTTTTGCAAAATTAATGCTGGCCCATCACCACCAGCACCGAAGTCAAAGACATGGGGAGACTGCAGGTGATTTCAGTAGAGCGGGGTTAAGCTACCTGCCCAGCCCAGAAGGTCCTCCACATGCACAGGTTGTGCAAAATCAGGGCCCAAATAGCAGAACTTTGAAGTGGGAAGGAAGTAGGTGAAGAAGAGACAGCGGAGTCCTGACAAAAGGGGAAGTATCAGTCTGTATAGAAGCTACTAATAGAATTACTGAGGGATCCTTGGCCCCATCTTCTTTAATGTTTTTGCAAGTGATCTTGATATATAAAGCGAGTGGGCTGCTGATATTTCTCATACCATAAAGGAGACAGGTCCCATTTTTCTAGGGGAGGCTTGCAAAGCCAAGAGCTGGAGGAGCAAGGTAAATGGAGACACAAAAATGGGATGAAATTCAAAGCTACTTAACACAAGATCATATATTCATGGAGTAATAGTGAGAACTGCTACCATAAGCTGAGAGCTCATTAACTGGGGATGACTGAGAAGGAGAAGAAGCAGGGAGCATTAGTTAATTATAGGATGACTTAAGCTACCAAGTGATGCAACTATGAGAAAAAGCAAATGTGATCTTAGGATATGTCAGTCAAGGTATTTCCAGAGGAGACAGGTAATTGTTGTCATGGCATAAAGCAGTGGTGCAACATGGAATGGTAATAATGTACAAATGGCCATGCTAGCTCAGACCAGGGTCTTCCTAGCCCATTACCCTTTCTTCAGCTGTGGCCAGAGTAAGAACAGGAAGAATAAGAATAGGACAAGCACATGTAAGACTTCCCCCTGATACTCTCACAGCCTCGAAACATTTTCAGCTCAGGGGATTTCCTTTGCTAGCTGTGGTTTGACTATTAAGCAACCCACAATGGATTTTTCTTCCAAATGATTCTCAACCTGCCCTTGAGCCAGTGTAAATTCCTTGAATCCACTGTGTCCTTCAGCAAGCACTTCCTCACGTTTACTGCTTATCACATGAAGAATCACCCCCTTTTTTTTGTTTTGAATCTAGTTCCTAGTAATTTCATCGTGTGGCCCCTAATTCTTGTGCGGGATGAAACAAGGAACAGTCAATCCGCATCAATCCCTTCCCAAATTTTGTAAATGTCTATCATATCTTCCCAAGTGGCCTCTCTTCCAGGCTGAACAGGCCCCATGTATTCAGTCTGTCCATATCCCTGATCATCCCAGCTGCCCTATTCTCAGTTTCAATACATCCTTTTTAAGCTAAGGAGCAAGGGACTGCACTGAGCGTTCAAGGCATGGTCAAGTCACAGGTTTAAACAGTGGCATAAAGATGTTATCTTCTCTATTCCGCTCCTAGTAGTTCCTACATTTGATGTGGATGGGGATTTTTTTGTTTTCTGATGAGTATAAAACTGATGTTTGCACATCTAACACGGTCATCCGTGCCCAAGAAACATTAACTTGACCTCGAAGAGGTACTGAAGTACAAAATCAGGCTAAGATAATGGAAGACATGAAGAGTTGAATTTAGAAGAAAAGTTATTTTTCCTCTCTGTACATATCCCTGAAAGCACCATGCAAGGAACAGAGTTATTGAGGGTGAAAGGCATTGTTAGGACGAAGATGTAGATTGGGTTTCAGTGTAATTCAGGCTTGGATATATTCAAACTGGTGATTATAAGAAAGCCGGAGACTGGGAGACTCTGGAACAGCCTCTCAACAGAAAGGGGATAAAACATGAAATTAGTTCTAAGATGGGGCACAGTCAGTTTGTGAAAGGACAGTTGCCTGCAGTACCGGGAGATTCGTAACACAGGAAGGCCCCACCTAGGTATGCATTTAATAACATATGAGGTGCTTCACACCAGTTCCTTCGCGGCTCCATTTAGGCCTTCCCAAGGGCGATGCTGCTTGATTTCCTTTTAGGATGGAGTACGTTCCTTTGCACATAGACATCCAGAGACTTACTGAAAGCATCCACAAGGAAGTGAAGGCAGAGGAAGGCTGTAAAGCTTGCTGCTGGTTAAGGCTATGAGCCTTTACCAGGTGAAGAATTAGCTTGGGCACGTACATGGGAGTAAGAAACCTACATTAAACCTTCTACCACAGAGCAAAGCGGTGGGAGGAGCAGGTTACATAATCCCTAACCATTTAAATAATTCAATACTTATTAAATACTTAAATCATTTAAGCAATTATTTATGAATTGACTAATCCCCTCATTTATTGCTCCTTGTGTAGACAATCTCAGAGTAACCATTACTGCAAATACCTGAGCTTATAGTAGGACAGATAACAGGAGTGTGGAACTAGGCACTGGATGGACAAAGAAACTGTTTTGGTTTAGGAGAAGGGGCTTTTTGGTAGGGCTGTTTTTTTTCACCAGCCTCAGCATTTATAAAACCTCAGACTACCACCACGTTAAAAAGAAAAAAAAAAACAAACACAAAACCTCCGCAAGTCTTCAGGCTCACTGTTTTCCTTATCACTCAGTATATCACCAAAACACTAGAGGATACTTGTTGGTGAGTTAACTAATCAAAGGTATTACTGAATATACTGCCATAACGCAGGCACATTTCAGAGAAATGTAAGGTAAGTTTAAGGCATTTCTTTTCTCTTGGGAGGTCAGAAAACTGGGAGGAGACATTTCCGTGTGCTCAAAGAGATCCTGTCTTACAGGCAGGAACAGTTAAACTCTTCCTTACTAAATCGCCAGTAAAGATGCCAACTCTGATTCAAAAGAGACCAGTCCTGTAAATCTCTGCCTGTAAATCTCTCTTTACCTTGGATGTGAAACAGTCTCTTTAATGTCACTGACAATCTCAGAAGATTCAGCCTAGTGACACTGGTTAAAGCTGTGCTTTAGTGCCAAAGTCATCCAACCAATATCCAGTGTCCACAGGGGCAAAGATTTAGAGCTGACTAGAGGTAGATCTTGTTAAATAATCTTAAAACATGAAAATATGAAATATGAAAAAGTAATGTATTTTCTACAAGGTGCATGGAAAAAATGCATATCAAGATTTTTTAAAATTATTTATTCGATTACTTGGTGTATATGGGCAGTGCACAAATACATTCTTTTCTCAACAAAAATATATTTTGCCTGTCACAGAAACACACAAATGTATTTTTCTTTCAACAGTAGAGGGATGGCTCACAACAGCAGCTGCAGTACCACCCAGCTATAGACACCTCACAAAGAAGAACCAGCTTCCACATCAATGAAGAGAGATCAGCAGAGAGCAACGCAGCCTCCCCAAAACACAGTCGCAGTAAATTAAAATTCCTGAAATCTTGTTTGGGGGGAAAAAAAAAAAAAGAACAAAAAAACACTGATGATTTCTTTTCTATTTCCACTGGGACCGTGTCATCTCATCATCTAGAATAACAATAAAATCAATTCATTATGTTCCATTGAAAGCAGCCTCAGGAGAGAGATCAAAGAATGAGAGGAAATGAAAGCTGACCGACTTTATCACCTTTGGAGTCAGTCCCAAAGATCTCAAATTAATTTAGATTGGTGGGGCAGTCCATAAAAGCTGGCAAGCCCTTTACCAGTGCAGAGCCTCTACACAAACCAGTGAAGTGCTGTTGTCTCCGGGGTTTTTCAATAAGCCAAACATTTTTGCAAGCGCCAAGTACTCCTTCCTTTGGCCATTTGATGTTTATTATTGGAGGCGGGAGGGAATACTTTCACGTTTTCCTCTTGAATTCTGCAGGGAGCCATCTCTCTCTCCTGAAAGACCCAGCGGTGACATTTCTGTGTGAAAACTCTTCCCCCGTGGGAGGCTGCCGGCCATCGGCCCTTCCCGTTGCTGGCACCAGCCCTCACCGGCTAGCCGCTCCGGGACGGCATCCCGAGCCAGCAACGGCGCCCGCGGGAATCGGGGGCTGCCTGCAGTGAATCTTCCTCTCTGCTCAAGAGGGCAAAGCAATTCCCCAAAGCTGTGAGTCATGGAGGGTTTGCCAGGGTTGCTGGAGCACAGAAACTGTCTGGGAAGGGGCTGCGATCCAAGGGGGATGCTCACATGGGGAGAGGGGATGACTCCACAACTGGCTGCAGCGGGCAGCTCAAAACCTGACCCCAGCCTCCCTTCCCTCATCCACACCAGGGCCGCAACAGCTCTCATAGCTCCCTCACCCTGCTCTTTATTTTTGTCCCTTTCCTAGGAATTTGATTTCAGATATTTGAGAACAGTCCTCTGAGCTCTAGTTTCCCCTCCAGTCTTTCCTTGCAATGCCTTATCGTGTTTTGTTTTCAAACCAGATCACCATTTCCTTTCCAGTCTTTGTTTTAATACCCAAGCCCCGGACTGCCAGACACGAGACGGGCTCTGTGCAACTGCCCTGCCTTATCCCGGGCCAAATTCCACAGCATCTGCGGGGAGCTCGCGACAGACACCTTCCCTTCCCTCACCTCCTTGGTAAGTGGCTGCTTACTGGAAACACCCAATTAGTCAGTGGATCCCATTAGCCCTGGTGATTCAAAGCTGTGTCATCCGCAGCTGCAGACGGGCACTGCGTTTTTCCCCTCCGCTGCGTGCGACTGTCCAAATGGCGTGAAGCTATTAAGCATCTCTGGCCTGATTTCTTAGCAGCCAGCTAAGAAAGAGCCCAAAAGGTTTAGCAATATCCACCAAAATGAGACACGTTTGATACCTTAACACCTTCTCCATGAGCCACAGGTTGCTTTGAACTGTGTGTTTCAGAGAGGAGACAGGCTTTAAAGAGGCTGCCAGGTAGCCGGGCGATCCTCACCCTGTGATCAAGTCCCCGCCACCAAACCCAGGGCCCTATGAAAGGG
This sequence comes from Rissa tridactyla, assembly GCF_028500815.1. Classification (NCBI taxonomy): domain Eukaryota; kingdom Metazoa; phylum Chordata; class Aves; order Charadriiformes; family Laridae; genus Rissa; species Rissa tridactyla. The sequence continues at coordinate 31,488,022 of NC_071466.1, forward strand.
CTCTCTTTTCAGCTACTTACTGAAAATCCAACAAAAAATGAATTCCCTCGTTCAGCCCCAGTTCTACATTCAGTAGGAGGCAAAAACCTCATGAAAAAATTATATTTTATGGAACAGTTCCTGATCTTCCAACTTAACTTACCACCCGAGGACTCCCACAGGGAGTCCCACAGAGACCGTACAAAGTACTGTATCAGCCAATTTTGAAGTCTGAGCTCTGAAAGAAAGCTGCTCTGAAGAACTAAGAAAAGACGCATTTATCGCCATCAAAAATCTGTACTCTTCACAAGCAGTTTGAAAACCACCACTTTTTTTCGCTAGCCCCCTCACTGTGTTGCCTCATTGGGAGGGCAGCTAATATTTGCGGAGGGTCTCCTTGCCTGCTATTCCCAAAGCACGGTGGAAATAGATTGTGAATAAACCTAGGCGTGAACTGTGTGCTCCAAAAAAAGCAGCTCTGTCCCCCAGTCCATCTCTTGATCCACAAGCGTTCAAATTTGAGTGCAAATAAAAAACAAGAGAAAAAGTTGTGATTTTTTTTTTCTTTTTAACCATCTGACAGCTGTTCCTGGACTTGAATGCGAGGAGTCGTTTGTCTCAGCGTAGCTCTTGATGGATAGATCCACGTGATCGAAACCGCTTTCAAAAGTAAAGTGTAGCCAGGCTGCTGGCAAGCTCAGAGGACAGAAGGGAAGAGAGACAGAAGGACTTTTCAGCTGCTTTTCCTGGTGGTCAGTTCAGCTGAGTGTCAAAGTACAGCGATAGCCTAAAGAAGAGATGCTGTCACTGGTGCACGCCAGCCTCGCCTGTAAATAAATAAAAGGCATCATTTTCCTCTGCTATGAATCTGGCACTTTTCACCAACACTAAATTGATTTAAAACCTTCCAAAGGAAAAGCCTCAATGTTTAATTTCTCTGGCTAGCCTTAGATTCTTGGCCCTACTTTTATTTTCCATAACATCCAGTTTATTTCTTTTGACGCTTGTTATCCTTCAAAAATGCTATTGTAATTAGATCGTGACACTCTACAACTATATCCAAACTTAAATATTCCCTTTCATTTAAGACAGTTTATGTGTAAATTTCATAAGATTTTGAACAATGTTATCTTGAAAGTACACAGTGTTCAGAGCCAGGGTAGAAGGAAAATAAACTCATAGAAAACAAAAAGTAATTCAAACTTCTGCCCAAAAACTTAAATTAAATTCTTTTGATCCTCCAGAAAAACTTGCTTGATTTTATTTATTTTCCCATTCTTCTGTGCTTCCACTGCTCAGACCAGGAGGGAAATACTGAAATACCGCGTGAAAAAAGTATTTTTTACCGTATTTTCAGCTCAGCAAGGACTGTAAAATTAAAAAGAAAGCAGTGTGACCTGAAAGTAATCTCAGTTCATTCACCTCAGGACAGTTGAAAGTTGTCTGATTAAGGACCGCTGTGTAATATATTATCTGAAATATGTATCTGTCCGTTTCAAACTGGTGCGATGCCACAGACTCGCCAAGGATCACCTGCTGGTATGGCCAAATTTGTTGCTCCCCAAATTCCTTTGATTTCAGCCTCAAATAGTTCACCATCAAATAGTTTGCTCTCCCCTATTTTTTTCCACAGTGGCTGTGGCCTAAAGGCAGAAGATTTTGCTTTCTTTTCCCAAATCAATTCATCTGCTGAGGAAACCTCTCCAAAAGCAAGCAAACTAAATAGCGGCCAGCTTTTAAAGGCAAAAGGTTCATGCTCAACCTCTGTTCATCCCCATGTACACGGGATTGCTTGGGAGTTTGGTTGGCACCTCTCTCTAACTGCTGGCTGCCAGCCTTGAGGGCCCCTTTCCCTACCAGCATCCAGGGATGCATCCATAAGCTTCCCCCGGAGCTTCTGTATGGGCCAGAGACAGGTCCTGGACTTTGCTAGGCAAAGCTGCATGACCAGTCACATAAACACACCTTCAAGACATTGGCTACAGGAGCAAATGATTGCAGAGGGACGCATCTCTGAGCTGCTCTCAAACAAAATCACAAGAAGTGGTGCCAGAAAAAAAGAAAAGAAAAAAAAAAACATGCAAGAAAATATATTGGAACCCATAATAAGGAACCAATAATAAGACATTGGAACCAATAAGGTCCAACAATGTTCCCACTACCTTTGCGTACTACAGGCACCAAACTTCTGCAAACCAGTGCCCCCTCCAAACCAGAGAACAATGTTATGGATAGGGTTATACAGAGGTCCCAAGGCAGCAAAACAAGCCACAAAGTCACACAGGTGGTTCCTTTTACTACAGACATGTTATGGGGTCCAACTACAATCACCTGCAGACTATCTGACCTACCCCATCCTGCTGCCACACAACAGCCCACTGAGCTGGACAGGACTCAGATTTTATGTCTGCATTCTGGGTATATAACCTCTACCTAATCTGCTCAAACTGCCGTCTACATCACAGGCTTGCAGTGTAGGCTTGGTTTCCCTGAAGTTCCAGACTTTCTCAGGCTCCCAGCTCTCCCATCCCCACATCTCAACAACCCCACCCCATAACAAGGCATCTGGAAGACAACATTGCTGGAGTCTAGAAGGACACCAAGGATGTTTCTTAACATGCTATGGAGCGAAGAGGCCTTTCTTTACCATTGGTGTGCCCAACTTTTAGGAGCCCAAACCAAGCTCCTGAGACTATTAAAACTGCAGAGAGTTTAAAGCACTTGACTTTAGACCAGCCGCCACAGAAATCTGTTGATTTGGTGATTTGTTCTGTGTTGATTGGTAGGTTTCAAAGCAGATAAAGAAAAGTCTCCTTTTTGGCACATTTTGTAGGTGAAAAGCAGCTTTCTTAGGCCTGCCTATGAAATTGTCCTTCCCCCTTCAAAGCAGACTGCCTTTAACAGCCGATGTCTGGGGCTCTTTCCCCAAACCGTGAGCTGTTCCCTTGAAATCATTTCCTTTGTCCAAGTCTCTGTATTCCCTCAGTCCAACAGGCATGTTCCGGAGAACAGTCCTGGAGGTAATGAAAGCCCAGGAAGATTCACATGATCAGCTTGACCTCACCTAACCTCCCTGCCGTCAAACACCTACAGTGTCCCAGTGCTCCATACAGTGGTCTCCAGTGGTTCTCACACAACAGCATGAAGAGCAACCAAGTCCATTCCTTGTTATCAGACACACTACATAACACTCATGTACTGCATTTCTTAAACTCATGGGAAATGTTGATTCAGCCTATACCTCATGTAAGAACTCCTTAGAGGGAAAAAAAATATTAATAAAATCCACAAACATTTTAATCTAGCATTAGGAAAAACCAGCAGCTCTCTTTCAGGCAACTTTGGAGCCCTTTTCTGTGAGATCTTGGTTGCCCCAGAACTAGCTGGCTTCAGAAATGATGGATCAGTTCAGGATTTTTAGGATAAAGGTGTCGCTGAAATACGCAGACATTTTACCCGAAGCGTCAAAAGGAGTGACCGTTACAAGGCTCTTCTGAAGGTCTCCCCCTCTAAGCCCTCTTTATCTTAGGCCAGCCTAGTCTCTGGGAGCAAACACATGGTAATAGCATTAATCCCATTCTCTGTTGAATGGGTTTGTTTCCTTCCTCCACTGATACCCAGTACAACTCCCAACACCAATGCACCACGAGTAGGAAAGGTTGTGAATGAGCAGTAGTGCCAGAGGCTTCATTTCTTCTCAGCTTTTGGGACAATGGAGTACTCCTCAAAATACTGGTCCTACACCTCCCAGGTTGAGTACCCATCAGAGGAAATTCTAGCGCCTCTCTTAGTTTTCCTTTTCTGGAAAACCAGTTCATACTGGGAGGAAACTCATCCAGGCTTAACTCTGCCAGTAGAAAACTTGGAAACACTTCTGGGTATTTTATGAGCAGGTCAGAGGGACTAAATAGGTGCCCTGTACAGTTCAACTAAGTACAATTCAAATTTTAAAAATGTGTAAAAACAACAGAAGTGCAAAGTTCCCAGGAATTAAACTGACCTCTTTCTTCTACTGTTAGAGGAGTTAAAGGGGATGCTCTTTTCAATTAACGATGGTATACACCCAGTATGTCCCAGGGTCAAAATGCTCCTTCAGTTCCCGCAAGAACAAGATGGAAAGAATTTCACAAGACATTATCAGAAAGAATTCACAGTGAGATAAACACTTACTTCTTCCATTTGTTTTCATTCAGACTTGACTTGTCACTAATAATTATGACAGAGGATGTGATAAATGTCCGCTCAACATTTGTAAGAACAATATGCTTTACCCAAACATAAGAACACACAGGAAAAAAGGCTAATCATAAACTAATTATTTCTTTCACTAATCATTACTGCTCTGAGTCACTGTTTCTATGAATTGCCTTACTTTTTTTCCTTCAGGAGTGAAGCAAGGGAATATTTCAACCTTGTTTTGTTTCTTACTGTGCATCTTTTTCTTTTCATGTTCTTATGTATTTTATTTCTCCTTGTCAAGAGTATGTTGATGTTCCAAAATCCTATGTTGAATTTTCCAGCCTTCATAAATTTATTTAATGGCTAAGAGCAGCTAAAATACCAAAATGCTAAACCTGACTGTGTTTTCATTCACACAAAATGTAGCTCCTTGGCAGTTATTTTCATGGAGTTGGATGAAGCTTGAACGACAACACAGACCCATGCTTTACTCCTCTTTTACCTGTGACTTTTCCAGGGGGTGGAAAAGCTCTTGTGCCACAGAGATAAGAACTGTTCTTATTTTGGGCCTCTGCTTTCCTTCGTACCTCAGCAATGGGTGAAACATCTTGAGCAGACCACCTTCTTACCATTCCCGAATGAAAAATAAGTATGATAGTTTCAAAGTCTTGACACTCCCTCCTGCCAGGAGAATGAAAGTCACATCAACAGCCCTGGAGAGCAGCCACCCCAGGTAGGAGAAAGGTGGTGAAGAAAACGACACAGGCTCTGTTGGAAGATTACAATTGTGGAACCAAATACAACGTTTCACTGAGTATAACATTTCCATCATGAACTGTCAAGATTCTTTCATCAACGGGACTGTGTAAAACAGCAAAACTGAACAAACACTTTGGACTGTTGTAATTACCAAGGGAGTTTCACAGACACAGGATACCTGTGCTTCTTCTGGGTATGTTCCGTAGAGCAACGTGGACTCTGAAATCCACCTCCATGCCATCCAGAAAAGGGACCGTGTATCATGCTGGACACCTTTGGGTTTTCAAGGTGGCAAGTAGGGTTTCTGCATATCTTAGGATTTCATGTTAAAAGACAAATTCTAGATCCTGCAACTAACTATGTAACTCCTATGGTATTGAGTGCTCTTACACGCTCTCGGCTTCTTAAAAAGAGTAGGATTCTCAGTGCTTTGCAGTAGCAACCTGCAAGATTTAGCCCTTGATAGGAATATACTGTTTCTTAGGTAGGAAACTCAGGTCTGTCATTTAGTTAACATTCAAGAGATGTGAGAAGTTCTGGGTATTGCACGATCTCCAAGGAAAAGAAAAAACCACTAACGACCAACAAATGAGCAGGAGCAAAATTAACAAATTGCTCTTTAGAAGCTGCACACTCTGACAGTTAGATAGCAATTTGGAGTTATTGTCAACAACCCTATCTCCTTGGAGACTGGCTGACACTGCAGAGAAATATTAGATGGGAAATTAAGGTTAACAAAGGGTTTCCTACTGTTGTTCCTAGTAATATAAGCACTTTACACATCAGTTCTAATTCTGTTGAACTGAGAAAGAGGAAATGGAAGAAGAAAATTTAAACAGGGACCCTCATTCTACAGCAAAATTAGCTAGCAGAAACCCCCCATTAAAATTAAAGGTACCCCATCCTCCCTAGACTCACGTTCCCACCAGCAAATCACTGGTGCAGCCTTACCTTGCCTTGGCTGGCTTGTTCAGAAGCAATCTTTTTATTCTAATTGCTTTCGAGTTCCATTGTTTTGCCATTAACCCAAGTACAATAGCTGTTTTTTCGGCAAGGTCTTGTTTCTGTTCAGGTAGAAACGTGACATGGTAATGCCCTCAAAGACAGGACAAATTGTTTATCCAAAAGCTGTCTCGAGGCAGTGGGCAAGCCTGACAAGCGGTACCACTAATGCAATGCTTGCTCAGCACTGCTCACCCCCATGTACGTCAAATGTTTCAAGTTAATATCAACTCAAGTCTCTTGATAACACCTGTGTTGTGTTCTGCTTTCCAGCCAGGCTCTGTCATGAATAAAAGTGAAAGACAAAAATCCACGTTTCTCTTATATAGATGTGTCAGCAGTAAAAGAAAATATGACAAGAGGTCTAGGAGTTCACTTCCATTCAGAGTCTGCCTTTTCCACTGTTTTCCCAAAGTACTGCACCATTGCCATCTTGCACTGAGAAACCCTCAGGTGTTCAGAGATCATAATGCCAAATCCACATTACCATGAGTGGTTATGGTTCTCCAGGTTCTCACATGCTTGGGAAAGAAGGTGGCTATTTTGAAGTAGAAGCAGCACAGTGTTCCTGCTTAGTGGATCTTTCACCAGGACCCTGAGAAGGAGCTAACATTTCCTTCCTATCTGAAGAGAAAAGGCTCTCGCCCTTCTCCTCGTTCACATAGAGAAGAACGCATCCAACCTTGGGCACTGAACATTTCTATCACACCTGGGACAAACGGACCTCCAACATCAAGTTTTACGTTCTGCTCCAACTTGAAGACTCATAGCCATCCTGTCAGTGCTCTTTGCTGCTTCCAGCTCTGCCTCACTGGCATAAACAGGTTCACAGAAACTCAGTAGGGAGAGAAAAAAATTTGGTTGTCTCTTTATGGGTAGAAAATAGACTTGGCCTGTGAAACCTCTGCCAACACCATGTGTGTAGCCAGTGCTGCTGTGTACTTTCCTGCTTCTTTTTCTTGCATTAGCCTCTCACTTCATCTTGGATTTGGACTGAAAAAAAAATCTGGAGATGGACCCATCTATCTGCACAGTATACTATATGCTGGGTAGAGAATTACACACCATAAGCTTTCAGATAACATCATTATCATTTAGAATTCAAGATTTAGGAAGTCTGAAATTTTGTAGAACTTTTTTTTCTTTTGAACAGTATAAGCCTGGTTTAAAAGAATGTTGATAGAGTAGAAACGATGCAGACTGGATAGCACAAAAATGACCTGCCAGTAGCAACACAGCTGATAAAAATCAGGAATTCTAGATTTGAAGGGAGTGTGACTATATTGGCCAATTTCCTCCAAGCCCCTCCAAAACGCTTCTGTCCCAGTCTCTCTTCCTTACCCCTTGGTCAAGCTACCTCATGCTCATCTACCCAGTTCATGCCAGTGGTCCTGGTCTATATTCCAGACTATCACCTCCCTCCCTTCACTGTTTCCTGTTCTCTTTGTTCAGTCAGTCCCAGTGTCTCCTTTTCTTTAGCCGCATATCTGCCCCCAGCTGCCTTTCCACCTACCTCCCACTTTGCTAGTTCCCATTTCCACCTAAACTGAATTTCCCTCCATTCAACCTCCCAACACTGTTTCTCTCCTGTCTTGTCACCTTTACCAACTGAGGTCCGTATTTTACCCCCCTATATTTGGCTAAGACAGCTTTCTCCTCCATACTACTGGGGCACCAGGAAAAGATGATGGACAGGACAGCTGTTCTGCATTCCATTCTCACTTCCAACAGCTGCTCCCAGCTCAGCCCACAGCAGTTCAAGACACAGCCACAGGAGATGCTTTCCAACCCGCCATAGACTTAAATGTTCTGCAGGGATGGAGCGTGCGTATGAGGACATCGCCACGGCTGGAAGATGGCCAGCGAGGAAGGTATCTTCAGGAGATTTGAACTCTAAGGAGACCTGCAAATTTCTACCTCAAATTTGTCCAAAATGCAGATTTCACATGGCTTATAACTTGATCAAGCCTGAAGAGATTTTCACAGGGATGAATAAGAGCCATCTTTGATAGAAAAGCAACAATTTCCTACTGTATTTTGAATCTCTGCCACAAAACGGAGGGAAGCATGGAAAGAAGAACATTAAAAAAAAATTAATAAAATGATAATAACATTTTAAAATTTTTTTACTTTATCTTGAATTCTCTTTTGGGGAAGAGAAGAAAAAAAAAAGGCCATTCTGGTCTCATTTGCCTATTATACTTACCTTATGGCAGCACACCGCGTTGAAAATTTCAGCCTACATAGTTGAGCCTTGAGAACGTGAGTAGTAATTAAAAACAGAGTACTGAACTGCCAGGTATCACATGACTTTAGTGATAATCAAAGCTACTAGCCCCACCTATAATCACATCTTTAAAAGAATAGAAATGAACCAGCCATTTCCAATCTCTTTATGTTCATTATTGCTACACCTTTTATTTTTTTTTCCCCATCGGCCACTCTTCCCCAGCTCCTCCCATCCCTGCCGGAGTACGTTGTGGAAAGACCAGTCACAGCCTGGGGGTTATGATTGTTTTCTAGGACATGTACACAGAAGATTTCACTACAGCTGGCAGTTTAATGCTACGACACGTTGTACAACAACAGAGTGATATTTTCAAGCAACTGTGTAATGCTCTATTCTTTCTGAATCAGCCAAGAGTTTCATTATCTAAATCCGTGTGAGAACACAGGAAGCTGTGTTTCCCCAACTCCTGAAATATCTGCCTCAGGAAGGAAGGTATATTGTCTTTTTGATGCCTCTGTTTTGCTTGTGAGGTGGTTCTGTGCGCCTGTTTTGCAACAGCGCTACAAAAGCAAACCAATTCAAATCTCCTATGGAAATGCCATGTTTGCTAGACACAGTTTGCATCCTTTTAACTCAAGGGTGACTGGATCTCGAGCATATCTTTAACATTATCAAAACCTCTATGTTCTGGGGAGCTCCAGAACGCGATCTGTTTGAGCTGCAGTGGGAAACGAACAATATGAAAATGATTCCTTGCATTTCAATCACCCCATGTTTTTGTTTTGGGAAAGGGAAATATACTTCCTGAAAGTCTTTCACTAAGTCCAAGACAAAAAAAGAAAACCTACTCTAATCTTTCCTTTTAGTGTGTGAAAAATAATATCTGCAGTGAGGGATGATTTTTATGACCTCTGAAGGCACGAAAGCAGAGCTGAAATAATAATGATTACCCAGACTTCAATCTTCCTTGTTCTTTGCCTACATAAATCCTACTCCAGGCACCAGGAATTTGATCTGACTAATAAAACCTAAAGATACAGAGATTCAGCACAGTTAGGAAAGGAATACTAAGCAAGTCACTGACATGATAAATCTCAATCCTCAAGTGTAAATCATCAAAATACCTCTGTGAAGTTTAACTTCTTGGATTTACAAGGTGGCTAGTTTTATAATGTGTCAAAATAGTTTCTTAAAATTATTTTATTATTATTATTTTTTCTACTCTCTGCTCTTCCTCCCCTACCAACAAAAGACAGTTCAGAGAAGCACTTACACGTGCATATACAATGACCACACCATCGAGTCCCATTGACATCAACTGGGAAGTGAATTTGAATTTGCACCGATCAAAACTACCCCTTGGACTGCTTCTCTTGCAGGGTCCCATCGTTACTGACTTCCAGGAACCTTCCTCTGATATGTCCATGTCCTGTCCCTGGGACCTGACCCATCATGCCCGTGCTTCAGTTTAGCTGCAGGAAAAGCCCCGCTGGCTCACAGGCTTGCTCCTGGCTGCAGTAGGCTTTGGGTTAAAGCTGGGAAGATTGCTACTATAAATTACCACAAATGCCAGCAGAGACAAGCAAGCTTTGAGAGAGCTGTCAGAAAAGGCTGGGCATTGATTCGGTCGCTAGGGGAACAGCAAGAGGGACAGACAAGTGCCCAAGGAGCAGGTAACTGAGTCCCCCAAGAAGACATCCCATGTGACTCTTTTCCAAAGAGGGATGTGATCAGAAAAAAGTCAATAGTCAGAAACAATCTTTATCGATGGAGAAGGAGCACTGGGTGTCCTGAGCCATGCTCCAGCCTGCCATGCAGACTGGCGTTTATTCCTGTGGTGAGAGCACAAGGCAGCTGTAAGCAACAGCTCAGCCTTGTGCTCATCAGTAATTCAGGAAATTTTACCCTCACCACATCTACTGTTCTCATATTTATTGGTCTGGGAGAGGTGGCATGTTCTAGCAAGGCTAGAGGGAAAGGATAATACCTGAAAAAGGTGACAAAGGGAGTTTTCTTCTTGAGCTCATAAATGAATGTTTTTAGAATGGCAAGATGTTCCTTAAGTTTACAGGATACCTTCTCCCCCTACTACTTTTTAGACTGGATAAACATTTCACAGCAACAAAATAAAGCCTAGAAATAGCCGTAGTGGGCTCTGGTAGTCCATACCGCTTGTTACTCTCTCTCTCAGCTTACAAAGGTAACTTGAATTTTTTTTAAATTTCACTTACCCATTTTTATACATAGTCAACGTTGGCCTACTGGTATAAAATAGAAAAAAATTCTGAAAGGTTAAACATAGTGCTTTTGGGCCATGTATATTATCAGCTCAGAAATCTTCCCCACAACAATCTATGCTAAGAAACGAAGAACAAAAAAAAATGCTCTTAGAAGGCTGCAGAATAAGGGAGATAGAACACTCGTTCAGGACTCCTTAATGTGTTTTTTATATTCTCCCCTGGATACATTTGTACTTTACAATTCAGTTTCTCCACTGTTCAATTATCTACAGACAATTTAGTCTTGGGTGGATTATAATAGGTTCTGCTTCAGTTCAGCCAAGGCAGAATCATAGATGGTTGGTACAAGGCCAGCAGCAAAGGAGTGGCAGATTGCTGAAGTATTTTCAGGGTCACTTCTTATTCCGAGCTTCCTACAGGGTGTTCAAGCATATTGTAATCTTAGCTTTTTGTGTTCAGCATATACCCCGGTCTGAGGTAGAAGCTTTTACTTCCATGCTTATTTCAAACATCTTTGAGATATGAACAATTACCAGCTCACCTCTTGCGTTAAGTCCAGAAATAGTCTACCTTCCTACTCTCTGTCCTCCTAACACCACTGTTTCTCTCATTTTTTCAAGACCAGCAGCTAAAAACAATGCTCTTTGCTGACCAACTTATCTGATGTGCAGTCAAGCATAAGAGCTTGGTTTTGATTGTTTTATTTTAACCTTTTCACTTAGGAGGACCGAAACTTGGGGGAAATTTCTCTTTAAGTGCTTTGTAAATGACAAGTCTACACTCCACAGTTCACCCAGTGTGATACTGCATGTGCCTGGGAATATACTGCAAGAGGGATAAACTGAATGTGTTGAGAGCTCAGTTATTACAGTGCATTAATACCACAGACCCTAACTTCTCTGTGATTCTCACATGCAGCTTCCTGTAATATTATAAAGTCCCTATTGTCTTGTACAGAACAGAGTCTGGTACTTTCCTCCTTTTTAAATGCACTTGACATTTATAATGCCATCAAAAGCTTTGAGGTTTTTTGACAAAAGCTCTCAAAACCTTGCTTCCTGTTCTGATCTACAGGCAGACATAAAATTCACAGCAGAGCAGCAAGTGCACCAGCAAGCCCTCCGCCTCTAAAGGGTTTGTGTGTTTTAGGGTTTTTTTCCCATTTTTCCTCTCCCAACATGCACTATTAGCTGCTACTCTGTTTGAAAATCAGCATCAAGGTGATCTTAAGCCCCACTTTGAGTGAAGGTAGGCTTTCAAAGTATTAGCTGCCAGACACCAACATGCTCTTCAAAGCAGATTTCTGGAACCCTTGAATGACCCTTTCTATTGTCTGGTTTGCTTTTTCCATCATCTCTCCATCAGAGCTGAAATCTGCTGCTTTGGGATGTCGATGTGGCAATCAACACTGTACATCGTGAGCTAGAAGTGATCCAGGTGGTGTGAGTCCTCATCCCAAACCAGTAGGCTCTCCCTGCTAGCCCTCGATCTTTCTGCGGAACTGTGGGAATGGTCCACTTGATTCACACACACAACACAGGTCCAACTTCAGTGGCTTTCCTCCAGACTTGGAGTCCCCAGCTGGCAAGAGCAGCCTGCTGCGTAGGTGTGCAGGGTGACATGAGCTTCGGATCCTGCCAGCAGAGACACGCCTGGAGCCTCCCACAGAGAGCACCCAAACTGTTCACAAACAACTATCCTGGAGAGCAAATATTCTGTTCCCTCTACAGGTTTCTCGACATTTCTGAACTTCCTATTGTTCCCAGAGAAACAGCTCCTGGATTATAACTCTGCTTGGTGGAGTACCTCTCCCTAAAGCTAGGAACATGTTGATTCTGTTAATAATGGAAGGACCTCGGCAATAGCTTCCACCGGATAATATCCATTTCCTCCCACTAAACAACTCCGTTTCCATCAAAAAATATCCTTAGAAGGATATTTTTCATTTAGATGTGCTGCCTCCAAGATCAACCAGTCAGACAGGTCTATAGGTTTATTCCTTTGTCTCAAATCTTTTTAGCCTGAGACACCCTTAGAACCCAAAGGCACAACTAAAAAGCCAATATTCACAACATCATTAAATCGTTTGCGAAGGATTTAACTTCAAGACAATAAACTAATGTAGTCAGTGGGCTAACATAAGCTAGGTTGGCTTTCACTATTTAGCCTCTGGTAGTGACTCTGCCAAGTTTATCGGGACTGTTTACATTGTAGATAGCCTCTTAATTACATCTCCAAAATCTAGCAGTATATCTTGGTCCACACCCTTTTTTTAGAGCAAACAGCAATGTCTTTCAGTGCGTTTAAGGGACTGCTCTATGATAATTAGGCCTGTTTTGCAGAAGTCTCTGGGCTGCAAACAGCTAAGGACACTCAACTGATTCCTCTCAAGAGCTCATCCCCAGGTCCTAGGACAACACACCTAGTTCCCGGGCTGGTTTTGCCCATGGACCATTTCAGAGCCATGAGGAGTGTAGTAGCAGAGCCCATCATATCTGGTGGTCTGAGAGGTACGTCAGAGAAGAAAGTAGTGTGCTGTGATCCCTTGCACAATGGGAGATTGTGCCACAGAGTGAAGGGTCAGCGTTCAAAGGGGCTGAACAAGGTGGGCTACTCCCAGCACGCACATCAGCATCATAGCAACTTCTTCCCCATAGAAGACAAAACATCACATTGCAGCTGGCAAATCTGATGTGCCAATGAAATACAAAGCGTACTTATCATGGCCTCATTACGATCATTAGGATCCACAAACTACAATTTCAGAACCACTAACTTAGGCTTTAATTATACAGGCAGTCCATACATGGCTTAAATTTTGGTCAAAGCTATTCACCTTTATGGATCTGCAGACAAACAACTTTTCTTGAAATCACTACTCCCATGCTAACGCCTAGTTTTCAAGCTTCCCACCAAACATTTTCATGTTACCAGAGGAAGAAAACGCTTAACACTACAACTCTTAAGCAACAATGGTGTTTGTGGAGTAAGATAATCAAAACAGTCTAAATGGTTATTTCTGACTCCTTCATGCCATAAGTTCTGAGACTCCACTCAGAATATTAGTGCTGTACTAGGCAAGTTGAAGACAGAGGTGCATCAGGACTTGGAACCCCCTCAACGCTCAAGGGTGGAAGAAAACTGGAAAAAGAGGAAGAGCATGGACAAATTGTAATGTCATATTAGTACCCCAGGCTAAAGGGTAAATAAATAGGTCAACCCCATTCTATCAGTCTGATACTGACCCTAGTAAAAGAACGAAGTGATTGACAAAAGGATTGAGAATGATGCAGAACTATATATAGTTAATGATAATCAACATGGATTTACGGAAAATAAATCCTATCAAATTAAATAAATGACAGAGGTTTTCATAGTGGTACTAGGGGTGGTAGAACTGCTTAACTTTATATAAAGTATTTTGATGGTCACTAACATTTGGACCAGGAAGACAGAAGATGAAGAAATCAATAAAATGCATGATAAGTTTAATCAAAACCAGTATTGTCAAAATGTCAATGGCAATAATCATCAAGCAACTGTCTTAAGGGATGCTCCATAAGCAGAGAATCCCCTCAGGCATCCATGACTCTTACAGATCATGGGTCATGATTTGATGTCAAACTTGCAGTGCTGCACTTTGACCAAAACACAAATGCAATCTTTGGATGCGTGAACAGACCTGTACTAAATCCATAGTGGGAATCATATGACTGCTGCTGGTTCAGTGTACCCAACTCTGATGTCAAGGGGAACACTGGAAATCAGAGGAACTTGAAGAATAACTAAAGGGTTTAAAAGATGTGCCTTATGAAGATTCCAGCCAATCACTCCAATTTGTTCCTCAAAGAAGATTAAGAGAGAAAAACCACAGCACTTTACGAGGGAACAGAAATTCATCCACTCTATCAGAAAATATGAGGACAAAATTCAAAGGCTGAAGGCAGAGGTTAGGCAACTGGTGCAGCATCTTCATCAGGGTTGGTTACTTCAGGCTCCCTTTATAGTCAAGAGACAAAAAAAGGATCTTAAAGGATGCAGTTCATCTACACCCACTTTAGATGTCTAACTTTGGATGAGATACATCATACCCCAAAAGCGCCTATATGTCTTCATTGACCAGAGTGAGAATCTGGGGTGAAGGGAAACAAGCTTGCGTCTAGATATCCCTTTTGTAGAGATCTGAAGTTGGGAGGGAGAGAACCCACCTAGCCTAACAGGGAGTCACATTCACTTTTGACAGTACTGGGACAATGTACCAAGAGGCAGAAGTAGATTTGCCTTCAGCAATGGCATCTAAATCAGTATCAGAAGGTGTATTGCTGTTGTGACAAGTCCCACGGCCTGCGTTACGCAGGTGGTCAGGCAGCACTGTTGCAGTGCTTCCTTCTGGCCTTCCATCATTCTACGCTTGGCTAAACTTCTTGCAAAGCAGCCTGAATTCTTCACATGAGCAATTTCATTTATTTACACCATCCGTCATTGGTCACTGCCTCTTGTCATGTAACAATGGCTATGCTATGCAGGCTTAAATATACGTTGTATATGTGCTTGTGTACACATATGCGTGTAACAGGTGTATGTGTATAACACGTGTGTGTACGTATACACACACACAGTTTTTACATTTATGCCTGGCTCTTGGTCAGCAATGAGCAAGATAGAGAGACCTGTATACTTGGATCTAGGTTGCTGGTGTCTTTCTTCACCAAGCAGCCCCTTGCTCTAGAACAGTAGCAGTTTCCACCTAGACACTTGCAGTGGTGAAGAGTCACCAACACACAGTATAAGAAAAAAAGGTAAGGTTTGTTGATACTGTTTTTGATCCCCTGTGAAGCAGCAAACTTTTCCCTCAACCCAGAGAGGCAGGAGCAAAAGCAGAAACATATCAAAAAAGACCATTAAAATTGTTTTGCAAGCACCAACAGTTTAAGCTCAGTAACTAGACATAAGGTCTTGCCAGCTTTTCTTCGTGGTTTGTCCACGCTCCTAGTAAAAAAATGAGATTTTTAAAGAAGATACCTACAAAGGCCAGCCTAGCATCTCTAATAACAACATTCGCACCAGTTGCTTGTTTTTCTGCTCTTCAGGTTCCGCCTTGGCGCGAAGCAGAGGCTGAATGAAAAGCAGGAGTTAGCTAGGGCAGTTCGAGTCTTGTGTTGCAACCTTGCGGGAGGGATTGCTTGCTCTCGCTATTGTAAATTAGGGAGAATAATTCCCTCATCTCTGGCTGGGGTGGAGCTGCCACAGAATTGCACACCTTTGCTTTCTGAAACCCAGCCAAGGGCTATTACAGTTCCATGTGTGACCAAGAAGCAAACAATCAGCTCAACCTGTCCATGCTAGCTCAGGTGTGGGACTCTCACTGTGCTGGCAGGCCTAGGAAAAAAAGATAATAAAGCGATGGGAAAAGAAATAGAAAGCGACGTGGCTATTTTCAAACGACCAAGTGAAATCTGTTCTTCAATACAGCACATAGCTCAGATTAGTTGGGTCACTGTTATACCAAATCAGAACAGCTGCCAAACAAGAATCCAATCCACTAACAAATGGACGAGCCACCACAGGGGGAGAGGGTAGTGTTACTAAGAAAAGTTGCTCAGAACAGAGGACGTCCGGTTGCTTTCTGTATTTTGCCAATAAAATACTGTATTGCAAGCTGAGGAGTGTTTCGGCCACTTTTTTTTTCCCCTTGTGTTTGCTCTGAGCCCAAAACTTGAAGTTAGCTCAAACACCTATTGCGTTTATCAACGCAGTTCCTTGGAAATATCAGGGAATGGCCAAAGGGCTCCTTCAGTTCTCCTGTGCAAGGTGCTTGTACACACAGACCTCCTCTCTACTGTGTGCACCAAGCTGGGAGGGAAGCTCTAGCTTAAGTGGCCTCTGTAGGAACAACATATAGGCATATATATGTGTTTTCATCTTGAGAACTCAAAGCATTCAGAAACTATCATTAACTAAGCTCTTAAAATCTCCTGTGAAATAGGTATGTACCCCCATGGCTTTGGGGACATGGTATAGAAGATCTGGAGTCATTTGTTTGGGTTTTTTTTCCCTTTTACCAGCCCATTTCAGTTTGAGAGTGAGCTGGCTGGAAGCTAAACAAACGCTGAAGCTGAGACATTAAAACTGGAACACATTTGTGGATTTAGCAGCTTAAATTTTCCAACAAATGCAGTTTTATAGCATGAAGTCTCCGAAGCCGAACATCTCAGCCCTAAAGACATTGGGCTTAACCTATGCTCAAAGGTCCCTCAGCACCTGATAGACTTCACAGCTGCTGAGTTTTATTGTTAGAACCAGACAGTTCAAACTGAGGACATCAGCCAGTTTAATAAAAGCACAGCAAAATATCCCAACAGTGACCTATTCCAAGTATCATGTGTTATGGGCATTCTCATGCCTTATCACAAAGTCATGTTTGGACAGGTCGTTAGACTGGAAACAGCAGCTTGCTACACCTGGTTGTGGAGTGCTTGACCATTGCAAGGAGAAGCTGAACTCTCTGAAAGTTAAATCCACTGCACACCGACCACAGGCTCCAAAAAAGTAACACTCCACAGTCAAAAGATTGGATGGAGAAGAAACAGGAGGAGGAAAAAGCCTGAGTCTTCTACTCCAAACAGATGTTTTTCTCCAAGATAATTGTGAGGAGCTGGGAGTAAATTTGAGGATCGGACTATGTACAGATAGTCTTGTTTTGCAAAGATCCATCCATGTCTAAAAGTAACAGACCTCCTAGAAACCCTTCTGTGCTGCAAAGTATGCATCTGTCGGTTTCTACTAATTTCTCTAGGGGCTTTAACTGTGGACTACACCCACCAGAAGGTGAGAGGGTGGGTGGAGAGGGCATGTCAATTGTCATGAATTTTCTCAAACAAATGGGAATGTGGTGGCTAGCACCATAATCGAGGTTAGACTTCTCAGACCAGTACTGGAAGAACAAGCACTGGGAAGTTTCCATGGCAGGAGTAAGTTTAGACCCCAAGTCAGGCAGGGCTGACTGCATTCACTAGAAAATTTAAGATGCTAAAGTCACAACTGTGTTCCAGTTTTAAGGTCTCAGCTTCAGCGTTTTTTTAGCTTCCAGCCAGCTCACTTTCAACTAAAATAGGTTGGTAAAAGGATAAAACAACAAATGACTCCAAAGCTTCTGCACCAGGAGCACTGTTTGGAGTTACCTTAATCAACTGGATCTGGCTTTGCAGAGGAAAAAAATGTAGCGGGCATGGGCGAAGTAATACTTAAAGCACGGTCCTTCTGGGTTCTCACAAAAGTGAAAGCTGCCTCGTTTGGCCAGTGCTTTCTCTCACTTGTGTTCACGAACGCAGACACTGGTGTAGGTCTCAGCACCTGCCTTTTAGGCTGGATGGTAATGCCTGGGTTTTCCTGTGCCTTGCTTTGGAGGAAGTGCTGACCCAGCACAGCTCCATCTCTCAGCCACAGCTGCTCTTCTCCAGCTCCTTAATGCCCAGGACCGCTTTTCTGGCAAGTTATTTTTTGGCTGAATCAGCTCCCTGAGCCGGTTCCCTGAGCAGCTGCCCTGCGTGGTCAGCAAAAGGGCCAGGACGAGTAGCCGGAGTCTCTCATGCTCTGCAGTCACTAACGCCGTGGAGCCACAGATGGCGTTGGGTTTGGCTGGAGCTGAAAGGTGTGTCTCAGCTGTTTGTTTCTGCAGGCGAGTGCCAGTTTGCACAGACCACTAATAGCCCCATCCCAAAGCTCAGCTATGCAAATCCCAGTTCCAGTTTCCATGAAGACTGGCAGAAGACCGGCAGAAGACCAGCCCCACACAGCCTTGACAACAGGTCTTTGAGGGTGCCGGCACCCACCATTTTCTTGAGACTGTCTCCCTAGATACCACAAACTCATCTGCTTCACTGATGTTGTGAACAAATAGGTGATAGATTAGATGCTGATATAGCAAGCAAAGATGTATTTAGCAAAATCTGAGAACAGATTTGATGTCTTGGATACAAAACCCAAGATTTATCCCCACTTGTAGCCCGAGGGATTTAGGCAACATTTTGTCTTTCAAACACTGCTTTCAGTTCTGACTAATCTCCATTTCCATTGCCATCTGCCTCATTTCGATTCCACTGGTACCACACTTGCACAGAGAATGGCTCTACCTGGTGTCAGACTCTTCCAGTAACTGACAATGTGTTCGTGTTCATGGTTCACACCTGATCAGCCACCCAGATATCGCTAAGGACTCCTCCAGGAACTGGGAGTCCATGGTTCCCAGCAGCCTGGTGGCCAAACGCTCTCCATACATAGTCTGGACTATTCATTTTATAGAGGACTGTTAACACACTCCATGATATTATACAGTTATTCATTCAGGTATGAAAACCTCCATTAAGCTCATTGTTTTGGCATAAAAAGCATACACTGCCACGTGGGACACAGCGGCCGAGAAGCTGCTTTGCCTGGAGGAGTCCTTAGCGATTTTTGCTGGCTCTCTGCGCCACGGTCACTCTCAGACCAGGGACGTCTTGCCCAGCCACTGGTTTGAATGCTTGGTAACTCTCCCCAGCTCTCTCTGTTCTGCACTGACCAGCAACTGAGTTTGCTTTTACACATTTCTTTCTCCACCTGGCCCTCATCTCTCCTCTCCAATCCCATCTCATTTACCTCCATTCCTTTCTGCAACTCATATCCTTTTGGTTTTCTTTCCCGTTAGCTTCTCTCTTGCTAAACACATCAAAATCAAGTATGAAAGAGTGAGACCATAACACTGGTTGGCCACATGCTACTCAATCCATTTCTTTGTTTTCCCTTTTCCCACCCTGCTTCCCTTTTCACAACAAAGACCATAAAGGCTGCAAATCAGAGATGACTTCCTAGAGTAGGTTTTTCCATCAACCAGCCCAGTGGGGCCCCATTCTGCCAAATACAATGTTGATAAGTAGCAGTATAAATCTCTTCCAAAAGGGAAGGACCGTAGGAACATGGATAAAAACAGGTACCCAGAAGCCTAGCACCCCTTGATTTCCATCATCTGCCAAGGACTGTGATCATATCCATGTTCCACATTATTGGATTTCTTTCAGACTGTGTCATACTAAAGGCAAGTTGACTATTTCTCTGTGCAAATCTAGTAACTAAGATGTGCCTCGTTCAAACACATAGCTAAAATGCGTCTCAGAATTGTCTGTACTCCAAAAGAGCATGCAGGTATACAGATATTTTTTTTTCATTTAAATTCACTGATCAGAGACATGTTTTTGTCTTGTCTTGAGAAAAATAAGTCAAAACTCCTCCCCCTCCTCATTAAACGCAGTCCTATCAATATATTAGAATCCATTCGCATCTGAGCAATAAGCAAAGAATTTTCAAACAGGGTTCATGCATCTTGACCTTAAAAATCACACTTTGAAAGTTTTAAAACAACACTCCCCTGAAAAAATGAGAGTCCCCTGGAGAAGTGGGTCATTTTTTTCAACAGGTAGAGCGCACCCTGAGTAAACACGGCTGCTGTCTTCCTGTGCCACTGAAGTTAGAGGCTGCTCTCGCAGTTGCTGAGCATGATTTATTATATCTGCACCACCAGAGTCCCTGAGAACCCGAACATGCAGAATCAGAGACCATCCTGCCTATTGCCTTTGGGAAGTGTTTTCCAACTGAGTGGACTAAATCCTTACAAAGAAAACAGAAAATCAACGCCATCGTGTGCCCTGCGAGGACCGTTCCCTTCGTGCAGCCATCAGCAGGGAGGGCTCGGGGATCTTGGTGGGCAGCTCACGAGCGCTTGCGTTGGAGGAGCAACCCACCTAAGCCTTCGGAGATGGGGGTGGCCAAGGCTTTGGCAGTGGGTTAGGCAAGCCTTCGTTTGCCAGGGTTCGTGCTCTTCCCCTGGCGCCGTGGGTAGGAGCCACGTTCCAGCAATTAGCAGCGCAGCACCAGAAACGCAGAGCGAGCAGGGCTGCCTGACTGGGACCCCGCGCCGGCAGATCTGCCAGCTGGATTTCATCCCCTTGGCTGCCAGAAACAGCTTTGTATCATCACTCAGTTAACTAATGCGCAAAAGGTAACTGTAACATTGGTATGCAATTGCCTCTTAAACGAGGGAATTATGAGGCCTTCCTCTGGATGCACAGAAATGCGGTGAATAAGGGAGCTGTCACCGCCAGCTGGGTTGTGGGTTCACTTTACGTGGCCAAAGGTGCAAGAAGTCGTAACTTCTGCTTCAATAGGAGTTACCACTTCTCCACAGAGCCGCAGTAACTGACTGTGTAAATACCACCAGACCATTGCACGTGAGGGGAAAAAAAAAAAAAAAAAGAAAAAAAAAAGACACAAACCACCTCCAAATTAAGTGTATTCAGAGGGAGTAGGCTCACATGTTTCCCGGTGTCCCTGCGCGTGGCAGGGGGGTTGGAACAAGATGATCTTTAAGGTCCCTACCAACCCAAACCATTCTATGATTCTATGTTTCCCTTTGCATTTGCAATAGCCTCAGAGTATTTTGCACAGCTTCCTGAAGCTCTCATAATGACCTCAACACATCTTGACGTTGCTAATGGGTAATGCAGCCAAAACAGGGTTCAGGACAAACTAAGAACTTTGAGGAGCGGCATAGCTGCCTTCAAAACCAGTCATACAAAACCATTGCTTACTACAAATGGTCAGTTGCAAGCTTTTTCAGAACAGGAATGTTTTCCTCATGTTTGGAAGCGTGCTTCACACCTTGCAAACGCTACTAATAAAAGCAAGCAAAAGAGAAGCTGCTAAATAATAACAGATGCCAATATAAACAGGAAGGAGCTCCAGATGCCCAGTCTCTGACATTGGACCCATGATTTGGGTGTCACTGAGCCATCGCCAAACCTATCGCCAAGGAGAAGGTGGGTGAGAAAAGACAGGGAAGAAGGAATGGATCTGCTTGACAATAAAAGCCCAACCAGTGCTTTATAAAACACACAGTTCTCTATTATTCAATTTGAAATACATTAAAAAGTCCAGGTTTCAGTCAGTTGAGGTGCCAAACATTAAGTTAATTTAAACAACTTACAAGTTGCATTTATGGAGGTTTAGATTTCTCCATTTTCTTTTAATGGTGGAAATTTAGAGAAAATAACCACTTGCTCTTGAAGGGCAACATACAGAGGTGACAGCTTTCTTCTTAAAAATTCTTTTTGAATGTTTTGAGAAGAGTCAGCATTGATGAGACTTCACATTTCAAAGCTTAGCAGGGGAAGCAGCTTTGGACACAGATCTAAGGAAAGAGAGCAACGTTTGCAATGCATATGGTAGTCCATTAGCATTATATTTTCAACACTTGAGTGAAGTCTGTGATTTCCTGCATGTTGACTGGTGAGCTGCAGCATAAATTCACTCTCACCCAGTATTTATAGCTGCTGGCATTCAAGGCTCAGTTGCGATGTCTACTCAGTGTCTCTTCACATGAAGGTCTATAATGGGCTGTCTCAGCTACAGGCAGGATAACAAGCCTTACCTTTCCTTGCATCTTTGGGTCAGCATTTCTTAATCAGTTACAGTCAGTTAACAAGCCTGCTGTCATTCTGTTAACACACAAAGGAAAGAGCTCAAACTATGGATCTGGCAAGAAAATGCTGTTCTGTCCTCCGCTAGAACTCCATTCTACATCATTAAAATATTTAGAAAGAGATAAAACTGCATATTTCACATACATTTCTCTTCTGGCTGACCTCAGCTGTCAGCACTGGAGAAGCTGCCACCATTACACAATGACACACCATTACTTCTAGACCGATTGTGCTAGGCTCACTGTCCAGTGTCCCTGTTGACTACCTTTGAAAAGCTTTCACACGGCCATACAAATGACTTTAACCCCTTACCTGCCCACAAAAGCAGAAAAAGAGTAGTGCTTCAGTCGTGGGTGTGGAAGGGAGGCTGCGGTTTGTAAGACACTGACTTATCCCTGCGCTGAGCACAGCCTCCATAGAGCTGCTAGGGAAGAATTGAGATTATGTTTTGCTCTGTCTTCCTTGTGCGCTTTTTTCTGCCCTAAAAGCTTACAAACCTAACCAAGTATTTTGCATGTTACATTGCAGCTTATTACAGTGAGAACATAACCTCAGTTGATATCTCCCAGTGAAAGGTACCAAGTAAGACTCTCAACACAGAGACAGCCAGTCCATGACCACTACCAGAGACCTGGAAAGGGACAGATGGATGTCTGAAACCTCCTCACAGAAGGGTGTTGGGCAGCTGATTCTGGCTGTACCTATTCCCAGCACAACTAAGAATTTGAAGATACCCTTGTTAAGGTCAGATCAAAGGTCCGCTTACGCCAGTGTCTGGTCCCTGATAGCGGCCGGCAGCGGATGCGTAGGAGAAAAAAGCATAAGGAACGGGTCACAGATTGAGTAATCCCTTCCCTGGTACATGCTCCAAGCTTCCAGCAACTGGCCACTTAGAGACTTCCTGAGCTAGAGGCTGCATCCGGACCATTGTATTTAATAGCCACTGATGGACCTATCTTCTATTAATTTTTATAATCCTTTTTTGAATCCATTTATATTTTTGGCCTCCACAACATCCCATGGCAATTATGTACTGTGTGAAAAAGTACTACTTCTTGTTTGTTTTAAACCTGCTGCCTGATCATTTCATTGGGTGCCCACAATTGTGTCATGAGAAATACTGATTAAGCATTTGCTATTCATCTTCTCCACAACATCCACAACTTCACAAACCTCTATCACCTCACTCATCTATACCCACCCTCACTCATCCCTTCTTCTATTTAGTGTGTGCTCCTGGCTCTTTGTAGCCCTGCAATACCCTCTTTGAAAGCCAAACAGCACACAATATTTTCTATATGGGTGTATTTTGCATGTAAGCAGTAACACAACAGAGGTTTTCCATTCTCTTCTCTTACTCTTATTTCTACTGTGTATTTTTGTCAGCTAATTGTGAGCTGAGACTTGCAAGAAATCCTTCCAATGACTGAAAGATCTTTCTCATGGTGGTAGCACCTCATGCAGGGTTCATTATGCATGCATATGCACTAGACTCACTTTTCCCTTCTCCCCTGCGCATTGTTCCACATTTATCAACACTTAATCATATCTGCTGGTTTATCAGCTAGTCACAAAATAGCCTGAAACCCTTCCGCAGCTCTTCGCACAGCCTGACATTTAACCATCCTGTATAATGACGCACTCAGCAATTTAGGTCATCAACCACTTCTGCTGACCATTGTTCAAACTCATCGAACAGCACAGGTCCTTGAGGGAAGGCAGTGGCAGCTTCCCTAGTTTGGAAACGCCAAGTACTACTCGCACTCGGATGGACAACCCTTTAAAGCAGCGTAGGCACTGAGAGGACCTCCATTACATCCCAGTTGTCTCAGGAACTTCAGTGAGGAAAATTTCTGAAGCCACTGAAAACCCAAACAGGTTACACTGGTCACTCGTGTCCCCACGCTTGCTGGCTTAGCCACATTGGTGAAGCACAGCTCCCTCCAGCAGACACTCTTTCCTCCCATCATTCCACGCGTTACACATTCTGTGAAGTTACCCCATGTGGAAGTTAAACCCAGCTCCTCTGATTGTGCTAGGACTTCTTGCAAAGACCAGCATCACCATTTCTTTAACTTAATTTATCTGCCAACAAGCGCTATTTAAGCAACGGGTCCCCTAGCAGTTATGTTGGAGTCCAGCATATTCAATATTCAGTGTTATTTTTGGAGTCAATACTAGCCCCATCTGCCTGGCATGCTGCTGTCACCAGCAGGCACTTGGCTGTCTACACCTACCACACCAGGACCACTGAGATGAAGCCAGCCAGCTGCTCAAGGAGTCTGTAGGAAGGAGGGCTGCACTTCTTATTTTATGCTGAAAATAAACTTCCAGACACGTGGGCTTACACCAGCAGAGTTTGCCTGCAGCAGAATGAGACATCTGGGCTGCAGAAAATGCAGAAACCCCTGAGGGCTGCACAGAAAACCCTCTTGTGAAAACCCTGCCTTGCTGAGCAACAAGGCTCAGTGCAAGGACACCAAGGCAGGGTGGGACACCAGGCCAGTGGTGGAGCAGTTGCATGTCCCTAAAACGCCCCTTCCCCAGGATTTCCCTTGCAGCCTCCAGGCTATTTTCAATTTAGAAGCCCCCCAGCAGGAAAACCAAAGGCCAATGAGACTTCCCACCTCAAAGGGCTCCCGGAGTCACCCATGATGTGAATCAGCTTTGGCTTTGGGGCTCATTTGGGCATTGAGAGGTCTGTTGTATGGGCTGAAGGAGGAGGAGGAGGCAAAGAACTTCCTTATCACAGCTCCACCATAGCTGCTGGGGCTGAAAGGACACAAGGCCTTGCCTAGCCCAACTCCTCTGAGCATGGTGGAAAGATTAAAAAAAACCACAACCCAAGCAGTAACAGTCCCCTCAAGTGCTGTAAATTGATGGGGTGAGGGGGGAAGAAAGGGAGGAGCAGGAAGTGGTTACTTATTTGGACTCCCGAAATGAGACTCCAGCTCTCTCAGAGTTTCACAGCTCATCACTTGTTTTCACCTGGTCAAAAAGTCCCACACAACAAATCAGCCCAAGATGTTGTGCCATCTGTGTCTGCTACTGGACACAACTTCGAAATCCAACAGAAACGAAGCCCTTTTCTTGCGACATTGAGCCCTTACCCCAGAGAAATCCAGCCTCCTTTGCCCTTTGAAGAAACCATCACCCTGCTTCATCATCCCAGAAAATGGCTCATTACACCTGCAGAATTTCTCTTCCCCCCTCCTATCCTATGCATATGCATGCACTTCTATAATGGTTTTTTCCATGAACTTCTCTGACTTCAGCAAAATTGGAGTTGATTGAATATTTCAGAAACAATTTATACATTCCTGCCAAACTCCACAGTTCCCTGGAAACCCAGCAAAGCTCTTGTGCAAGCTCTGTGCAGTTGCCTGCTCAGGTAGTGTCACTCCAGGGCACTGAGAAGGAAGCGCAACCACTTGGAAAGGCCTCTTCATTTAAGGATGGCATGAGCAACTGTAGATGAGCACACAGCAAGGATGTAAAGTGTTGAGGTTCCAAGTTACGAACAAGCTCCTTGTCAGATTCTTCACTCTACAGCCCTATTATACCCATCAGAAGCTCCTTGCACTGCTCCTCCAGTTGTACTGCACAAAGCCCTCAACCCTTTTCCCATCCTCTCAGTGATAAACACCCACGGAAGAAGTTTACTCGCAAAAAATACATGCAAAATTTCTGAATGCCCCAGGGTCCAACAGCAAGTAGAAAAACATAAAATAAAATAAGATGGGGCGCTGTCCCTGCCTCCTCATTTTAGCTATCATTTTGGCACATGCCAGAACATTACCCCAGGCAAAACATCACCAGGTAATGAACAGGGATTTGCATGCAATTCCAGCAGTGGGCATGACCACAGGCACTGATCAGTGCAAGCTCTTCCTTCTCATGGTCTCCACAAAACTCATCTTTGTACACCAGCTGCACAATAAATGGCCGCAATATTTAATGCTATTTGTATTTTCAATTGGATTATCAATTGACGTGACATAATAGCTGATGTTTCTGCACAAAAACATGTTATTAGATTGATGCAGAACTGACTCAGAGCACAAGGATGCTTTGAGGTTTCTGTGCTTGATCAGCAGATTCAAATCCCTTGTTGCCACGTTGGCATAAATTGCTAGCCGGTCCCTTCCCAGGAGACAAGATTTGACCGTCTCTCCCGACAGCGGTAACTAGTCATGTACCAATTAGATGCGCATCCTTTCCAACAACGGCTTCGCGAACACCCAGAGAAAGTATCTTTGAATCTTACAACCCTCCCATTCCAGAAGTCAGGCTTTTCCAAACGTCCGTGAAGATATCCTCAACTTCCCCTAACGTGCAAAAACCCTTCCAAAACATACACTGAAGAAAAAAAGGACAAAGCTAAAAAAAAGATGGAACTGAAAAGTACGAGGGAAAATTATTTCTCAAATGTCTTTAAATATTCTTGGGTTTATGTGCAAAGATACTCTTGCGTTCTTTCATGCTCTTTAGGTCTACCTCTGCTCACTTTAAGATCAAACTGGCATTTTTGCCAGCAATTCATTAAAAGCCTGCTCTCTGCCACCCCTCTCCCTCCCCACCTGCAGGCAAGCAGGGATCTGGGCCTCACAAGACTACTGTGGCGTGGGTGTTATTGGCTGTCTGTTTTGGCAGCCTCTCCTCCTTTCTTCCAGCTCTGTTTTGAAACACAATCTAAATTTAAAAAAAAAAAAAAAAATAAAAAAAAAAATCGGCATTCCTGCTCTCTCTACTCACATCGGCGCTCCTGCCGCCGCGGCGTAAAGCACGGCTGCGAAAGGAGCAGCACCGTGCAGGTTGGCCTATATATAGCCCAAATGTTCGGCAAAGAACGAACTCTTAACTCGAGAAAAGGGGCAGAGGACGGCAAGAGGCGAAAAACAAGGGGAAAGAGGGGCCAAGAGAAGGCTTTGTGAACCGTCTCGCTTTAACAGGGGGAGCGGAGGGAAGAGAAAAATGTCTCTCCAGAGCCGGCTCTCTCCCACATTTAATAGCATTAGGAGCTAACATGTAATTTGGACTAAAAGACTAACTCTTTCCTGCGGTTTGATGGATGTTAGCGTCCCTTTTTTTTTTTCCTTCTTTAACAATGTATTACATAACATTCTGATACACTAATTACCATCTCATGTCATAGCAATTTTATTAAGAGCTTATACTTACAAATACCCATTCTGAAAGGATTTCAGGACCTTTTTTTCCTGTAATTTACTCTGAGCTAGGCTTGTTGAAGCACTGGCAACACGGTCTGATGCTGCCTAATGCAGGTTCCAGTAACAAAGCGTCTCTACACAAAGATCTCTCGCAAGCCCCAAGCGTCAGGCATGGATTCTTCTTGCGTTTAGTCTCAAAGACTTGTAAACAAGTTACTTTTAGCACACTATGTTGTGATAAAACACTGGTAACACAGCCCTATTAGGTTCCTGTACCTGCTACAGTTCCAATTCCAGAAGCAACGCCAAGAGAGAGAAATTCCTTTATACCAAGTAATGGAAAATTTGTTAACTATTCTGCAGTTAGTGTTTGCGCGTTAATATGGTATCACCTTGCCAGGCAAGACGTGGTACCATGAGGTATTTTTCTGTATAAAATTGCTAATGCCATCAGGATTGTCCAAATGGGATCATCATCATTAAAAAGATTACGCGGTAAGGAAAGTGATTACGACAACGTCTGAGTAGAAGGATTACTAATCACAAGTAGAATCCTGGTACAAATCTCATTCTCCGTATACAAGAAAGGACACAAAACCTTTTAAACATAATTTATATACATTTATGGCTTTATACAACAAACTGTCAGGGATTGTTCTCGTGTGTCTGTAGAAGTACATCAGGCACTTTTTCTGAAAATATCCACGTACGAATTTTAATTCTGCAATGTGACTAAGTCAGAGCAGTGAAGCGTTGAAGAGCTGTCACACCACTCGCAAGTAGAACTAGCAGTATGTACATGCCAATCTCTCACGATATTGCTGGTTTGTGGAACACCCTCAAAAAGGAGGCCAGGTTTAATGCCGAGTAATTTGCCTTTTGCCTGCATAAACCATGCTGCATCTTACATTATGATTACCAAAATAATAACAATAATAATGAGAATACCTTATTTAAAATCAGTCATAAATTAAGGATCCTAGCAATTTCATCACGAAAATAGGAATTTCAAATCAGTAAAAAAATAAAAAAGTACTAACATACATCCAGTGGTTTAACAAGTGCAAATTTTATACTGTTTTATAATTGGTCCAATTTTAACTTCTCTTTTTAGGGATGCTCTGTTGACTTAAGCCAATAATAAGCAATATGACTTTTGCTTATAAGTGTAGGCAAATTGTCAGTTTATCAAAGCAGAGCTTTCCAATTAATGCATCTACTACCTAAACATATATCATATAGCTATATTATGGAAACAATACATCTTTATATTTAAAATATCTGAACAGCTCTATAATACAATAAACTTTTAATAACAGTACAAACCAGAGAAAAGTCAAAAACAAGGCTGCATAGGTAAGATCATCTGCACAATTCACAAACCAATCATTTACAACAATTCTGACAAACTAAGTTACTCCAGAAACTTGGTACTTTTACTGAAAAAGGATTTATTACTAGAGGTCACATAATGTTTGTTTTCAAGGCAGACAACATGCCCCTTCACCAGACTTCACAGTATTCCAGAACTACGATTGCAAAACACTAGGATGGCATCACAAAAAAAAAAAAAAAAAAAAAAAAAAAAATTTGACCACACAGCCCAAACCTCTGATTATCTACAACTGCTTTCTCACAATAATTAAAAGGGGTTTCCTACAGACTGTCATAATTAAGGAACGGCTACATTTATGTTATTCATAGTTATAACAGGAAATAAGGAAAATATCTGTATGCAGGAAGTTATACAGTAGCAGTAAATAATAAACAGGAGGTATATAGTTAAATGTAGCATGTTCAGCTGCAACCCCACGGAGCGTAGCACTAAGTACTGCTTTCTTTGCACGCAGAGGTGACTTTTACGACTACTTTGGCCTATGCATATCAGTGCCCGTTTGGGAGCAAACCTTTTTGCACACACAGCAGAAAGAAGGACTGTCAGAAACCCACACGTGAGCCCTCTGCTTGGCTCCACTGCCAGGATCTACCATCATGTTTCAGAGAGACCGTGAATGTGACGGTGAAGATGCTACTGGAGAGATTTGCCTGTAAAAGCAGGCGGCTTCATTGAGGCTTCGGCACTAAGAACGTTTCGTTTTGCTCAACAGAAGTTCAAAGACCGATTTCACGCTGGGGGAGAGACCCCGTATCACAGGACAGCTTAACATCAGCCTCTGGAACTGCTGACAACCATAACAGGATATCTAAAAAAGTAGGACCCGCTGTAATTAGTAGTGATTTAAGCCCAACAGGGAGCTAAATGCTAGCACATCAATAAATACATTGCAGAGCCTCAGGAAAGTCGTAACAGGATCGTTAAATGTATGTCTTGTTACTAAACTTCGTTTTCTTGGCACATCCCATTTCTTTCTCCACCACACGCCATCACTACAGGGAAGACAGGTTTCAATTAGAACATTTTCCAGTTGTGGGCTATGCAGATAAAACAAAAATCGGGGGAAAAATATTTATTTCTCCCCTTCTTCACAACAACCAGCCCTAGCACAAAACCTGTTCATCCTGCCAGCGCATAAAAAAGCTCCGAGGATTTCTATAGCACAAACGATGCGTAGCAACCAGTGAAAAGACAGGTAAGGCCCGTTATCCACACATCCATGAAAACTGCATCGTGCGATTACAAAAAAAGCAGGAATTATTTATCCAAGACCCAATCCTGAAAACGCTCAGGTAGTTGTCAGTGTGCCTACTCCAACAAGAGCAGGTTTTTCCACAGGAACAAGGCCTCTATCATTAAAGCTCTCCCCTACCCTAAAGCTCATGTATTTGTATAACTTTGACACTTACTTTATCTTTCTTATTTAAAAAAAAAAAAAAAAAAAGTAATGTTTTGCCCTGTAATAGGGGGTCGCAAAAGTTCTAGCCTCCCACTGGAAAGTAGCACTTTCACCTCTTCAAACACACTGAATTACAACAGAAACACTGACAGACCCTAAACCTAGTGCTAATTAAGACGAATGACAGTTTTGTCATTAATTTTTTCTAAAATGATGGATTTTCTGCAAAAGGTCCTGCTCTTGACTGCACAAACATTATGAGACCTCCATGAAATAAATATAAATGTGAAGCATTGTACAAGCGTCTAACAATGAATACTTAACACTTTGTGGTAGTCAGAGTTAAAATGATAGGAGAAGCAGATGACATTTCTAAAAATGCATATATAAAACTGATTAAATATCTCCTAAACATAAAGTTGTCTATATTTATACATCACACAACAAAAAAAGGGACAGAAATGTTTTGTATTCAAGCTACTTATTAAGCTTTTCCTTTATTAGCACTCCCAAGTGCTAGGGAAATTTATAAAAACATGTACTTAATCCAGTTAAAATACTGTACAAAATGAAGAGGTTATGAATGCTGCCAGATCTCAGATTTATTTTTTTTTTTTTTTAAAGTTGCCTATGTAACAAAAGTAGACTTTAATTATAAGAAAAATAGCTTGGAAAGTATTCCAAAAATTATCTTAAGTCCAACAATAAAGTCATTAGTCTGACAATGAAATCCAGATATATTCTTGCATAAATTTACATGAATACAGGTAACTTATCAAATGGCATTTAACCTACTGTTTACTCTGAATAGTCAATGAGTTTAGTAGGATCATATTTAACAGGCTATTCTGTTCCCATATGAAATGTGTGGCAAATTTGAGTAAAATAATGCAGTTCATACTGCTGCAAGGCAAGTCCACATTTATCTCAATTCATCAGAACACAGGTAACACCAACGAAGGTTAAACTTACTTAGGGCATGAGATCATCACAGTATTCTTACAAAAGTTTATAAACTTTTCTTGGACCAAAACAGATAGTCTTAAAAAACAATTCTTCTTCTACAGATCATACTGTACAAAACCGAAAGCACAACATGATGTAAGTGAGAGTCTTTGCTGTGATTATATGGTGTAGTGAATTTGGCACTTCAGAGTAATGAAACTTCCAATGGCACAGTTCTTATCTACAGCAGCACATAACCTGCAAACCTTGGGCAAACATCCTGTACAGGAAAATACTCTGTCTGCTGCCAACTCTGACGAAAGGAAGAAAAAGAGAAAAAAAAAAGACCCAAAAAAAAAGCTAGTGCATGCGCACAGCTTTGTCAAGAAAATTAAAAAGGAAGGTGAAGGACATCTTTGTACTGCTTTTCTCAGTTCCTGCTGTCAGACAAGTCTGGAGAATTTAACCGTAGCCTATGAAGAAAAAAAAACAACAAAAAGAACAAATTAACATCACACCAAAATATTAAATCTATTAAAATATGCTCAAATTAGCTTTAAATTAACTTAAATAGGAAAAAAAAATAATTCCTTAATTTCTAGTTACCAGCAAGCTTTTTGTGTAAAATATTAATGGCAAAAACATTAATGCTCCACATGAAGTAACAGAAGTTGGTACACGGCAATCCTAATGCACCGGTGCAAACTTGATTTGCAAACAAATAAAGCCCTGGAAAGTGACTGAGTGTAACAGAGGCACTTCACATGCTAACACAGAAGACCACCCAAATTTTAAGCATTTTGAGATCCCTTTTTCCCTTTAGTTGTTTTTCAGATTTATTATAAAAAGCACAGCTTACCTCCTACTACATCCTAGCCTGACACCCAACTGTGTGTGGTTGTCTTTACGCTGTGCTGAAAACTTTGGTTAGGCAATACACTGTCAAAGTTAAAATCTAACGTTTCTCCATCCATAAGGTCATTACGGATAATTGACTCCATGTCACAGTCCAACCGTTCAATTAACATGTCATCTAAGTCACTGGGAAGCTTCTCCTGGTGGAGGGAAACAATTCCCACCCTTCCGTAGCCATTGCAACTGTTAACAGGGGCGTACGGGTTCATAGCATTCATCTGCATCGGGTGACTCATAGGCACTTGTAACGAAGTCTTCACTGTCGACAAGCGATTTAGACCTGAAGTATGGGACATGGTGTTCACTGTGTGTGACAAGGCACGACCATTAACTGCAGGTGTTGGCTGGTTATGTCCTTGGTGAGGGCGGGCGTTAGGGTTCATCATTTTGTTGTGGGGTGGCTGACTGCCATAAGTTGGCATCACCGAGTTAGCGACCATCAGCACACTTTGGCCCAGTGCCCTGCCACCAGCCTGGGAAACACCAGTGTCCACTGATGCCAAGATATCATTGTGCGGCGGAGAATCAGAAGTCAGTAACTCCTTCAGAAGTCCTGCAGGACAGTTATATTGGCTCATCGATCCAAAGCTTGATTTACTGTCTTGGAGAGTCTGCATAGGAATCTGGGGCAAAGAGTTCATGCTAGCTTGAGCATACGTAAATTTCCTGTAGTCTGGATTTGGTGAACCTATACTCGTGGTCGAGGATGCAAACGAGTAACCTGGTGTTTGCTGCATCAGGGTAGCCGATGAAGACTGGGTTGACACAGTCATTGACGTATTGGGTGACAAAAGATTAAGGTTATCCAAAAGATTTTCCATGTTCTCAGAATTACTCATCTCTGAAAGGCTGGGTAGAGTAGAAGTCATTTTGGTGGCTGATGATGGGTATACCATGGAGTGCACATCCCCATCTCCAAGATCATCTTGCTCTGGCAAAATAGGAGAAAGCCTTCCACTAATCGTACTAGCATTAGAGCTAGTTCTAGGTCGAAATGTACTCCAGTTATCAAAGTCATCATTACTGTGAGAGCTGGGGCTTGCAGGCCACTTCGAGAACTGCGATCCGGGGCTGTCACCATTTCCCTCTTGACCAGACTGAAGGGACGCTTTTTTCTTGGCAGCTCTGCCTCTGCTTTTGGCAAACTTGCTGTTGTTATCCATGGACGCTGCTCGCCTCCTAGGAGATTTGCCACTCTTTCCTCCCTCCGGATTGAGCATCCACCAGGAACTCTTCCCTGTTCCCTCATTCTGCACTCTGATGAACTTGCTGTGCAGAGACAGGTTATGACGGATTGAATTCTGAAAAACAAAATAAGGTGTAAGAAATGGAGAAAACATGCTTGTTTCATGGTGTACTAATATTTGTCTTTGCAAATGTACTCTCTTTTTGTTAGAAAACATGGGGTAATCAAGAAATGGGAAAACATGCCAGTCTGGAAACATCTGTTATCAGCTCACCACTCAAAACTGGCTGAAATGAGCTTGCAGAGAGTTGCCATGTCAATTTATCTGTCATATGGCCCAATCACATCTGACGTTATAAAAAGTTAAATTAAATACCAAAGGAGCTGTTCTGAAATACACATTCCTCATAAAGGAGACAAAATATACCAGAAGACCAAGAAGACAACTGAAGATCTTATTACCAGCTTCACTCTAATGAGTTGAACCTGATTGCAATTAGGAATTATTTTTATTATTATTATTATTATTATTATTTTACACAAAGTTCAGGAATGATAGATCCTGTTCTATGGTCCTTATAATGGCATCTCATCATGCACAGCCCTAAACCCTGCAAACGTGCCAGCCTGTGAGTATTGCCACTGAATATCAGTGAGGTTTATATTACTTGCATTACGTGAGAAAACACATATACAAAACCAGTTGAAGACTAAGTTCTAGTCTTTATAAATAAACATCACAAATTGCCTAAGAAAACATAAGAGAGAAAGGAATGCAAATAGCATAGACAAAATTGCATTTAAAGCCTCAGTCTTAAAACCATCTTTCTCTTTCAAAATCAACATTTTAATATGCAAAACTGACTCTTCTAATACCAGAGGGCACAAGATTATCTTGTGCCAAGACTGACCAGAGGTACTGAAGCTTTTCGTTATTCGTCAGTCACAAATAACGTTTCACGTTTTGTTCTTAAATAAGAAAAAAATATCCCAAAATCCAAAATCCAAGCATAATTGCTAACAAAATGCCACAAGTTCAGAGTGCTGAAATAAGCAGCCTACATGGGGACCTCCAGCCTGCACTAGGACTGCAATTCATGCCGAACAAGTAGGAGGGAACCGCAAAACATCATATGAAATGGGTAAACCTGAAATTAGACCTCAATGGCAGAGAAATCAATGATGCAGTAGCTGCCTTCCATTCATAGCCACTTTTCATAGGTTGTCTAAAGAAAAATTTGGGTAAGCAAATATGGAAAGACTGTTTCTAGAAAGCAGTAGTAAGGCTAATCTTGACCAGCAGGCCACTAGGCCAATTATCTCAAAACACTAAATAGATGCCAGAACTACAAAAACCCTGTTTTGTCTTTCCTGTTTTCCGACCTTTTTCCTCCCACCTACCTTCTCTTAAGTTGTTATACTGACCCACCAAGACCCACTACAGCACCAAACCAAGAGGACGATACAGCTCATGGACCTTTGCGTGCCTTGTGAGGCAAACCAGAGGATGAGAGACACAGCCACTGCTCTCGTCTCTGGCCGCTTCTGCTGTATTTCCCGGCCCAGAGTGCTGCCTGTGACAGCAGCATCTCCAGACGTGTCTTCCTTCACCTTCTTAACTGTCCCGTACATCTGTTTTCTCAAAGATGCTGCCAACACATGCATCTTGACTCATTGCCTACACATCCAGCTGACAGAAGAAAAGGAGCAAAGACCATGAGGAGGCATGCCAAGTGAAAACAGCCATCTCGTGAGGCCTGGCTCAAATCAGAGACAACACGCTCAAATTCCCTGCAAGGGTCATGACATGTTGTGGACCACCAAAAGCCAACTGGCCAAAGCAGACCTAGCCACCTGCAGAGCCCAACAGGAATGGTTACTCTGGGATCGAAGAGGAGACCTTCAGCAGATGAAGGCAGCAAGGAGGTGTTCAAGTCCCGTAACACCTTATAGGCAGCAGTGTCCTGAGACTATCCTCACAGGAGTGCAGCTTCACCCCAAAGAGGGGCACAAGGTGCTCTTTGACAGCAGAAGATGGCAGAACGTGGCCTCGTGGCAGCTCGCTGTTCAACCAGCGCAGCAAGGAGTCAAACCACGTGCCTAACCTCAGAAGTCTTTCCAGCCTCTCCTTCCCTTCCAAAGAAGCATCTTTAACAAATCATTCCAGTTAAATAAACACGAATGACAATTTGAGCGTTTCCTCATTCAATTTTGAAAGCAAGCCAATCTTTCTCGTATTAACGAATTAACGTAGGACTGCATCTCTTCACTGCAGGTAACCCTGCAATCAAAACCTCATTCTCCATCCAGCTACAGGGTGTTAGGGAAGGCCTTGAAATTCTATTTTCACCAGCTGCAGCTAACATGTCGGGAGGGTAAGCCTGAAAAATCCCTCTTTGGACTTGCCCCTGGCCCCAAAGGCCGACCGAGAAGCCTCATGAGGCCGCACGCCGCAGCCCGTTGTTTTCACTCAAAGGCCAGAGCTGAATCCCCGGCTGACACAAGTCCAGCTCTAGAAATGTCGCAAGAAAGTGGTTCTGCACGTCTGTTGATTAAAAAACCTCCTGCGCTAGTCCATTTTTTTTTTATTAGTATTATTATTATTGTATTTTGTAAACATACCCAGTTGGCTCAGGCTTACTGTTTACTATCAAAATAGGCATATCAAACACACAAAACATCAGGCAGAGAAAATACCGTGCTAAGGCTCAGTTCCCTCTTCTCTGCACCAGAAGTGTTAAATATTTAAGAAATCACTGCTATTCCTTAGTCATCAAAAATGTTATAATCTGGTATTATTGTACTGAGGACATCTGAGGTCGCTCTTTGAGTAACAGAGCTGTCTCCTAACTCTGCCAGCAAGGAAAAAAAAATTTTCCTAACAGGAAAAGGTTTGCGGCCCAGAGCTTGTTACATAAATTCCTGTTTTTCAGGCAGCCAGCAGGACATTAAAGAAGCTATGATTTACTAACTTGGAAAAAAGTGTTGAAGAGGTAAATCTTGTGAAAATATGCACTGCTGTTAATGATGTTGTGTCTACAAATCTTTGCCAGACGCAAACATGACCTGATAAAAAAGTATAGTTTCGGCAGTGGATCTTGGCAGGCGGAGGGAGAAGCGACGGGGCTGTCAGCGGCCCGGGCGCTCGGTGGCACCGCCGGCCCCAGCACGGTGTGAGATGCCTCCAGCTGTGGCTTTCGGCAGGGCTCGGAAGAAATGCCACCCAAAATGGCCTGAATGACGAGAAAAGCAAGCAGCCACAGTTCCAGGCGGGTTTCCACACAGCGGCGACGCACGTGCCAGATCGCCCAGCGAGCATCCGCGCTGGAATTTTATCAAAACCTTGTCAGGACGGCAGCAGGGCTGCTGGCACCTGTGGGGTGTTTCCTGGGATTGAGTTTCCGTCTTTTGAGATAAAGCGCCGAGAGCCTCCGCTCCTGATCAGTCTGCAAACCAACTTCATGCCATACTTCGGCATACGGACCAGGAACTGTGGATACGCTTATCGCTACTCGCCAATTTAAGAGCCAAAATAGGCAAAACCAGTATCTGCGAAATGCAATGTGATGAGCACTTGCCAGCCAATAAAACTCGTGAAACCAAGCAAGCGATTCCTTTGAATCTACACGTTTATATCGTTCAGCTGTATTTCCAATCTCTCCGACAGCGGAACCGCACTGCTGCGAGGACACCCGCCTTGCTGCTTTTCTAAGCAACCAAAAAAACCCCAAGCTGCTTTACGTTTTAGAAGAAGTAAAGAAATAAATATTTCAGCCATTTAATCCCTGGGTGCAAGTAGCTCTGCTGATATCTAATACTGCATTTAAACCCAAGAGATAATCTTAATTTAAGTTTAACCTGACTAACTGCTGAAAAAAAATCACATCCCTATTACAATTAAAGTTGAGGTATTTACTTATTTTTTCAGTAAATTGTTTTGGTGTTTTACAAAAGAGAAAAACCTGTAAACACAGTTGATTTGTTAAACCTGACAATACTGTAGGCCTGTACTTTCTGGAGAGAGACCACACGGTCACGTCGGCCATCTTTCCTCCACCCCGGTTCTTGGAGCAGGCAAGGCAGAGGGAAGCAGAGAAGACCTCCTGCTGCAGACCCCCTGCTTAACCCTATTGGAAACCTCTCCAAGCAGGATCTAACTGTGGATCTATGAGTGTCCACGGAGCTGCAAGACCCAAAAGACCTTGTAAAAGCCCCTACGAGTGCCCATGGTCTCTCCCACCCTCATACCCTCACACACGGGCACAGGCAGCACCCATTCAGCTACAGTACTGCGCCAGCCACCAACAGGGAGAGCGGGGAATGGATGCGACATGTGAATGTCGATACATTTCACAAAAGTTCTTGGAGCTCTCAAAAAACTATCTAGAATGGCTTTGGAAGCAGGAGAGAAATTTTCAGGGACTACAACACTCAAGCCTGCTTCTGCCGCGACCCTCACAATTCAAAAAAAAAAAAAAAAAAAGAGAGAGAAAAAAAAGAGAAGGGGAAGATTGTTTGTTTATTTATTTATTTTGACTGATAGTAGTGAGAACGTTGCAGTAGGAATACGCTTAGCAAGAAGGTCAGGTTGAGGACCGGTAGGAGAGAAGTTCAGAGTAACATCATCACCGTTAAGCGGTGTCTGCTGTGGGCAGTGGTGGCTGGCACATGAGCCCGCTGTATTAGCACGTCCTATTACTGACAGCTTAGAGCAGGATTCGGAACCAGTAGAGTCCCTCCGTGGAGACAACACCAAAGCAAAAGCTTTTCAGCAGAGAAGGGAAGACCCTAGGATTTCCATATGCTGTTACAGAGGACATCAGACCTGTCTGTCAAGGTCTGTGTATGGGGACTTTACAGCAGGTCCAGATGTTCAAATCACCTTCCTTGGAGCCTCAGTGGTAAGCACCACGCTAAAAAGAAGTTATAAAAAAACCTCTTAGGAAAGTATGCAAAAGACAGGAAGTTCACCATCACACACGCTCAGGGTTCCTTCAGCATCAACAACCAGACAGCAGCAGCAGGAGCTAACCATGGCGAGTGGCACCACATAACATCTATCCAAGGCTAGACTTGTTGAAACAGGCAGGTCTGCTTGGAATAGTTACACTGCCTGCACCCGCTTTGCTGTGGTTTCCAACCATCCTGCCAAGTTTGCAGGGGCAGGGTGAGGAGGCTAAGGAGGAAAGAGAACACTGATAACTCCAGAGGTACCAGAATTTCCTGGTACAACAGTCTGGTGTAAGGCAATCCTGTTTGTCTTATGACTATGAGATAATGAAAAGTTCAGATACAGATGCTGCACATGGAGCTTGGGTTTGCCTCAGAGCTAGTGTTGGACACCCAAAAACATTCACTCAACAGATAGCACACTTGTTCATAAAAGAGCCTTAGCCGCATTTCTCTCTCAAAAGCGTTCCTGATACTACAATGTTCACCAACACAACCGCACATGTGGCTGCATTGTCAGAGGCTTCAAATGCTAATGAAATAGCTATCTTTGCCACCCAACTGCAGCATTCTTTGATTACAGCTCAGAAACCTTCCCTGTCGTCAGATAAGAGCATGGACAGAAAGCATGCCACTTAGCCTCAGGTCAAAGAGTCGTATTTAGAAGATGCTGGCAATTTGCCACCTGCAGCTGCATGAAGGTGGAAGGGCAGGATTTCCTCCTAAAGAAGTCATGCTTTTTTGGGTCCTTTGTTCTTGTGGGGGGGTGTGCTTTTGTTTGACTTCATTTTTGTCCTGCGCTGTTATACGGTTAAGAAGCATCAGCTGGAAAAAGTGCAGAAACACTTCAATCCTACTAGAGGGACTTTGCACTATTTCTCTGGATTTTTCATTAGAGATGGTGGCATAGCGGGAGTCTTTCCCAGACCACACGGAGAAGTGGTCGGGGACTCCATGTGAAATACCACATGGAGATACTTTCATAGACTGTTTCATTTGATAGGATTTCAGCAATGCATCCCTTGTTCCCTGCATGAATGTACAAAAATGGGAAAGACTCTGTGTTATTACTATATGGTCGCTATAGATGACTCTCCTGTACAGAGGGGGCTCTCCTGTGAGCATTATCTGTGGTAATTATCCAAACTGCACATTCTGCAGTCAAGTCCACATATTTATATTCTCCTATGCTTCGTTCTCATAGCTGTAGAAGACTCAAAAACTTTGGACACCAAAAGGACTGGAGGACACCCTCCAGGTTGCACACCACTGCCACACACGGCAGGAGGGACTGGATGGGATTTCGCATCCTCTGGAACACAGTATGTGGTAACAGAAAATCCATGCACAACTCCAGACATTGATGTTTAAGGGACTTGGCTATGCATACTTATGTGTCAGAACTGGCAACTCTACTGTGTTAGAGTAATTCCCAACTGCTAACCCCAGATACCCTCCTCTTCATTCTAGGCAGACTCCTTTGAAATACTTTTCCATAATGGCAGTTGGGACATTTCTAATGAGATGATAACACCTGCCTACTTCCTCTTCATGGGCATTTAGAAAGAATAAGCATAAAACCCATTAAAAACGTAAACCATGAAACAGAAGTATACACACAAAGGGCAAGTACGCTTCTGGACACTGTTCAGATGTGATGACCCCAAATCAAAGCTCCTTATGACCAGCCTTATGTTTTCTGTACCTCCAAGAGAGAGACAGAGCCACAGCTACGTTGCTGATCACCTATACCAGTGCCAATACTCTGCTTTATAACTACATTTATTTCTATAACCAAAATACAGGCATGATATAACAGCGACAGAGCATACACCAAATATATAAACATTTGCTAGCATTTCGAAGACGAGGAAACTAAGTGACACTGATTAGGAAAAACAACAGACGAAGATGCATATGAAAATGGTGAGATTTTTAAAAGGGATTTGTCAAATGGAACTTCCTCCCTCTCTGGTAAAAGCATCTGGGAAGCCAAGACAGCCAACAGGTTTGTCTAAAAAAGGGGCAAATAGCCATCAGGATAAAACAGAAGTTGTGAAGTTTAGAAAATTAGGAAAGAAATAAATATCATGTGAAAAAATTTAAAAGCTAGTAGGGATAACTACGCATTTGGTGATCTAGAAAAATCCTAATACTGCCTTTACAAAACTGATGCTGTAAGCTTTCTATTCCAACAGACAGAAAACAAAATAAGGGTTCCATATTTGTAAATAAACATTTCTATTTTCCACAAATACGGAACATATATATATATATACACACACACATGCATATGTACATATATAGCATATGAAGCATTTCCCAAGTTCACTAGTGACACAGGAGGCCAAGACTCCTCCTGAAGGGAAACATTTCAAAGTCAGGATGCCCTGATTTTGGGGCCTCTTCTCCTCCCTCTTTCATCACTCTCAGACCTCGGGCCGTCGCACGCAGCCTGTGCTGCAATTACACCAGTAACACAAAAACAGCAAAGCAGGAGGACGCATGCATAACCTGGACACCCCGACATCAGTCCCAGCTGATATCATAGAAAAGATGATAAAGGATGCAATTAATAAACCATCATCAGAGGTCAGGGATATAATTAATGTCTTTCAAAACAGTGCCACAGAATATAGGCCATCGCACGTACAAGAAAAACACCTTTTGTTCAAGAAAGGTAAGATAGAGAAGACTTGCAGATACGCCGGTGCCACACCGGTCGACACTGCAGCCAAGATTAGCACCACACACCACCACTAATGCACACTCATCAAAGGCATTAAAACCCTTAAAATTATCTGCGGCGCAGTAAGCCGTGAGGAAGGCTGCCGCGATTCGTGACGGGCGGGTGGCCCTCGTGCAGTTATTCACTGCAGGCTCCAAGGCTGCAACCACAGAGGGGACGCATGCACCACAGCGGTGGCAACGGCAGAGCTGTCCTTGAATGCAGAGCACACAGGCAGGTTATCGCCAGGAAAGCACGAATCACGGTTATAAGCAAAGTTTATTAAAATAAATAAATAAAAACATTTGGAGTAATGAAGTAGCAGTTCATCCGTACAACGCCAGAATGACTAATAGCTTAAAATTTTATCCCGCGACTATAGCAAAGAGAGACTAAGGGGTGTTTATTTTTTTTCAGCCAGTGGGAATAATTATGATCAGTAGGACAAAAAAATGTTAATCACTCGTTTCCTGTTTAACAGACAGCCTGTTTCACCTCTGCCACTCTCCACGGTTACACCCAATTCATCACAAAGACTACAGCACTGTTTATAGAAAGCTTTCCCCCCTTTTTTTTTTCTTTCTAAAACTAAGCTGCCTTTTATTGACATTCGTTAGCTCTAAAGAAGAGGTACAAATGTGTATACATGCTAAATATATCAATACTAATTACACCAGCAGATAATCTTAAAAGAAGCACTAGAAACACGTTCTCAGCAATAAGAAGCAGTAAGGTGAGACACAGGCCAAAGTCTCAGCGTAAACCACAGAGGTAAGAAAACATCATAGTCCGAAAATAGGGCTTATTTTGTGCATTGGCCTTTGTGGACACGCAGAGAACTTCCAAGAATAATAGAAAAAAAAAAAAAAGAAAATTTAAAAAAAAAAAGAAAAACAGACATGATTACTCCAAAGGCTTTAACAGGGTAAGTGAAGCAATTGGAAAGGTCCCTGCTTGAGAAATCGCATATGCTTTACGTGCTTCAAGCTCTGCATAATGACCAAAGCAGTCATTTGCCATTTGCCATTTGCCTATGTAAAGGCACACACAGGCCTAACCCTAAATGTTTGGTTTCAGTTGGATGTTTCACTAGGGAGCCACATATCTTCTCTTCATTTTCATGGATCAAGACTATTTGCTTTCACAAAATCACTGATAACCTAAAGGGTTGTAATCATTGCCATGACCTGATGGATTTCCAAGCAATGGGCTACCCCACAACAGTGGAAAATAAGTTAAAATTGAAGCTGGTAAAGCAAAGCCGGATGCACTGGAGACATGGGCTACATCCACGACACTTGCCCCATTCGCTGTGATGGCTGGAGAGGCTCGAGGACTTATTTCACCTGCAACAACACCCACTGTCTAGACCTCTCCTGAGGGACACAGAGAAGGAGCAGCTGCCAGTTTACAGCCACAAATCCACGGAGGGAGCCAAGCACACCTGCAGCGCTGCGCCCACGACTCCTACAACGCACAAACTCATCTGACAAGGGCAGCAGAGGGATGTTTGCTTGCTTTTTTGCAGGAAAGCCACCAAATCTGTCTCTATTTCTTACTTTGAGGAGCGATATACCAAGGGGATGTACAGATGCAATAATGTAAAAAGTTGGGTTGACTGAATCTTTGTGCAGATTTAACAAAAAAAAAAGAAAGAAATACATCTACTTACTACACTTGTACCAGCATAGCAGAGGGAGCCTTTTCCTTTAGCAAGGAAAGGACTCAAATTCTCCAGACATGGGTGTCACTGAATACTAGTTTTTCAGAAACAAAGAGTCAATGAAAGCAGCAAGCTTCCTTTGCAGCAGGGTTAGCTGTGCCCCACAGGAAATCCCTGGCTGAAGGAAACTGCAAGTCTTGTAAAAAGAAGGGCAAAACCTTCCATTTACAGGCTGAACAATATCTTACGCTACATCTCACTATGCATTTGATCTTTATTTTGACTACAGCAAGTGCAAGGATAGGCTAGCAAAATTTGGTATGCTCCCCAAAACTACAAAAAGGAAAATAAAACAGAGTTGAGCAGGTTGGTTGGGGTTTTTTTTATTATTTAGTGTATCTTCAGAGTTTCCTTACTGCATCTAGTGGCAAAGATACTGAAGGTTCCACATTTGTAAGGGGACAGTGTCAGCCTAAAAATAACAACAGTCCTCTGGATTTCACCTAATATTGTATATATCTGATG
Source organism: Rissa tridactyla (assembly GCF_028500815.1). NCBI lineage: Eukaryota > Metazoa > Chordata > Aves > Charadriiformes > Laridae > Rissa > Rissa tridactyla. The sequence goes on from NC_071466.1 coordinate 31,530,802, forward strand.
TTGCTGTAGTAACCAAGAGAAACTGAGGAAAGAAGACAGGAACATTTCTCTTTCCTTTAGTTTCTTTTGTACGTTTAGTGCAGTCTAGTGTATAAAGCCACTGTTTTTACTAGTTATTTTTCCTCTAGCCAGTTCTCCCTTTATCTGTCTCACATATTAAAAAAAAAAAAAAATCATTTTCTTGTTAACAAAATATTAGCAGAAAAAAAATCGATTTCTTAAGTTTTTGTTAAAATAGCTTAAATAGGATCAGATTCAAGTTCTCTTTAAACTACTGCATCATCTGCAAATACGTAGATAAAGGATATTGCCTTATGCAGTCAATATTTGTTCATTTTTCTTTGTGTTCTGCTTTTCATACTTGTTCTTTTTTCCAAAGTTACAAGAAGCAAGTACCGATTTCCAATTTCTCCTTTTTGTACCTCCTCAAGAGGCAGCACATATACTAGGTATTGTGTTTCTACTCAACTTCTTTGAACACAGTTTGCCTTGGTACTTTTTTTTCCCCCACCACAGAAGCGTGCCAGACCACCAGCGCACTCTCTTTGGGAGAGCTCTTTCCAATTCAAGCTTTCTCCCATAGCCTAGTAGATTTTATATAACATGATTTACTACTACAATGCCCAGAAAAAGCCTTCATCCAAATTTTATTATAGCCTTGAGCTATATTCCAGTGTGCACTGCATCTCCACTGTCTGGCCAGCCACCCCTCTTTCACGTAAGGTGTGGTTTATACTTAAAAGGCTTTTAGTTTATTTTCTCGCAAGAGGGTCTCGGCACTCGGAGGACTCCTGATAGGTGGTTGCACTGTTCATGCCAACGTCTTCCTCTCGAACGCTGCTTTCCATGACGTTCTCCAGGCTGCAGTTTCAAGAAACACTGGTGCTCATCACTGGGTTTTATGACATCTGTTCAGCATTATAAAGCCACAGTCGTCCAGCCTTGCAAAGCGTGTAGCACCAACTCTGAACCAAGTTACCCCCAGACAAGCACACAACGTTCAGTAGGCTATGGGAGGCAGAGTACAATTTCTCAGAGCAAGCTGGGCACACAGAGGAGGGAAATCTAAAGGGTAATTTCTTCCCTCACACCAGTTTTGGAAGCATTCCTATTCCCTCACTACCGTAGGCTGTGCTCTGTACTTCACAGACCCTTATTAAATCAAAGGACTATTTACAATCTACATACTGGCAAGTCCACATTCCCATAGAATGTCATCTGGCAACACTGACTTAAACCATCAGCTCTGTATTTACTTGCTTTTCTCTTTCCCAAACAAGAAGAGTAAAAAGGACAAGAGAAAAAACATTTTTCTAATGACAAGAATGCAATTCATACAGCAAGCCCATGAGCTCTGGAACATCAGCATTCATCATAATAGCCAAATGTCCAAATTTCTTTTAAAAACAGTAAAACATTATAATAAGGATGATAAAAAGGAAGATAAGCCACACCCTTGTCGTTTAGGACCTTTTCCATCCGCAACCGGTGATAGAGAGGGTGCAGAACCATGCTGGACACAAACTAAGACAGCTCCCGGAGTGGGATGCTGTTATGCAAAAATGAGCTTTGTTAGGTATTTTAAGTGCTATTTTTCTTCTGCTAACTAGGTCTAATTAATCTCCCCTCATGATTATTTCTCTCCATTTGATATACGCAAGGAGATCAGCCTCACCGCTTGGAGCAGACCTCACTCATTCTGCCATTCCCCCGGACACAGCCTGACACAAGGAGCCTCTGGGCACACTGGGGACTACCAGGTACAACAGGAGGTGTCCCAGGAAGGACATTGCCATCATCCTCATCAGTTCAGAGAAGAAAACACTGCTTTAAAAGCCTCCCATCCCCTTTCACTAATTCCACAAACTCAAAAAGCTCTTACCAACTTCTGGATTAGGCTCCCTCCTCTCAGAGGTCACCGTCTTTGCTTGGTGCAAAATTCACCATCATTGCTCCCGTCCTCCCTCAATGAAAAGCCCGTGGGTAACTGGGCAGCCTGAGCCTGCCTGGCTAGTTATTCAGATTTAAGGACTGCAGCATCCAACTTCTCAATCACAAAGGCTACCATGGGCCTCCCATCCCTCCTGTGCCTTCGCCCAAAGACGGGGAAGGCAGAGGAGATCTCCTCCAGCTTTCCCCAAAAGCGCACTTAAAGCACTGTGGTGAAAGCACAGCCGACACAGCGAGCTAAAATGCCTTAATCAATTCAAAGGGCTGCAATGAGAAAGCCTTAAGTCACTCTACAGGGATTTGCTCAGTATTTGTCTCCTGACAGCTTTTGCTCCTTTTAAATACCGCAGTTTAGCTTTCCCCCTCACAGATGTTCAGAGAGAGAGGCAACGCAGCCCCACACACAGCTCTGAAGATGCGCAAGCTCTTTTCTTGAGAGAATTGGCTTCCTCGGTCAGAATGGGGCACTCGTTTCAAAAAATAAAATTTAAAAAAAATAATAGTAATAGTAATTCACCGGACACAAACTTACATCAGATTAAAAATAGCAGGAATGTCAGCAGTCGGAGCTGTCATTTGCAATAGTTATCAAGACGCAGGAAGTTATTTATTCCGTGGATCACATAAAGGCCTCTTTAAAAACAAAGATGAAACAGAAAAAAGCAAGCATGTTTACTGAGGATCGCTTTCCAGTATTATTTATCTGGCCAAGTTTGTTTATGAAGTTTTATAATAATTTGTCATGGATACATCTATGGGTTTGCGTCCACGGATCTGTTAAACAGCTGGCAAACTCCAGCAGACACTGCAGCCCTTGCTGCTCTTGCTTAATTTTTGGATTATTTTCAGTTTTGAAGCTATTACAGAGAATGTTTCCACATTTTCATTTTGTTTTAAAAAGAAATTAAAGTCTTCCCCCGGAAAGTCAGGTGTTTTCAAGTATTTTGTTTGTTGATTATTCATGTAGTCATAAATTACGCACAGTATTTGGCAAGCCATGCTTTTCTCTGTTAAAACGTTTGTTTTTACTTTTTCAGTTATTGTTTAGATCCTGGTCATAACATGCTTCAGGTTGTTTTGAACAGCAAAGAGGAAATAAGCAATATTTTAACTTATATCACACTGTAACTACATTAAGTGCCTACGCAGCAATACGCTGTCTATTCAGTATTTTCGACTTTCTTCCTGTCGGCTGCTGACTTACAACAGCAAGAAGATAATTCATAATTTCACACAGCTTTGCAACCTATAAACACAGCTATGATTTGGCTCACAAGCATGGTCAGAAAAAAAAAAAACACCACACACACAAAAAAAAAAGCAGCAAGGTACAGGATGTAAAAAAGAAGCAGAATATAAAGTAATTGTATTTGCTGAAGGTTGGTTTTCAAATCATAGAAAAAACAGCAACGCTCTTCTGGAATCGGCTCACACACCCCCAGGCATCGCAAGTAACACAGCTGGAAGAGGCAGAGCCCCAGCAAGGCACTGTTTGCCTACGTTCACCCTGACACTAAGGCAAAGAGTCGGAAAAGAGACTTTGAACTATATGCCATCCCCGCTGCTCGTCAGGATCATGGTCTGCTCTGGACATGATTACTAACCCGTTGTGACGCCTAAGAACATGCCCTCTGGATTAGCAAAAAGAGAGACATCATCCCAAAAGTCACACAATTCATACAAAACAGTCTCTGTGCCAAAGTAGAAATTACGGAACTACATTTCAGGAATTTCTCACAGATTTTTTTTTTCCCATAGGGTTAAGTTGGACATTATCTTTCAAGCATTCAATTCTCATGCAGCAGGATTTACGCCTCTCCTCCATTAGAGACATCTTAGGAATCCCAATAAATAACAGAGAAGAAACATGACTGTTTCACTACGTGTTTTCCTTTAGCCACCTTTGTGAAAAACGTATCTTCAAAATTTAAGAGTTCAAGCTTTGCCATAACATCACATTCATGCCTCAAGTCCTCCAAGCACACAGGCTCAAAAAACCAACTCTTTTTGTTCTCAAAAGGCAGAGTAAATGGCCTCACCTAAAAATACCTTATTTTGGATCTCCCTAACATGAACTTTGAAAGATCTCATTTTCTAGGAAAATAGACTTTTGATTCAAAAATAAAGGTGCTTGGCAAGATAACTCCCTCTCCCCACGGACATCTACAGTCTACACAAGCAAGCCTCAGTGCGCTACAGCCATCCAAAAATATCCTTCTTTTGGAGCTGGAACACATTTGCCAACTTACCTGCAGAACATTTCTGGCAGACCAGCAACAAGAGAACTCCTTTCCCCATCCCCAAATTTCAAGTGTGTAGCTAAATAAAAGCACAAGGAAACGTGCAAGAAAAAGCAGATCAGCATGTCTGTAAATCAGAAGAGCTCATGGACCTTTTCTACCTGTAAAGTTCCAAAGTTGCTATGTCAGCCCCCAAAACATAGAAACTGGGGACTGGGCTGAGCCAAATTATTGCCAACCGAGCCATACTTGTTGGGGCACAGACAGTTTTCCTAAAGATAAGACATTGTGCATCAATCAATTCATTTTTCTTCCCTTTCTTTCCCACCACCAGTTGTATATGTGCCAGGCTTGACACCAGGCATCACCATTCTCTATTTTCAATTTTACCTAAATTTTATTTTCAATTAAATTTAGGTATGCCAGCTTGACAAAGCTACATCAAAGGAGCCTGTCCAATACAGCAATATCGTATTGGAGCCTCTGTGACAAAGTTGGGAACTGAAGCTTCGGAAACATTGTGGCAGAAGTTGCGACTAAACATAAATAATTGCAGTTTATCTGCTTTAACACTTGAGCAATATTAAACATACCCACTTCACACTGCTTGGCCTTAAATAATAATAGTAAAGCTCATCTACCCTGCCCCTTCTCCATTCTTTCCTCTTCCCTTACTCCCTCCTTCCCTCCTCGAATAAAAGTAATAAAATCAGAGAAGGTAACAGAATAATTATGTGCTCGCAGGGCAGAGTCTGGACCTCAACATTTACAAGCTAGTTGTTGTTTGCTGCAAGATTTTGTATCTCTCAAAGAGACTACAGTTAACAACTGCTCTGATTTAACTACATGTTCCTCATTTACCTAAGAAGGAAAGGCAGCTGAAGGAAAGAAGAACGTTTCTTCCAAGACCGGCTCTGTAAAAAAGGTACTTCCAAAACTCAGTATTGGAGCAGTGAGTGACGGATCTGGACCTAATACCTTGAAGATACCTAGACACCAATTATTATTTTACCAGAGTCTAGTATCCCCTTACACACTCCTTTTAATAAAATTCTTCAGGCATCAGCTGAGTTCAGGACCTACCACTTAAAAACACATTGCATGCGTCAGGCTCAAATAATGGAAACTGGCAAAACGGACATGGGCTCAATCCTCCTTTTTCCTCCTCCGTCAATTATTCAAGGACCCCTCATTCACTCCTCCACTGCTGCCTACTTCCTTCAACGCCAGGCATGGCTGGGGCATCTGATAGGGAAGCTCAGAGTTATCTTTCTCAAAGTTTGCCTAACAAAAACAGCCAGCCCCCCCCCCCACGCACACACAAACACACACACATACATACATACACATTCAACGCATTTGACTGATTTTCCGAGAAGACTAGTATCTGTGTAATTTTGACAACAAAAATACAAATTTCCTTGCTCTACAAATCTTTTAAAACAAGCAAGTGATATTTTAAAAGAAAGGATGTTTTTTTAGCATTTCTCATCTATTTCCCTCTATTTTTGTGTTACGTATTCAAACGTGAAAACATTCAAGATTGAGCATGATCAACCAAAGCATTAAGATACGCATTCACCCCTAAGGGAGAGTCGTAGAAAAGTCTGTGACTCATACAAATCCCCCAGCTGCAGTGATTTCTAGCCAGTATGGCTGGCTAATAAAAGCCACAGAAACACATTTAAAACACGCTTAAGGGCCTTTTACCCCTAAGAAAGAACTTGCCAGAGAGCAGCAGTGACAAGGCGATTGCTCCCTGGCACAGCTAAGGGCACTCCACAACCTTTGCATCAGCTTCCAATGACTCCTCTGCATTGCCACAGAGGCTGCCCACCTTTGTCACCTCTCAAATAGCCTTAACTGTACAGATTTTCAATTTTTTAATCAAGTCTATTGGAAAACTCATGTCCTTTCTAGGGTAGTTGTTTTCAGCTTGAAGCCTACAGACTTTTAGGGCCTCTGAAATACTTTTAAAAGCCTTTAGAAGGCAGCTGGCTTAAATACACCTGCACCACAGGAAGAAAATAGACAATTTTAAATTGCTGACTCTACAAAAAAGAGCAAGAACTGCCTAAGATTAAGCCCAGCCCCCAGACTTTGTTGAAAGGCCGATTTAAAGGATAGGGCCAAAGGAGATTAACACAAGTACGATGTCAAAGTACACTCAAACAGCAACAGCTTCTTGACAAACACTGAGGGGTCATAAAAAACAGGACATGTAAGAAACCAATACCGCAGCAGAGAACTCATGCGGTCTGTGCATGAAGGAAAGCTCTCCCAGACCAGGGTCTGGCACCTGGTAAACTGCAGCAAACAGTTTTGGTTGTAGTGACGCAGCACAACTCACCAATCCCATAACCAGAAATGCAGCCAGCACAGATGATTTCAAAGTAAAAAAATCCTCTGAGAGACATATTGTCCAACAGAGAAGGCAACATTCCCATTCTTCCAAGCACTTTGGGACCTGGTGGTTCTCCTTTCAGCTGCCAGGAACCAGGGAGAGATGCAGTAGCGAAGTAGCGCACAATTTAGAAGGGGACATCCACAAACCCATCTGCAACGTTAGCAAGGGACAGGGAAAGACGAGGACTTGTAAGCTGCCTCCTCTCATTCCCGCCGTGAGGGGCAAGAGGCTTTTGGGATTGTTTCCTACAGAGAGACCTGTTGGCCCCTCACATGCAGGGAACAAACAAGAGCAGGCCCCAGGTTAGGAAGCTCTGCCAGTTTGTGGTCTTCTTCACCTAACAGTGAAAAGACATTGGGAGAATAACCCCCCACTAACAGCATTAACAGAGAAGGATTTAAAGACTATGACACATCTTTCTACAGCTGTTTCATTATAGCTGCTCAACGAGCCACAGTAGATACCAGTCACTTGGTGACACCGAGGGAAGGAGTGTTGGCCACTGAACCAGGCAATGCTTCCTTGAACACTTCGGGTCATCCACCTCCTCCGAGGCAGTCATGGGCTTACAGGGTGGTAGGAGCAGAGGCTGCCACTCAAGTTAAGCCATCTTTAAGCTGTTTCTGCTTCAAATGAATCAGGAACCTGCAGCCACAGCAGCAGCTTATCATAGAATCATAGAATGGTTTGGGTTGGAAGGGACCTTAAAGATCATCTAGTTCCAACCCCCCTGCCATGGGCAGGGACACCTCCCACTAGACCAGGCTGCTCAAAGCCCCATCCAGCCTGGCCTTGACGTCTCCAGGGATGGGGCATCCACAGCTTCCTGGGTAACCTGTTCCAGTGCCTCACCACTCTCACAGTGAAAAATTTCTTCCTAATATCTAATCTAAATCTACCCTCTTCCTTTTGAAGCCATTATCCCTCATCCTATCACTACATGCCCTTGTAAAAAGTCCCTCTCCAGCTTTCTTGTAGATTCTCTTTAGGTACTGGAAAGCTGCTATAAGGTCTCTCCAGAGCCTTCTCTTCTCCAGGCTGAACAACCCCAACTCTCTCAGCCTGTCTTTATGGGAGAGGTGCTCCAGCCCTCTGATCAAAATAGAGTAGCTTCAAAATAGAAAGGCTGCTTCTTCAAAATAGACACCCAGAGAGCATCCCTACAAGAGCTTCAGCCGAACTTGGTTCCTTGGTTCCTATTTCTCACGGAGAAACGTGGCCCATGACACACGAGTTTCCCCATGCAGAAGATACTCCTCCACACCTCAGTTGCCATCCCCTGAATCTGCATGTTACCGAACTCAAGCCCGTCACTGATCAAAATTTTCCTTCTCCTCTTTCCCCTCCTGCCCACACCAAGTTTACTTTATTTCTACCGGAATGACGATGTGTCCAGCAGCGGGACTGAACACTGGCGCTTTCCCCAGTGAAGAAACCAATCCCCCCACACACCAATTCCCAGTGGCAAAAGTTGCCAGTAAACACATTTCAACAATTCAATATATTCATTATGGACAAAATTTATGCTACTCAAGCCAACAGAAACTCTACTATTTATTTCTCTATATTCAACGCTCATTTTCTATTAAGCGGATTAAAACACTACAATTAATATTGCTAGTTCTACTGTATGAAGATCTGCTCTGCTTTGGTGCTATTTTACCTTTGTCTACATTTTGATACAACATGCTTGAATCTTTTTGTTTCCTTTTTTTTGGGAGATGAGTTTATTACCCATCCCACGAGCCCCAAAATAAGAGAAAAGTCTGTAAAGGCGGTATAAAGAGTACTTGTGAAGATTAAACACTGTAATGATGCTCGGGGGTCACACAGGAGGCTGACATCCTCACTGGTATTTTGGTTGTTGACTCTCTAACCACTTTGCAAAAGTCTAACAGAGCAATAAAAAACAGCCACGAAAAATAACTTGCTCTCTCAGATGCAGCCCTCCCAGATGAGTCGAGACACACAGACCTGCAACACGCAGTAAGTTGCCCTCCCTTATCTACAGCACCGCTGCTAACAGGCGCTCCCATCAGCCTGGTGCCTACTTGCATGTGGAAAGGTGGAGGGAGAAGAGGATGGAGGTGAGAAGATGCCTGGAGCCTCTGTCAGATGTTCGGAAAACAGCATTTTCTCTAGCACAGTGATGGAAGCGAACAGCAAGCGCCGTCCCTCAGCCATGGCAGCTCGCACACACATGCACACGCATTTCCTCCGGCTTCACGAAAACAATGAAGAGTGGGGAGGCTGGCTTTTATATAAAGTACCTACCAGCTATGTATAAAATTAGGAAAGCAGCTGCTTCAAAAGCTCAGTCACCCTTTTATCATCAACAGGGCTTTAATTAGTACCCATCTGCTTCCTGTTTTATACTACAGGACTAACTTTCACCTGTTTCAGCAAAACATCCCTTCCCCCCAATGCAAGCGTGTGCACACACACAAATACACACAAAAAGTTAGCAAACACCGTTACGCTTAAGTAATTAGCATCAGAAATCCTTGGTCTGATATCTGAGCTATTTATTTGCTTTTTTAAAAAGCTAGGCTTTGACAGGGTATCAGATTTCACAGCCTACACCTTTAATTCACACACGTTATATGCTTCACCATTAATATTAATTCCTTGGCACACAGGGACCAAAGGAGGACTGGAGCGCCGCTGTCCTGGCACTCTACCACGGAGATCCTGCCCAGAGGACTCACAATGGAAGTGTGGGTTTTTCCTGAGGTCCGTCACACACATGAAAGGATTTATGAATAAACAATGGCAAGGCTGATAGTTAAGAATGGATTCAAACTCACCCCATTGTTTGAGGAGAAGAAACAACATGCAGAAGAAAAATATTACTGAGGGAGGAAATAGCTTCACCTTTGAATTTCCTGACATTTTTCCTCCCACGCTTTTCCCCTTCACACGTCAATTATTTATTTATTTTGCAGGGAGAAGACAAGTGAAAGTTAAGAATGCCAGCAAAGCTACGTGCTGTCAGACCTGCCCACCTCTCCCGCACGGAGGAGCTGCCAGAGCTTGAACGCTTGCCAGGAGCATGGTACCCAAAGAGCCAAACAAGTGAAGCACCAGGAGAAAGAATCGCTTGGCAATGGCCGAGCAAGGAGCACCGCTTGCCTGCTCAGCTATAGGAATGGGAAGAGGGGCGAGTGCTGCAAGGAACAGGCTTCCTATGGACTCTACATGAATTTTGTGAGTATGCAAAGCTTTCTCGAACTTAAAGCTGCTCACTGTAGAAAGTTCTGAGCACACCTTTAGCATCAGCCACCACCTCCAATGATGCTTCTGCCAAAATAAGCCTGGCAACCGCTCAACTCATGCTCCAGTTCTGGAGTGGGAGGAGATCATTCTCTCTGTACAGTTAGAAACCTCATCTGCCAACAGCTTTCCCAGGTGCACAAAGCTGACCTAACTATTAGAATCATAGAATAGTTTGTGTTGAAAGGGACCTTTAAAGGTCACATAGTCCAACCTCCCCTGCAATGAGCAGATTTTCCCCCATAGCAACTTGAAGCTGCTTCCTGAGGCTTTTGGACCTGCCTGGCTGCAGGTTCCATGAGATTCACCTCCAGAAGGCTATTTTGGAAGACTCAGAATTTTTTCCATTCATTTGAAATCTTAAAGCATTTGCTAGGTTGGGGATTTAACTCCTCAGAGACTGGCAATTAAGTAGGAGAGCCATGAGAACAGGAAAACTTATACGCTCCAGTATCAACCATGGCAAGTACATTTATTCCCCTTTCTCTCCCACTCGGTGAAAAAAGAGCAATTCTTCTGACATCTTCTTTATTAGGGTACTTTTCCATTTCATTCTTCGGAGTTGGAAGAAAAAGATAAGGATAGTACAAACACTGAAAAGTTAAAAAAAAATAAATTAAAAATCTCAGTAAACAGAATTTCAGCAGTTAACCTTCGATGTAGCTACTCATGGTGTGTTACCATGAGCAACCAGCCTACAATATCTTCCTATGCCCCCTACACGATCACCCAAGGGGAGATGACATTGTTGGCAACACCAGAAGGGTCAACACTAACAACCCAACTCTGAGTATTCAGACTAGGTGCCCCAAGAAATTTATTTGTAGCACACTGTCATTTGTTATTAAAACAGCACACCAAAGTACCATCTACCTCTGTACATATATACAGAGGGGGGAAATGGAGAGATTTGTCCAGCATCACACAAGTCCGATAAAGAATAAGAACTGTCATTCAAAAGTAAAGATTGAGCCTTGGTTTTAAACCTCCAACTTCTGAAAGTTCTCACCAACTCTTCTCCCATATCATTAGCAAAGGCAACATTTAGTACGTACACTAAGGGAAGTACTAGTGAAGGCAACGAGCTGTCTCTAGAGGAAAAAAATCGAATGAAAACAAAGGGGCTTCCAGGCACAATGCTCTGAGCAAATGAAATCTGTGAGAAAGGATGGAGCAAAATGAGCACCAAATGTGAGAACTCCAGATATTCATTGGAAAAGAAAAGGTGGCTCACTTCTAACTCAACTGCTGCAATCAGATATGGAAAGAATAAGTGTGCTAGAGTCTTGGGCTTTTTTTAAAAAACATTTTATAGATTTTGTTTATTGATAAAACCGAATAATCAATTTTCTACTTAAAAAAAAATTATAACCTTGTGTTTTCACCTAGAAGATTACACCACCACTTAGATATTTTTCCATGATATCTCAAGCAACATATTACAAAACTTCATCCAGGACTGAAACAACAGATTGTCTCAAGAGCAAATGACAAAATATTTGTACCAGAAATCCTGGCAACGTTGTGTGCAGATGGGTTTCTGAAAAACGGGGTTCCAAGAATAAGTCACCCGTGGTTCCAAAAATAAGAGTTAAATTCAAACAAAAACTGGATGTTCACTTAGCAGGGCACTGCAGTCCCTCCCCAGGGTCCCACCCTCACCACACACACGAGACACTTGCTAACCACAAGCGTCTGAAGTCTGAATTTCAGCTAAACAAGCGAGACTGGGGGAATGCAACCAAGTTCAATGTCCTGGCCGCGTAACCCAGAAAATAGCACGCTACAGGGTGGCCAGCCATTTTACTGCCGATGGACTCCAACCTAAGCATCGGGGCAGCCCCAAAATCGCATGGCCACCATCTACAGGGGCTCTGAGCTGCAGCACGAGAGGGACCATCCTATCAAGCCGGGCCAGGAAGATGCCTGCCTGTGGTCAGGGATGCGGGGATGCTGGTCAAGTCTCAAAACCTGCCTGGGCACAGCTGGGACCCCCTCCAAAACACTTGCCCTCCCCAAAGCACCAGGGCAGGCGCCGTGTGAACTGAGGCACAGAGACATGTCACGCTTCGGCGGGGGGGGGGAGCACTGGAGCATGACTGCACCACTGCAGAAACAGATGCCTGAGACTACCCTTATAAACAGGGACGGAGAAATTTAAAATCCACAGGTTATTTCTCCTCCTCCTCTTTTTTAAGGGGAATCAGAAGCAAAGTTCATAGGACAGTACTGACCTTTTTTTAAACAATTCTGGGTTTTGGGACGCACTGCTTTCAAGGCTCTGTTTGGTTTTGAGAACCTTACTCAGCCAGCCGACCATGTTTACTGTATGTTTTTTGTTTTTACTGTCAATAGCTACTGACCTGATAGGGAATTCAACGGTATTTTGAAACAAGAGGAAGAAAATGGATCCTTGTTTTAAAAGACATATTTAGTCAATATATTCAATCCCTAGGATCTAGAGCATTCAACAAACTTTTCACAAGTACCTTGTCTTCCTTGGCAATGGCCAACTTCATATATATAAGTACTTTTCATAAAGGCTATGCAAAGCTAGTGATGTTTGTTAGGAGACAGGCACACATTAACAGTTCTAGCCTGAGATGAAAAAGCTAACACAAATTTTTTTGAAATTCGGCACTCAACCGAGACCAAACTTTTCCGTTAAGATGATTAAATATCTGGCTTGACATATTTTGCATAAAAGACTTAAAAACATAATATGGATATGGGGGAAGGAGAAGTGAAACAAGAATGGGATAATGACATTTCATGGTAACAGAGAGCATTACAGTCTGGTGCACACAAGCTAACAGTACCCTCCCTTTCCTTTCTTCCCCTCCGTATTTCCCTCTAAATATGAAGTTTATAATTAAACTTTTTTTTTTTTTTAAGTTTACAAGATGACATAAAAATCAAGGCTTAAAGTAAAAGCTTGGTCATACTCAATAGAGCCCAAAGGAATGTGATAAGAGGAATAAAAACAAACTCAGCACCTCATAACATCAGCAGATACAGTACGCACCTATATTTTTGGTTATAATAATTACAAAGCCACACACTGATGTTTATTCATTCTCTGACGTAGTGTAAGCTTCCAACTTAGGATCCCGAGTGTTCAAGAAAACCCAAAGCTGTTGGTGTTACCACAGCAGCCGTCTAAAGTATACACTATTCTCAGCATATAATTAGTTCAAATGACAATTAGACCAAAACTTAATTTCTGCCCCCTGAAGAGTCAACAATAATGCACCAAGCTGATGACTTTAGAAACTCAACCACTTTCCAGAAGTTTACTGCCTCTCCATCGTATTCATCTTACTTTGACCAAATACATTTATTTGCATTGGATAGTCATGTGCAATTTTTGTTGCTTCAACTCATTTAAGGCTTACTTAAGCTGCACTGCAAATTTCTCTTAAAAAAGACACACGTGCATACATAAGAAGGCTTGAATTAATGCTCATCCAACATAACTTTGTTTTGAGTAGGTTGATCACTGGACAGAACCTGCAGATGTCCATACAGGTTACTGCTGCCAAGAGATACACCTGAATTCGAAGGCTCTCTGCCACAAGTACTTACTGCATCTAAATAAGCATTCATTGGATCTATTAAACAACCTGCTTACTCAGGACGAGAAGTATTACATGCTAATTCAAAGTTTTGTCAAACAAAAGTAGTCAAAACGTTCTACCACAGTTAAAAAAAATACTTCTTCTTTAAAGATCTCTTTTCTTCCTTGAAATATTAGGCTAAATGAGAAAAGCAAAACATGCAGCTCTGAGCAGTTCAAATAAGGAATAAGGGAAACACCTACGGGAGCACAATAAGACCTGCAGGGGCTCAAAGGCCAGTGAAAAACAAACAGCCCAACTCCACCTGATATTTTTTTCTTTAGAAGAGAATCATGGGAAGGGCCATTCAGTGACAAACCAAAATCAAACGACAATGGACCTAATGGACCCCACGGAAACACAAACTCTGCTTCAGAAGCTCTGGACTTCAAGAGAAGCGGGAAGAGGGTTCCCTGCTAAAGAGGAGAAACAGCAACGTGACCAAGTAAGACCTTATTGCATCCTGCCCCCTTCCTATCTCACCTGGGGGCAAAGTTCAGCAAAACTGGATGAGCTTATAAACTGCTAAACTGCAGATGACTTCCTTTGGTATGGGGAAAGGCAGAAGACATGGCCCTGAAGCACAGACGTGCATGCAAATACCAGCTGTAGGAGGACACCAGCAGCTTCACGCTCATCCTGAAACCTCCTGCAGCTGAAGACAAGCAAGGGCTCCCCTATATGCTTAACTTCTAACAGCAAAAGAATCACCTTCTAACACCTTTCTTAATTTTGCAGCTGGGCATTGTAATAAGAACATAAAACAATAAGAACTAATACATTTCTTAGAAATTTCAATCTTTTAGAAATACTAAGTACGTTAAAACTAGCATTTTTGAGCCATCGGCGTAACAGTAATCTTAACTGATATAGCACTACTGACCCCCGGTTCAGTCAGAAATTACTTATTAAGGGCTGCTCTCCATTATGAAAGAGCTCAGATTTTCAAAGCCAACATTTACCTGTAGCTGTGTCTGACTACTAACATATCCTCAAGTCGGATGTACTGCTAGCAAAACTCGTAAGCACAGCTGTGATGAGGCATCTTTCTGCATCCAACTAGAAAGGTCACTTTACTTTTAAATTGATTCATTTAACTTCAGTGTCATTTACTCCTGTAGTATCTCAATCACAGCAAGAACGCACTTCTTTAGGCCACAGATTGATGATACATTATAAGAAGGAAGGAAGAAAAATTCGTTTTCTATACTAGTGCAACAAGACCACTCACTTTCCCTGTAAAGTGATGTTACCTATATTACACTTCTCGAAAAGGGAGAAAATCATCTTCTAGAAACTTTATTACAGCCAGCAGTCATTGGACTCACAGCCACCTAATCTTGCCAACTGGTGGGTGCTTTGTATTACAAACATAACCACAGACAAGACAAGGTAGAACCAAAGGTCCCCAAATTCAGCTGGTCATGACACCAAGGCCAACAGGACTACAACAACCCGACAGCAACTTCATTACTTTTCCCTGCCTCCAGCCCAACCACAGGCAGCTTCTTGCCACCACAAGCACAACGGTGACGTGAGCAGAGTGTTGCCCAAAAGCCAGGGATGCAGCACACTGGAGTACAGACACATGGAGTTATGCCAAAATCCCCAGAAAACAACCTTGCTCTATTTTATTTTCCGTGGGTTTCGTCTGGCCGATCTTCCCCGATAATCCTGCCCAAATTGGTTCAGAGCAGCTTTGTGGAGATGAAATCACCCCTCAACTGTTCCCCATCCAACCCAAACCAAGGCCAGGCTGCAGCATTTTTAGGAGATCAAACCTCTTCATCTGACAGAGGTCACCCTACAAGGCTAGTTCAGTTTTTCTGTTGCCGTATTTTACACATTTTCACTTTAATCCTTGAACTTGGCTGTACCCTTTGGATCGCAGGGCTCACAACACAAGGGAGCTGTTCATGCAGGTTCACTTTGATAAAAAAATTAGGTGTTAACATCGTATTTTACTATTACTTTCTTGTGTTATGGATTATCCCATCAACACAGGGATTGCATCCCATCCTACTAGGCCTTCTACAGAGGGAGAGACACGGTGGCCTCTCATGCAAGGGGTTACAATCTGAGATAGGAGAATATAGCAACAGACAACTGGTGATAGGGAAGCAGCCCAAGGAATCAGCACGGGAACATGCATCTGCCAGGAAGTAGTAGGAGCATACCAGCAACCCAGCCGGTCACCAAGGTCTTTAAAACACTACAAAAACTTGAAATGGGCGGATAATGAAGCAGTTTCATGGCAGGTTTCTCTCCAACAAGAGAGACCACCAAAATAGGTTTTGTACAGGTGCATCAAGTAGGCAAAGTAGATACCGCAGGCAAACTAGAAGCTCGTGTGAACATCACAGGAGTGAGTAAAAGTGGAAGGGAAAAATAACAGTAGGTTAAATGAGGCCCTGAAAGTGAAGATGAGACACTCAGACAGAGGGGAGGAGGTGGTTAGGCAGGATGCAGCATGGCCCAGGAAGGGATATGGGGTGCCGTCTTTGCAACCACACTGTGAATGGACACGAGCATGGTAAAGGTGCTTTTCGCATGGTTAGAAATAGAGTGGAAACACAGAGCAGCTTCTGGCTTGTCAACAGTGATCTCCAATTTGTTTCAAATTTGCTTCAGATCTTTTAGCAAAATTGAAAGTGATCACTTGTTTTCATAACACCACCTCATCAGGTCCCTGACACTATCTCCGCTTTTCCCTAGGAGACCACCATTTCCCTGTTTTAAGAAAAAACACCTTTACTGTGACAGTAATTAAACAGTGGCAAAAGTTGCCCAGAGAGGCTGTGGAGTCTCCACCCTTGGAGACACTCAAAACCCAGTCGGACCTGGTCCTGAGCACAGCCCTAGCAGATCAAGCTGTGAGCAAGGGGCCGGACCGGAAGATCTCCCAGAGATGTCTTCCTGCCTCAATTCCCATGTGATTCTGTGACTTCTCCCTTAGCCTATCTCCACTGATAGTCATCTTGGAGGCTCTAGCACTGCCACGGGAGGGATGGCTGCATACCCTGTCTCAAACAGCACTTTGAGCCATTCTGCCTCTGACCTCTTTTGACAACTTGGGCCATGGCAATTCCAAAGGAATTCCACTCTCTGTATTTTATGAAAAGTATGAAAGACTTTCAAATACTGAAATGGAAAATTACAAGGGGCATCATGTTCCCAAACCATCTTGGACACTGACTCATCAGTGTCCGAGCTTTCCAAACCCATGTCAACGCAGCTCCAATGTACTCTTATCCACCCCTTGAAACAGAGCTGGCCCAGCACAGCTTTGGTTTACCCTGCTCTGGAGCAGGTTTCAGTGAGACGATGGGCTTTCCCTGAACACTATAGTAGTCAAATAATGACTTCTCCATAGAGCACAGGATGGATTGAAGAGCAGACAGGTTGAGGAGATGTTACTGTCTCTTTACTTAGGAAACCGGTGTTCAGACACAGTCACTGTATTTCAGCTACTATACGGATAAAGTTTAAATCACCGTTAATTAAAAGGCCCAGACAGCTATGAGCGTGCGTCTGAGGAGTTCTGCACAAACCAGTAGCGAGCCTCGCCTCACTCCCTCTACACCCCAGGGACATCCATCAGCCTCAAGGCCCCTCTGAGAGGATCAGGGGT
This sequence comes from Rissa tridactyla, assembly GCF_028500815.1. Classification (NCBI taxonomy): domain Eukaryota; kingdom Metazoa; phylum Chordata; class Aves; order Charadriiformes; family Laridae; genus Rissa; species Rissa tridactyla. The sequence continues at coordinate 31,547,920 of NC_071466.1, forward strand.
GCGTTGTCAGTGGGGGTGTCCAGCTCTTCTTGCTTCAACCTGCAAGGAAGGCATCAGAAGGCAACTGTGGTCTGGGTGTTGTTCCCAGTACTTTCGAGCGGCAGGACAACTTTATGGTCACAGGCTCTCATTTCAGCAACAGTAAGGCTGCGGAGAAAGTAATACATGGGTCAGAAAAATAATGAAGACACTGGCAAAGCAACTGGTGCTTTGGGTAAGGGAAGTTCACCCAAAACAGCGTCAAAGATTGCAAGTATTAATGTTCTTGATGTTTATACTTATAAACTTTTTTTGGCATGTGAACTTCTCCCAAAGAAATTATTCTCCCGAAGAAAATACTTAGGTAGAAAAAGCAGAACTATTACAAAGTGATATCCATCAATAAAGACAGATCAGCAACTTCCTTCAAATTCATTTGCATTAAGCATTCTAAAAAGCATTTCTTTTTCTGAAGAAAATGTTCAGTATAAATTCTAATGCATTTTCAGCTCATTACCTCCTGATGCATTCAAATGCCATCAACAAATAAAGACAAGAAAGAAGAAATATCTCTCTCTTCTCTCATTTATCATTAAGGAAGTTTGGTATGAAGTCTACCCTAAAAAAAAAAAAAAAAAAAAAAAAAGGAGGAATCAAATCCCACAAGCTGTAGCACACCCCCAGAAGAGAATACAATTCTTAATGAAAGGAATGCAAATAGCTGTCATAGTAGATAGCTTTCACAATGGACTAACTTATTAATTTATTTTTAAAGCAAGATCATAGGAGAGAAAAAAAAAATCTTCCACACCAAAGTGAATCAAAACACCATTTTGATTAACCACAGCTAAGACTGTGCAGTATTACTACAGATTTCTGAAAGAAAATTCCAAGCATGTTCACAAAAATCAGACTATTTTGATTTTTTGCCAGACAGGCTACCTTCCAAGAATAAAAGTGTGGGAAAAAATGCTAGTACAGTGACAGAACAACATCCCCACTTCTCACTCCTAAAAAAGAGACAAACTGAAGACAAAATGAAAGAGTTGACAATTACTTGGTGGATCTTAAAGCGCATGTATTCCAAGAACCAAGGTGCGATAATATGTGATGTCATCTGGAAAAGCAGATGAAAAGATGGAACAGAGTGTCTAAAAAAGCACCAAGATTCTCCTGAGCATTTATCAATGGCAGATACTAGAAGTAATGAAATTTATGGATGAAGGCATTTTTCTATTAATTACTCTGAAAGGAAAAATATTATTAAACTTCAAATTATACTTTCATTGCCAAGGGTGGGTTTGGCTTGTTGGTTTTTTTTTTGTGGGGAGGGTCTGATAAATTTACTTCTCTCATTTCTTTTTCACGGTCAATGCAGAGATGTCTTTAACACACAAACTATGTAGGTTCCACCAACCTACACTTAACATTTTAAGTGTAATCAAATTAGCATTGTCTCAGGCGTATCGAGCCCATAAATTTTTAAGCTGCTGTAAAGCAAGAGTCACTTAATGCAACTTTTTGTTTGTAAGGAACCGGGCAGTACTTGATGGTGTAAACATGGCCACCTGTCTCTCTCCGAGTCTTCACGTATTGCGCGAGAGCCAGCGTGAACATTTGTTCGCCTGAAATGCTCGGCATATGGTTGAACTGACAATTTAATAATATCTCGATAAGGATGTTGCCAGATTTTTGGCGGGAGATAAGCATGTTTTATCATTAAATATTTGTACTGCAGTAGCACCCAGAGACCCTGAGCAGAAAAGGGGCCTCGTCGTGCCAGGCACAGAGGCTTACGGAGTCAGTGACCCAGAAAGCTGACAGCCCAGGATAACCAGGCTACAAAAAGAGACTGAGGAGGGCATGTACTACGTGTAACACGCTGGAAACAAGCCTTCCTCCCAAATATACCTACACCTACCCATTAAGGCTTCTCCTACAAGTCATAATTGATCTGGAGGCAGAAATTGGAAGGAACTACCCTGCACCGACCTCCCCACCGTGCTGAGAAACCACAATGAATTTCATGGGGGAGGGGAATGGTTTATCTTCAATACTTTCTTCTTCGTGCATCAGAAAACCACATTTGAAAGGCAAAATCAAAGTGGGCATTCCTTTTCTGGATATAACAATTAGCGGCTACATTAACAGCACAACACACAGAAGCTTTGTTTCCGACAAAGTTTCCTTTAAAACGCTGCACGTGAACATTGCTCTGGCATTGCAGATCATTCTACCTGCAAGATTTACAGCGTACTCTTATTTACAGCCCACGATCCAGTGAAAATCCCTCTTCCTCTCTCCAGTTCCATGAGTACGATTTTTTGTTCCCAGGATATCTTCTATCCTCAACAACCAAGTGAAAAGTGAATAGAGGAAAAGGATAAAGCATGAAATTGGGTCTTGGGATACCTTCGTTCCATTCACACTGCTAAAGCCAAGTTATTTTTGTAGACATACTAAAAATAGTTCTCCTAGGCTGTGCATTAAACCCAGTGGCAACCCCATAAGAATGGAAAACAACCCCCTGTATAGCAAAGATGTCCAAGTTTTACCCTTCAAACAGTATTTCCTACTCAGTGATTTCTTATGAAAATGGGCTTTAAATCAAACCACGTGCCAGGAGACTGAAAATAACTATGGCCCATGGTACAGAAAAAAGATGAGAGCAACAAAAGTTTCTATTCAAAAAGAAACTGTATGCATGGAAACTTAGCAGCAAGACTAAAAAAAAAAAATTAAAGACCTCATCACCAGTAGAAACGTCTCAAGTCTGATTGATTCACCTTAATCTTTAGACAATGACACAATGCATTTTCTCCACTTTTACATCCACGACATGAGAATAACTGCTGCAGAAACAGGATTTTAGCACATAGATGTTACATGTCTCCTAAAGGCTGCAGGCAATTAAAGCATCTGCCTTCGCAGCAGCACTGTTATTTGTGTATTGGCCATTCTACATGGGTTTGGGTTGGTTTTTTTTTTTTAATATAAACACATCATACACAAATTAGCAACAAAACACTAATATTTATATACATATATACATACATACATATATACGCATATACCATCACATGTGTGTGTATATATCCTTAGATGAGGAGACTTACATTGCAGAACAGCTGGCAACACCTCCTTTTCCCCTTCTCCCCCCCCAAAGGAATAAGCAGGGGCAGGCCCAGATAACTTACTTTCATCTCAGTTTCATACCAACACACAAATTCTAGAATATTTTTGCCTGGCATGCATTTTCAATTGCTTTTTGTGTACCACATTTGCTCCGACTCCATATTTAACCAAAGGTTTATATAAAGTAAGCCATAGCATTTTAACCTGCCTTCACAAGCCCCGTTCACCGCTGACAAGTGAGCTCTGTCCTTATTGCTGCTTGCAGACGTGTCTGCACACCCAAGTCAGCTTTATTCTGCCTTCCTGCTTCTAGGACTTGAGGTAGTATAAACGAGATACCATTTCTAAGAAAGTTAAAATGGTTTTGGTGAAAGGTATTCTAAAAGACCAGAGACCCTTACTACCTTTTTTTCCAAAATAGCCAACAGGATTAATTTATTTAATATTTTTGCGATTTCTTCCTCTTAACAAGAAATATGACTGCAAGCTTCAACAGCAGCAAGTACCTTCTTGATGAAGACTGCCAGCTTGTAAAATTTAACAAGCATGTTATGCGCACCAATGACAGTAATACTACCTCGTATTTTAGGAGCCCAATGTGACACCATTAGCATTACTTGCTATTCATTTAATCTAACGTGACAAATGAAGAAAATGAAAATATAGTATTTATGAAGATAACGTACATAACTTGAAAATTCAGTGTGTTCCAGCTATCCATCTACTTTAAGTTATAATTACATGCTTTCCACAAAATTCAAAGCCCTTGCTTGAATGTGAAGGTGTTTCACTGGACAGATGCATGCCTTGATCTTGAACTCTAAATACAATAGGTCCCAGGCAGAGAAAAGACTGGAGTAGAAGGATCTTAGGCCTAATTCACTAAAGGAAATTTTTACAGTCTGAAATTCACTTTTAAAATATCACTTGGCTGCAGTCAGATAGCAAACGGAGCCTTGCAGTGATAAGCGCACTCAGATGAATTGTTTTTAATCCCGACATTAGGTCTGACGGCTCAAATGTCTCGCGTTCCCACCAGCTCCACCTCACAGACCCCCTGCCATGGGTACTGCCTGCTTCCCCCCCCCCCCCGCCCATCAGTCCTTTCCCCCGCGTTTGAGAAACCCAGGCACAGCTTCCCCCGGACAGACAGGGATACTAGGGGGGAGAAATCCTTTTACAGCTGGAGCTCCTCCCCGCTCCTTCCTCCCTGCGTTCGCTATCATTATGCTGTAAAACAAACTGGAGGGGAGATGTCGGGATAACAATCACAGGAAGAGAGCTTGTGACAGCCTGGCCGCAGAGTTACGGTGCCCCGAGATGGGAGGGCAGAGGTCCACGCAGGAAACGATGCCGAGACCAGGACCCTGCCCCGGCTGGCAATGGGCCTCTCAGGGCGATAAGTTTCAGGGGGCGGAGGGAAGAGGAGGAGGAAATGTTATTTTGCTCTTTATGGTTTTAAAGGAATCGAAGTACAGGGTGGTGTAGAGCCGCTGCAGAGCACAGGCTGCAGGGCTTTTGCATTTAGGAAGGATCCCAAGGATTCGCCGTTAGAAAAGCTCGCTTTGCTGGGCTCTGCGCTGCTGCGAAGCTCGCAGCGGGCTCCGCTCCGCAGCCATTTAGCACCACACGAGGAATTCGGGCGTCTCTCTCGCTCCAGTCGGGAAAAATTTCAGCACCACCTCCCATAGAGGAAGGACTTCTCTGGCTCCCAAGATGACTTCCAACAGCGGCAATAAGATAGTCCTTTAAAGAAATGCCTCTGCCAAACCAAAAACACGGCTTCCAAGGGACTAGGGTGCAGTTGTCTGCTGTGTCTCCAACATCATTAAACATTGACTACAACCGAAACCATACAATAAGGAATGAACTAATATTTTCTTTTAAAATAAATACATGTATTCTAGATGATTCAGAGTAATGTGTGCTCTAAATTAAAAAAATTCTTGTGAAAGGATTTCAGATTATGCTAAACCAAGTTATGCCCAGTCCTTTCTGGTGACCGCGCACTCTCTCCCCTCACCTTCTGCTGGAGGAGAAACAACAACATCACATGCTGCACTGCAGGTCTGGGACGGGACAGATGTTCAGAAACACTCGGTCACGTGTTCTATCCTGTTTTCCACATTTCTAACTTCATGCCATTTATTTATACATTTTGAAATTCCAATATAAACATGAGTTTATATTAAAAGCTGCCCATTCTGGCAATAGCGGAGCTTGGCATTTTGTTTACTTATACATACTGGAATAGAAATACGACTTTTTGTGTTTCTCTACCCCATTTCAGTCAAAACTGCTGTTTGCCCACGCCATTCACAGCAGAAACAGTGGACTTTGGCTGTGCATATTCTCATACTTCTGGTAACAGCTTCCCTTATATTTTACAGCCCTTCTAGCGTGTTACTGACTCCAAGGGTGGTTTTGAATTCGGCCTCCCCGCATAAACGCCTCTTTGAGAAGCTCTAGCCTGGCACCACTTTCATGCTGATGCATGTGATAGAGGCCAAAGTCTCAAAGCTATAAAACCCAGCAAGTTCAATCACCCACGGGAGCAGGAGGCACAGCAATTCTGCCCACACATTGCTGCAGAAAAAAAAAAAAAAAAAAAGCATACCCAGACTTCCTGATCCGATTAGCAATTCTGGCATCAAACCCTCACCCAGACAGAAGTACGTGTGACTGATACTTGCCTAGGACCAGCTCGAGGTTTCTCAACAGCATAGGCAAAATTTAATGTGGTGGCATTACCAGGTTGGTAAGTGGGAAGCTGAGAACAGCTCCAAAAAGGTGTTTTCCATTCCCTGCAGCATGACATCCTCCATCCATCTACGTCATGCTCATTCCCACTGCAACATGCCCATCCCCTATCTTCTCAAACTCAGACTCATTCCTTCTACAAAAGCTGTTCATTCTCCACCTTGCCCTGCTGCAAAATCCTTAATCATGGTCAGGCAACTCTCAGGCTACTGCGGCAGGGAATGACACACCAGACTAGGATTTTCTTTGCCTTGGGGAAAGGAGGTGGTGGGATGGGACAAAAGCAGCAGGACTGAGTCGGGCTTTCTTCTTTTACTGCTGTCTTACAAAGCTGCAGTGATGACTGATGCTGCTGAAGAGGGCCTTCCTCCCACAAAAATGCGGGCTGCTCCTCCCGGTGTGGCAGAGGGCTGTGTGGAGGAGAAGTAAAATAAGCCATCTGGGCACTAGGTCAGTCCCCACAGCCTCTGGTTCAAACAACGCCAGCAGCCATCACCCTGCCAGCTTGACCCATGCCATAGCATGCCCCGACATCCCCACATGACTTGCACAAGGGCTGGTGTTCAAGGATGCAGGAAGGTGTCTGCACCCCAGCTGTGTAGAAACCATCATCAGAAGGTCCATTTCCTGACAGGTGTAAAGAAAGAGCCACTAGCTGCAATGCAGAACCTCCTTCTTAGAGCAGCTTTTTAGGGTGCATATTTTGTAACAGAGGGGAGGTAACAGGAATGCTGTAGTGAGGAAGAATAAGGCATTTTTAATTTTTATTTTTTTTTAAAAAGGGATGGGGCACAGTTGCACAAAGCAATGGAGTTCTCCATCCCAAGAAAAGCACATTGTGCAGACAATGCACTCAAAGAAAAGCATCGTTTCCATGTCCCAGAAAGACAGACGACTCAAAACTGCACCTAAATACTTCCTACAATGCAACTGCATAAGACTTCTTTGCTGCCTTCTACGATTTTCCATGGATGTCACCTTGTGGGGTAGAGGCTTCTTAGCTGGATATTCAGTGGTGGGTTCACAGAGCAAGCAATGGCTCAAAGAAAGGGGGTGAGTGGAGATCCAGCGGCAATAAAGATCACACCATGGTTTCTGACACATTATGGTTTGGGTTTTCTCTGCACTGTGAGCTCAGTGCTCTCTCACTGTCGTCTTTTTAATGAAATAATACACTTCCTAGAAAGACCCTTCCTATTAAATATTTGGGATCACTACCACAAATAGGGTCTAGCAAAATACTGCTCACAGAATTTTTTTTCAGTCTCCATGTAGGACAAATCCAGAAGTGGTCCAATTATAAATACTTGTTCTTAGAGGAAAAATTCAAATTTTTATTAGTGAATGCTCCCAAGTTTTCCCCAGAAATATATGGAAAAATATACATATATATTCAGCTACAGTTTCTCAACAAAAATTCTTATCGTAAAACAAATGGCTTGAGAGAGGCCCACATACTTAAGCTTAATACAAATCTAGCTTGATATATTGATGGGAATATGAGGTTGGTAGGATTTAATTCATTCTTAGCCTTAAACCAGTCTTTCATAGTAAGTGTGAAGCTAATAATATCAAACAACTGTAGTAGAAAGATGTTTAGCATGTGTAAATTAGAGTTAATCATCAGTACATTCCTACCTTACGATTCTAAAGCTGCCCATTATCCAGCACTGTGCATCCAAGGGAAGACGTAACCCCTATATGTTTCTTTACTAACCTGGATTTAAGTACCTAGAATTTAGTCCTGCAATTCGCATTTTTATCTCAACGCTTTTTCTCTCAGAACATGCGCAATGACGTCTTTGCTATTTCATAAATTATTTGCGTCAGTCTTTTGAAGTTTTAAGGAAAGCATCAGGCAGAAACTGTCTTAGCTGGATACATGGCTTGCCTAGAAAAGGACTTGTAGTAACAAACATGCAATGCAGTGCTACAGCCAGACTAAGTAACAATAGCAGAGAAAATACAAAGTGTTTTGACAACACAACAATCTTAAAAAAAAAACACACTTTATAATCCCAAGGAACACCTACGTTTACCTCCTTTGTTGATACACATACAAGGGTAATTTTAGGGCTACCAAGATGATTAGGGGACTGGAGCACCTCTCTTATGAAGAAAGGCTGAGGGATTTGGGTTTCTTCAGGCTGGAAAAAAGACGACTGAGGGGGGACCTTATCAACACGCATAAATACTTAAAGGGTGGGTGTCAGCAGAATGGGGCCAGGCTCTTTTCAGTGGTGCCCGGGGACAGGACAAGAGGTAATGGGCACAAACTTGAACATAGGAAGTTCCATCTCAACATGAGGAGGAACTTCTTTACCCTGAGGGTGGCAGAGCACTGGAACAGGCTGCCCAGAGAGGTGGTGGAGTCTCCGTCTCTGGAGACATTCAAAACCCGCCTGGACGCGTTCCTGTGCAGTCTGCTCTGGGTGATCCTGCTCTGGCAGGGGGGTTGGACTAGATGATCTCCAGAGGTCCCTTCCAACCCCTACCAGTCTGTGAATCGGTGATTTACGGAGAACTATACTAGTTGCATACTTAAGTTTCTTCTGCATGCAAATATGCAGAGATTATGCATTTATGAAGAAGCATCTTAAAAGACAGACTTCATACACAGAGCTGCCCTGCCTCCAAAAAAAAAAAAAAAAAAAAAGAAAAGAAGGACAACAAGAAGACCAGTAACTTTGCTTGCCTCTTCTATCATACAATAAGTTAGAAAGTCTATGCCTTCAGCTATCATACATTCTTGCACACACTAGAGCTTCAACACAGCTAGTGAAAGTTCCTGGGCGATTATGATGAACTGCTTGTACCTCCGATTTTGCCATTTCCAAGGAGCCTGAAGCTACCAGACTATCTCTGCTAAGTTTTAATCCGTATGCTTTCTTGTATCCTGATTTTGACAACATGAAGTACCACATACCACCTCCCTAAAGATGATTTAAAAACAAACCACCAAGTAGAATTTGCAATGGAAACCTACTAAGCAGTCTTTCTGATGCCTTACTCAAATTAACCTGCACACTTAAGTGGGCAACCTACATTGGTTAAACAACCAATTATTTTGACTCCCATCAAACATCTGGTATTGCGTATATCCAATATTGTGAGACAGAAATGCTACAACGCTGGTGTACCTTCTGAGCACCCAGGGAGGGAAGAGACAAAATAGTAAAATATGTGTTGAATCTAGAGAATGCTGTTAAGTAACGGCTTCAAGAAGACATGAGTAGTGTCCTCATCAAGAAGAGAGAGGATGAAGCAATTAAAGGGCAGTTTAGGAGTGGATCATGCAAAGCCTAGCTTCTTCGGGAGAAGAATAGCAAAAAGGCAGCTCTTATATGCATAGGAGGTCTCATTGAATCTTGACTTCCTATTTGTACTCAAACACGTACTCAATACCTGGCAAGCAAAAGATTATTGTGTTTGTCAGATGAGCTCAACAGCAATTGTCACCATAAGCTTAACTCTGAGGTTAACTTCGACATCTTCCTCGTAAGAAACCAATCCAATTCAAGCTCTTGTGCACATGAGCTCCAACAAAAAATCAAGGGCCAAGATCTTCAGCCACGCCAACCAGCTCTTCTACCTGCAGTTTGTATCTTGCAAGCAACTTTTGCATGTGTTAAATGGGTAAGGGCACATTTGAATCACACTCCATTTGTCACCCACTGACAAAAATCAAGTCGACACGAGAATCTTTCAACTACACAGCTCGGGGAACACATTAACAAGACACCAGATTAAACCAACTCACCAGCAAAACCCCATCTATTAGATCGCTTGCCACCTCCTCCCCAAGAAGCAAGTTACAGGAAAGAGCAATGAAATACTGTCAAAGCCCCCATACATGGAAGGGAGTGCAGCACCTGCCTCAGCAAGTCAGCATGGGAAGGTAACCGAAAGAGGGCAGATTTAGATTAGATATTAGGAAGAAATTCTTTACTGTGAGGGTGGTGAGACACTGGAATGGGTTGCCCAGAGAAGCTGTGGATGCCCCATCCCTGGAGGTGTTCAAGGCCAGGCTGGATGGGGCTTTGAGCAGCCTGGTCTAGTGGGAGGTGTCCCTGCCCATGGCAGGGGGTTGGGAACTAGATGATCTTTAAGGTCCCTTCCAACCTAAACCATTTTATGATTCTATGGTAGGATGAGGTTGTCTGAACAGCAATGCCCAGGAGCAGAGCACTGGCTACACTCTTATATTTGAAGACATTCTCAAAGTAGACATGACTTTCTGACCTACCTTTCTATTTCTCTGATTCACTATATACATGTAGCTCTGGGTTTGAGTAGACTAGAGACATCCAGTCACAAGTTGCCCACTGTGATGCTTATCGAAGAGCAATAGACCACCTACTATGCTTAAATAGCTATGTGGGAAGAGTCCTCTTAGCTCATCCTCTAATGAGGATCTCAGTATCCCTTTCCCAGTCATCTTTCAACACTTAGCTATTAACAGGCCATGAATTTCACAGATGCCCTCATTTATACGTAAAAGCAATAGTATTGACAGACTGTTACTGAAAAAGTAGAATACAAGATGATCTGTCACACATTTCATAGTAAAAGAAGCATTTTTGGAGTTGGTTCGGCCAGTCAAACGCTCAAACTCTGGTTATTTTTATTCCCAGGCCATATATTTTGAAGTTATTTATACAAGTGCCAAACATGATGGGACAGATGATTTCACGAATGCAGAGAATGAAACCCAGGACTTATCATCCAAAAATGCGCCAGAGCATTTCTCGGGCTATCCGCAAGTGCGGGGCTAAAGTCACTCACCCGACATCAAAACACAGTTACCTCCAAGGTGCGATGAAGCAGCCGCTCCGCTTGAACACTAAGGGATTGTTTATAAAAAGGGAAACGAAGCTCAACTTCTCCAGCTGAAGCTGCAGAGGAATTCGAGGCAGGCAGAAAGTAATTATTCAGCTGGAGTTTGGCCAGGATGCTGGAGTTAGCACTGCTGTTCTTGCAGACTGTGTCGGGGGACTATGCAATGACCACCAGCGCTGTCTACTGAGTCATCAGCGCCACTTCCCGCAGAACTCGGGTTCTCCTTGGAAATCTCCCATTTCTGGATTGAGCAAGCCCAGCCCCGGTCGGTTTGGGAACAACGCAGGACAAGGAGGAAGGGCGAGAAGTATAACTATTAGTGTCACTTTCAAGAGCAGTAAAATTTACATGGATTAAAGGGATGAAATCTTTATATATAGTAAAAAGGATAATTACAATGAAGGCATCTGTCTAGCTGGCACCACCTACAGCAAGACCTGCAAGCAGTAATTGTACAATAACAACGTGGTGTTTAGTGTGAGGTTTAGGACATTCTGCCAGAAAACCTAAAGCATCCAGGTTGTAAAACACTGTAATAAGTAGGTAATCCCCAGCCTGGCGTCCAAGTTACTGCCCTAACCTGTTCCTTATGATTATAAAATGTCTCAGTGTCAGCAGGTTCACTGTGAGTCAGAGCTGAAATAATAAATGGCTTATTTTCCATCCTGATGGAGGAAATACATCACGGCTCATTGTGGCTCACTGAGGCTTTTTTTTTTTTTTTAAACAGGAAAATGTAAAAATAACCAAGTAATTCTGTCTTATTGCACTTATTTTTGATTAACAAAGCCCTTATTACAATCAAATTAGCAAAGAAAAGAAGCATGTTTTCAATATGGTCTGCAAAAACAATACCTTAGGAAAAAATACAGAAGGAAAAATACTGGACAACCAGCCAAAGAATAAGAAATTTGTGACAAATAGCCTCTTTGCCAAAGTGATTCCACCGTTTCGCTCCTGTAAACAACGGGTTGCCTGAGCTGAGGTAAAGTCTAGGCTTTAACCTCGCCTGTACTTTCGCCGCTGAGAAGCTGTCTTTAATCAGATTCCAGCGCTCACAACACGCTCACAGCTGCTCAGTCGTGCATTTGCACACCCCGGACCTCTGGCTGTAAACTCCAGAGGGAAGTTATCTCTTGCTATCTCTTGCTTCATGCATCGGTAGCAAGCGAATAGTGCCCGACTGCTGGCAGGTCTGCCCAAACACTACATACAAACCACACAAATTGTCCCCTGGAAAAGTATTAAGAGACAGGTGAAACACCAGCATCCCCAAAACACTCATCCTTTACCTGACACAGAAACACGTAATAGCGGGAGCATTGCAAGCAAGGTGCAATCAGTCCTTACACCATTTGCAAGATAAAAGAACTGTAATGAGTAGAAGAAAATAAGCGTCATTATTTTGTGGACTTGGACAAAAAGCACAGACATATTAAGATGGCTATTTCAAGCTCAGATTTGGAGCACATATATTTGTATACGCGTATACAGAGTGGCCTATATGCATAGAACATGTAAAACAACGGAATAATATAGAAAAAATAATAGAAAAATATAGAAAAATCTATAAGCAAATTATGTATGAAAGCCTTAAGTAGCATCCCTTTTTCAAAAAGAAAGAAAAATACCTTAAAATAGTTGAAAACACAAACAGACCAGTATTTGCACAAACTGTAAAGGGAAAAAAATCTGGGGTGAATATCACAAAGACAGCCCTGATTTTTTGCAGGGGAAATACCTGTCTCAAAGGATTGCAAGCTCTATGACTCTGCATATTTGAAATATACAGTAATTGACATTAGACATACAAAGAATGCAAAATTATTTGAATTAAAATAACATGTATTGAGAATATAGAATTTCTCCAATAGTGCACTGTAGGAAAAAATTGACATTTTTCTGCATTATATGTAGAATAACAAATTGTAAACTAAAGCTTTAGACTGGAGTATGAAAAGCAAATGTTAATTTCCAGAGTACTACTGCTAATAAGCTGGTAATCAATAACTACTAAGTTATCTATGACCAAAAGTCTAACAGCGTACGAAAACGCAGATAAAAGTACAAAGTTGCTTTTCAAGTGGTGTCTCTTGATTGCAAGTTTTTTTAAACGTACGCTTTAAATGTACAAATGAACAATTTCCATTCTTTTTTTCATATCCTTTCTGCAGCTTCTTATGCATGCTTCGGTAACTCAGATTTATCACGACCTTTAAAACCTCAAGATCTTTTGGGTAACGGTGGTCAGAACTCAGAGCTGCAATTGCAGCAGGCCAGACCTTTTCTTCCCATGCACGTTTTACCGTGCCAGAGTTTGTCTGTGAGACACACTGCAGTGTCGGTTTCCACCCCATGCTGCTTTCTAGCTGAAAACCCCGAATAATTCAAGTTCTGTTCTGGTGCTATCCATCAGCCTTAATTCTTGGCAGCCCTTAAGGCAGCTACTTAAAAGGACTAATGGTCTTGCAACGGAGTCATGGGACTTTGACTCACGGTCCCAGATTCAGCTCCAGGTTCCACCACCAGCCCCCACGCAGCTCCAGCCCTCTCCTTTGACCCATCTCCTCCTCAGCTGCCCCACCACCGCCAGCGAGGACACCAAAAACCCTCTTCTCTTGGGCCTCCCTCGGCTTTGGATTATTTGGTGGAGGTTTCTGATACATTCAGGGTTGCCTTTGCTTGCAATTGCTCCTCTCAGCTGTCCTCAATACAAATACATGTCAAAATAAGTAAAAATATTGGCATGTGAAAGGCTGATACACTAAAGCTATGCCAGCACAACAAGCCACGCCATGGTCTCCTGCAAGCCTACCTCCCCCCCCCAAGCCACGTCCCACACAGCTTCCCATGGGCATAACGTCAACCCCACGATCTGCACCTCCTTTCAACGTTAGCTACTTTCAGTCCTTTATCTTTTAGCAGCCCCCAAATACTGCAAGCCCCCAGTACCCCAAACTCCACAGCAACCTTCAGCCCCTCCTAAACAACATCCCTTGGGGCTTCACCAGGTCCACAACAGAGCATGGACTGGCCAGCAAGTTGCTACCCACCAGGAGTCAAACAGGAGATCACAAGGAAGGCTATTTAACTCTTGAACTGAACATTTTTTTTTTTTTTTTTTTTTTAGTTTGGTGATGTTTTCTGACAGTTACCCATAATAATGAATATTACAGTGATGAGCACAGAAGCTGGATTCATTACTGCCTTGTGACTCATTAAAGGTTTTTGCTGAACTGAGTAAAGTTTCCATGATTTTTGGGCCACGTTTCACATCAGAGCTACACTTCAAAAAGTGTTATGAATCAAAACAATTTTGATGACAACACTACAGGGAAGCACAAGCACCCAGCATTTGTAATGGCAGGAAATTAGGATTTATAAATAACCCACAGATACATTTAGAATTTTTTAATCCCTTTCACACTTTGGATCTCAACCCTTAAAAATGCAGGAAGAGTGGTTCATTTTAGGCTTCTGGATTTTTTTTTGTAAATTTATTTCCGTTTTGGCTTGTGATGCGAACAGATCCTTTCAATGACATTACACAGCGCTGCTTCTGAAAGCAGAAGTCTGCTCTTTTCTATCCTACACCAGTAAGAGCAAAAAAATCTCTTCTGACCCAAAGATCATGGAAAGAATACATGTGTCTAAAGACAAGACTTGCAGACAGATGTCATACCTTCTACTGGACAACAAAGTTGGAAAAAGCAAGCAAGCTTTGAATTACACAAGCTCTTCCTTTAACTCTTTTTATTATTTTCTGCATGGGAAACAGCCATTTTTCTTAAATACAATTCATAGCAAGTTACCTTCCTTATTAATTGCAGCTTGTTTGTAACATTCATTTAATTCTGCATCTTTTTCTTTTATTCTCATCTGCATTAACAATGTTATTGAAGAGTTCACACTTCCAAGTAAAGATAGTTTTTTTGAACTAATAGGAAATCCTGTAAGGTGGTCTCACTGTTGCAGTTTTCCTCTATAACAAACCCTTCCGTTACGTAGCAGATCACATACCTTTAAGATACTCCTTTTCTTTGTGACACACATTGTCTTCTCTTTAGAAAGTAAAACTTTCCTTAGTAAGCCTCAGCAAGAGAAAGTGGGATTTTGCAAAGCAAAAAAAAAAAAAAAAAAACCAAAAAACAAAAAACAAGAAAAACACAACAAGTCATGGCACTCACGATTTAACTCACATTTCAAAGCCTGCTCATTTCCTCTCTCGCCTTTTCTTATAAACACCGCAACCAAAACACATTTGTTTGCTTTGATTTTCAAAGCTCTACTACTCCCAAATATGAGGAAATTTCTAGTTCTCTGCAACCCACTGAGGTTACCGGCATGTTATAGCCCTTTGTCCCCGTATCGAAACCATCCAGCCTTCGCAGACTTTCTAGGAAGCACAAAACAACTTGTAGTTCAGATATTTCTTACGTCTGTCCTGGGAGTGGGCAAGCCTGAGACTGACGGGCGTCGTGGCCATCTCTGGCTCAAGGAGCACGTTTCATCATACGCAACCGGGATGCACAGCGTTCCGCTCTGTATCCCTGGCCTTGTTTTCAATTTGGAAAAGGGGGAGAACCCTCTTGGACTGCAAATGCACGGAAGATACGCTGTTTATCTGAAAAAACACACCTACGCTATGTGTGAATAGTGTGGTGCTGCTCGGTCTTTAGGAAACCAGAGTCAAGACTTCCCAGGGCTCGCAAGCAGGGAGTCAGGCGCTGGTTAAACCCCATGGAAGACTGTCACCTTTCCACCTCCTTGGAGGAGCAGACTCTTGCTACTGCATGTGACACCCGTGACTTCTCTACATACTAGGAGATTCTCGTTTTCTTAATCCTTCTTAGAGAACCTTCTTCCCAGTCCTTTAGTGGCCACTGTGGTATGGACAAGAAGATGCCCAGAGCTTGGTTTCCAAATCAGTTTGCCAAAATATGGCCTGTACAGAGAGAAACACAGAGGCTCCTAAACTCTCAACATCTGCACAACAGGGCAAACTGGGCCAAACCCTCAAGGACCCAAAATACAAAGTCCTCACATGAGCCAGAAACAACATGGTCTGAGATACCATCTCAGTCCCACTCACTGAGGACTACAAGCTTGAATTTGATGAGGATATTTTGTCAACACTTGAAACTGTCCCTTGGGCTTTTCCTGAAATGGATGGTGTCTCATCATTTGAGCCTAAAAGGACATCTGGGGATGTTCACAAGGGCTGCCTCCTTTCTCGGGAGCTATTCACCATGCCTGATGAAGCTTCTCCTTGTGAACAGTTAGAGCAGGAACCTATTCTCCTCCACTGACTACCAATCCCAAATAGACAAGCCTCCTAAGCTAAAAGCAGACTACATAACCCTCTTCATATCTAGCTGTTTTCTTGCCCTTCTCCTGTTACCCAAGGGCTTGCCTTGCAACACCAAGAGGTACTTTGAATCACAAAAGTGAACACATGGAAAGGAACCACTAGGCTTAACTAAAGGCAACTATTAGGCTTTCTAACTTCAGGCAACCTCACACGGAGTTCAGAAGAGGACTGTGGTCTACACACCAGCTAACCGGGCAAAGGGACAAAGAAGAAACCTCTGTTTCTTTCTTTGAAGCTTCAGTGCCGCAGAGGAACCTTAGAACCTCATCAGGCTCTCACACAACCGGTTCCCATCAGCAGTTACACACGTGATCTTTAGGTTGACAGTACAAGATGAAAAGTCAAATCTTAAATGGTAAGTGAGTTCTACTTTTCTTACCGGCACTACCGATGTGAACATTAATGCGAGATTTACATGGCAAGGGATAAAAGATGTTAACGGGGAGAGGGAACATTCAGGTCAGTACAGATATGTTTTCCTACTCTACTTCTATTCCTCATGTAATAAAACTCAGTATAAGAGGTAATTTAGCAACTCAGCAGCACAAGCAATAAACCTGGTCAGAATTTTCTGACAATGAAAGCATATTCTGCTCTCTCTTTTTTTTTTCCCCCCGCTTAATTTTGTAAGGAAGTTTCATGTTTCAGTATAATTCAGACCATGTTAAAGACATTTCTAGGAAAAGGCACATTTCCTACAGCAAAGCTCATTTAACAGTCGCTTAACAGCAACAAACTTAAAGCCTTGGTTGGCAATTTCAATTTCTTCTCTGCATGATTCATTTATCCCTGGGATAGGCCTGAGCAAGGGATTCTCCCAGCAAAAGACAGACAAATCAAATTATTTCAAGTCAGTCAGGTATTCGCTTTATGCCAGCCAGCCCCGATGGCAAAATCTCTTGTAATAGCAGCTCTCCCAATGTTAAAAAAAAAAAAAATATTCATGGGCTAAACACTGGCTTAATCAGAGCCGAGAGGCAAAGCTCCTTCAGTCAGAAAAGACATAAATGGTATCACTGTCTCATTCTCATTCCTAATCTTTCACGCTGTGTTGGAAAGCCGCTTATAGGGTACATATGTGTGTGTATATATATATATATGTATGTATGTATGTATATGCACCCCATTTCAGACACACACTTGACAGAGCACAAAATTGCCCCCACATGCAAGGCAGCATTGCTACGTCGCATCCCAGGGGCTGGCACAGAGACGACAGATTTTCACAAGATGCTGAAAGATCCCAGCACAGTGGCCAGGACTAAGCAACAAACCTGAAAAGGCTTGAGGCTCTCCACCCCTCTTTCCCAGCAGATGGGCCATCCACGTGTATCCAAACATACCTAGTTCAGAAGAGCAAAATTCTCCTTTCCAGTTTCCTTGAGCTCCACCAAGGAAGGGAGAAAGGACTCACGTCAGTCACCCCAAAAGTTTACAGAGGGCAGCACAGCAAAGTCCCCCATCATGCCCGCAGCCCCAGCTTTGCGTACTGCCGTCGGGTGGGGACACCAGCCACAGGGACACCAGCCACAGGGATGCCACCCCGAGAGCTCGCTCGTGAAAACGAAACACCAGCCTGGGCCACAGCTGCAAATTCAGCTGGTGTGTTACTAAACCCTGCCGTTCAGCGGAACAACTGGAGCAGTTTGGAAGTGTCTATCTCAGAAGAAATCTGTTCAGCCACAGCACTGCCCTGGGTCACAGACGGGCTAATGTAAAAGGCCTGAAGACCTTGGCGCGAGTTGTGTTTTATGCACGCATCATTTGCTGCTACTTTTACACAACGCATCTAACTAAAGACACCTAACCTGCTAAGTGATTTTTGGTGTCAATATTTCTTACCTCTGTCTCAACTCTTATTATAACTTGAAATTAAGATGTTTGGTGCACTTTTGCTTTAGCCTGGTTTCCAAAGGACAGGCTGCAGCATCAGTTCATCTGCTGGGTATCTGCGCTGCATGGCACAGCAGCTGGCTGGCGGTGAAAAAACACAGCAAATACCAGCTCTTGCCCCAGGAGTAGATAGGAAACATAGGGAAAAGATCAAGCAATGATGCTGGTAACTACAGTAAGTTATTCTCTTTCTCCCCTCCCACCAACATCTCCAAGTTCCAACAGCTTCCCTCTCTCCCTGCCTTGGGAGCGCCACTCAGCCCTCCACCTCCCCTGGTGCCCCTTCTCTGCACCTGCCAACGATGCTCTTGCTCTGATCATCTTTGAAAATGAAAATATTTCTTCTCAGCTATATAGTTTTGAAGTTGATCGCTTTTATTTCACATACCTCCTGCACACCTGAAAGCTTGCCAGCCTTTCCCCCACGGTACCGTTGGGCTCTAAGAAAAGGCACTGCCTCCTTTAAGAGCATCATGACGCCGCCACCGCTATTTCCTACGTTCTCAAACCCAATGCAGAGGGCAGTCACATGCTCCTGTTCATACATCCCATAATACAAGGCCCCTATTTATCAATAAATGCCTTGAGGTGCAGAGCAAAGCCCAAGCTAATAAAAACCTGCCAGGATTATCTGCGGGCGTTTCACATCGGCAACAGCAGTGGCCAGGGAAAAGTGGAGGGAAACGAGGACGCAGCAGTGAGAGTCCAAAGAGTAAAAAGCAAAAGGAAGGGGTTGCTACAGGTATTTGAAGAGTTGGGGAATGAAGAGGGAGGAGAAGGCAAGAGAAGTAGAGGCCCAACTTTTTCTTTTTTTTTTTTTAACTCTAATCCAAGGTATTAAAGAATGACTTAAAAAAATACACAGACAAATGCTATGTTTTGTTCATTAAATAACTAACCATTGGAACCCATGGCTGCAGGATAACTACTGGAAAATAACTTGCAGTGATTAAAAAGGGATTAAATGGGTTTTATAAACAACAGTATCTGTTGTTAAACATGCTAAAATAAAATTACAAGAGTTAATAACCCATTTGCTTCAGGGCATAAACTAATCCTCATCTAAGGGTAGCAGAGATCTGCCTGCATGTCAGCTCGATATCTGGTGCAACAACTCCTCTCCATAGGCAAGCAATCTCTGCTTTTAATTCCTGGCGTTTAAAAATTGTCTTTCTTGCCTGAAAAAGAGATCATGCTATTGTTCAGGCCTTCAACTGACCTCATATAATTAATTCTGGAGTTTACCAGACATATCATTCCCTTGAGGGACGGGGGTGAAATGCATGAAAAGGGAGGAAAACAGTTTAATTGCTCTGCACTTCACTATTTTGTTCTCAGTTTCTTCAAATACGGTTTGTCAGGGCACTAAAATGAAGCACATGAGATAAAATTCTCATAAAAAGCTTGAAGACATGAACAAAGCACAAAATCTATTAGTACTTTTTGGTGTAACAGTACACCAGCCAAATCAGTTTATGAGAAAATGAGATCTTTAGGACAGGCAGCAAGGGAAGATTTTTAATATATTAGAACAGAAGAATTTACTCTGCCTGGTAATAATTAAAGCATTATCTAATATCATAGCCTGTTCTCAAAGATGGGATAGGGTTGAAGTACAAACTTCTCGAGATTACGATTCCAGCCCTCTCCAAACCCAAATCCAAACCCATGAGCCTTATTAACAGATTGGCCAGTCTCCCAAATAATTGCTTCTGGACAAAACACAAGATGGGACACAACATGTCCAATGTTCCACTGTGGTTATGAATTTTTGGTTTCAAATGCCAGCTCACTCTTTCCCACAGGTAAAATAGCTGGGTGCTGGGGACGCTCCTCCCCTGGTTCAGGAGAACTCCTGGAAGAACAAGTCTTGAACATCAGCCCTATGGAACTCATTTCACAAGTGACCCTTCCCTCTACACTGCCAGGCTACCTGCTCCAGTTTCATTTGTCTACCACTTTTTTACCACTATTTTTTATTTTTAGTGGGGTGCAAATTCAAATTTCAGCTGGCTCAGTTTGGCAATCCCAAGGGTCAACATTTGAACAGTGTTTTCAAAAAAGGACTTTGCAACGCTCCACTCCAACTGACTAGCAGGCCAGATGAAGCGTGCCCTGCAACTTGTGAGTCTCTGCAAAGTTTGGCACTGACCACCCAACAGAGCAATACCGGCGCTGGAGCCACGTGTTAAACTGATAACCAAAGCAAGAAATATAAAATGCCTGCTAGAAATTTAAAAAAAAAAAAAAAAGCTCTGAAACGTAAATTAATTTTCTAGTGAATGCAAACATACTGTTTCAGACCAGGGTATGTATATATTCCCTCTCCTCCCCTACTGCTGAAACAGCAAAGCATGCATGGCAGATGGCATGATTCATCTGAAAATTACTCTAGCAGCACTCTATTAGCCTCTAAGGAGTAAATTAGGATAAAAATATTCTGAATGTTAACTTAAACTAGGCAGTTGTCATGAGAAGTCGTCGGGTCAGTCTACTTGCTTAGTTTGCAGAATTTTTCTTTCAATCAGCAGTAAGCATTACGTATGAAGATATCACCATTTATTTGTTCTACCTACCAGGAATTAATACAGAAGCAAGAAGGGAAGCAACTGAGGGACAAAAAAAGGTTTATTTTCTGACACATCAGTAAAAAAGTACCAGCCGAAGTCAGGCCAAGAGCCACTGAACATCACGTTAATGACAGCACCAGCCATTGCATAGAATCATAGGGTTGGAAGGGGCCTCTGGAGATCATCTAGCCCAGCCCCCCTGCCAGAGCAGGGTCACCCAGAGCAGGTTGCACAGGAACGCGTCCAGGCGGGTTTTGAATGTCTCCAGAGATGGAGACTCCACCACCTCTCTGGGCAGCCTGTTCCAGTGCTCTGCCACCCTCAGAGTAAAGAAGTTCCTCCTCATGTTTAGGTGGAACTTCCTGTGTTCAAGTTTGTGCCCATTACGTCTGGCAAGAAGGGATAGATTCAGTTTCTAGAAACTGCACATCTTAGCTGGGAGAACAAATTCCCACTGGCCCAGTCACTGGACGTGAATCTGCTCAGTTGCAGACATGGAAGGGACCTCAGGAAGTCTATCCTCTGCCCCAAGGCATCAGCAATTATCTCCAAGACATTTGCAAGAAGCTGCGTGGGAATAACATCCACCGAGGGAGCCACCCCCAGCCCCAGTCGCGGCCCCCCCCAGCTCACTCACAGGTCCACAGAGGACAGAGGTGGCCAGCAGACACCTCCAGGGAGGTGAGTGAAGGCCTTTGCTCAGCTGCCATCCCGCTCCAGGCTCTCAGGGCAGCACTGGCCGCCAGCCCGTGTGCCACACAGGGTAACTCGCCAGGGGAGTGACAAAACAAATGCCGTGTCACATTCAGTGTCAAAGCAGGCTTACCAATCAGCCTGCCCCAAAAATGCAGTTAGAGCATCGTGCCATCAGCCCCCCTCCTTCACACAAAAGACAGGGGTCAGAGGTGCTGCATGTCTTCTTCCAGAGAAATTAAAAACCATAGGAAGTAAGGAATTGGGTTCCCAGCTGCAAGGCACACCGAGCACTCGCTCCCGGACCTGTTGGACTAGCACACGATGCCTCCAACTGAAACTCCGTCACTCGTTTGAAAAAAAGAAACAAAACACACACTTAGATGGTTCAGACTATGCTGACAGTACAAAAACTCCCTGCGGTGCAGGACACTGCCCCAGGGCCGACTACCGTAACGTTAATTGCCTGGCCTCTGGGCCTCAAGCTAAAAAAGTCCTTCCCAAATAAACAGTCCACAAGAACTAATTTATTTTTTTGCTCCATCAGCGATAATCCTCAGTCAACAGAGGCTGAATAGTTGGTGTGCTTTAATACGCAGGTTAACCAACCAGGGGGTGAAGCCAGTAATGCAGTTGCCCTCAACTTTGGGGAGAAGGTGGGGAAACTGTGCTTAGTGTCATCTCTTCAAAAAGGCGTTTTCTACATATGTATACGCTACCACATCAGCCTCGTTGCATAACCGGGTTGTGCAATCGTTGCAAATTCATTTACATCTTCATTTTTGTTCCAGAGCTCCAGAAGGGGGAAGGAGAGATCACTGTCAAAGGACGGGGTGAGCTTTGCAGAACTGGTCTCCTCAGCCACAGGAGGATGGTCTGAAGAAGGGTGGGAGGTGGTGGGAGGGCACCAGGACTCCCCCACTAATGCCACTACCTCTCACCCGGAGCAGATGTTTGGAGCAAAGTCTTAGCTGGAAACCTCAAAGCAAAGGATGACTTCATAGCATCAGGGAATGACTAGCGTTGGCTTGGACTGCAAGCAGAGAAGATTATGGTTTCTCCTTTTAATACTTATTACTATGTCATTGCCACAGGACTGTAAAGAAGAAATATGCAAGAGTGCAGGATCAGGTTTTCATAGACTGAACAAACTGGATTATTCAAGAGCGCCTCAAGTTTCCTAACAAGCATGGAAAAGTGTGCATTAAGATAGCACCTCTTTATTTTCCCAAAATCAATTGCAACAGGCTGTGTTTTAAAATACTGCTTTAAATGGCCATCCTCATTTTTTATTTCTAGAATTACTACATTTGTGGATGAGGGCACAACACACCAGCAGCAGCAGGGACCGGACCCTAGACCAGCATTAATACTCCACCGGCTAGAATATACACTCACACAACGTTAAGAGAGATGCTCAGCTCTTGCATCTTGAGGTTTGCCTTCAACCATAAACCCTCAACCATAAAGATCTGAGACCACGGTTTTATTTAGAGACTGTGTGTATATTCATCAAGGAAAAAGAGGAAATAAGGCCAAAAAAAATTAATCCCCCAACTCGAGCCCAAAGAGAAAGCTCCTGGTTCAGCCTTCTCCATCCCTCTCTGAGGTTTCTCAGCACCGTGCCACCTGCGTTTAAAACACACAAGTGCCTTCCAGCTCTGCCTTAAAGCCACCCCAAGGATGGCAAGGCCAAGATACTGTGACTACTACAGAAAAGTGAAGCTATTAAGCATGCAGTCACACTCTGCATTTTCATGTCTAAAAAAAAAATAAATTTCACCTTTCTTTTTTTGGTATTGCTTCCTGCGCTATAGATTTCTAGATACTAATCAAGATCTAAATATATCTAGCTAGATAAAAATACATAGTGCATTTTTATTTATGTTTGAATTATATAACGCAATTTGATCAGATCACACGTGAGGCTGCATCCTCACCCTGAATTTCAAAGAGCTTCTGGTTTGAGCTGCAGATCCGCCAGCCAAGCAGAGCTCAGCTCAGAGCGGCAGGGCTGAAGTAGGACAAGGGCGGCAGCGGCGAGAAGCAAACAGCAACGGCAAATACCTGAGCCAGATCCAGCTCCGGCAACTCAACCTTCCTTAACATCACCACAGAGCTCATTAAAAAAAAAAAAAAAAATTTACACACCATTCATTTACATCTTCAATTTTGTTCCAGAGCTCCAGAAGGGGGAAGGAGGGATCACTGTCAAAGGACGGGGTGAGCTTTGCAGAACTGGTCTCCTCAACCACAGGAGGATGGTCTGAAGAAGGGTGGGAGGTGGTGGGAGGGCACCAGGACTCCCCCACTAATGCCACTACCGCTCACCCAGAGCAGACGTTTGGAGCAAAGTCTTAGCTAGAAACCTCAAAGCAAAGGATGAAGGTAATACTAATGAATCTAATCAGCAAACGTTTATCTTGGAACAACACTTCCATCATGAATTTTTCACTTTAGCATTGCTTTCCTCACCTGAACCTCCAGCGACACTGGA